>NC_081260.1:19568525-19868525 GCF_030490865.1 Poecile atricapillus | reverse complement strand
TTTCCCGAGCCCCTGAGAGCTGCAGCAATGGAAAAGGACAATTCCCTTAAAGCACAGTGTTTGGTACCAGCTGCAGCACATCTGCACATCTGCACATCTGCTGCACATCTGCACATCTGCTGCACATCTGCACATCTGCACATCTGCACACCGCTGCCCTTCTGCCTGAGCTCCCCTCTCCTCAGGAGCTGGGGGTGCCAGCGGGGGCAGCTCCAGCCTGGGAGGGCCACACAACCACGGAGGGACAAAAATTAGATCAAAAATGATATAGAGAAGAGATACTGACTTTATTCAGGAAAACAGCTTGATGGCAGGAGTGATAGGAAAGGCAAAGTTTCCTGGAGAGTGATCCCAAACTCCACAGAATGGATTTTCCTTATTCCTAGGGCAATTAGCAGGAATTTATCAAGTGAAACACTAATGGTCAGTGGTGTGTAAAATTGTTTAGTGCAAACTTCTGTGAAGAGGACGATGGAGCCCAAGGAAGCAGCTGCATAACCAGTATCTCCAGACAAAGATTTCAGGTTGTCACTAGGTATCCTCTGAGTCCACGAGAAAAGCACTGAAAAGAGCCTGTAATGATTCCCTTGGCATCGTTCCTTTGCACAGCAAATGAAATGCACAAAGTCAGGGAAAAATGCCCACAGTGAACTGAAGCAGAAAACATATTAATTACAAATACAGAGATTCAGAGGTGTGAATTTTCTTCATTACTCTTCTCTACCCTGATCAGTGACTCAGTTGTGCAAATATCTCCAAGTCATCTTTGCCCAGGTTTTTAAGTGGCATTTGGGCCCATCAGGAACCAACTATTTCAAGCTGGGTGCGTCACCTCAGCGTGCTCTGCCCATCAGGATGTGCTGAGCCAAGGGAAGCGACTCAGTGACTGTAAACAATGCTGGAATTTAATTGAGACAGGAACTATGCATAATGATATTATTGTTCCCCTGTCTTTTGGTGATGCTTCACTTTTATAACTGTGTTGATTAACCAAAGCATTCCTTAACTGGGGCAAGAGAAGTAAGGCATGATGCATACAGAAAGAAGGTGCTCTTCTGATTACTGCAGAGGAAATTAATCCTGCTGGAAAAAACCTGTAATGGGGCCTAAAACTTCTGCAGGATGTCCAGGAGTCCACCTCAGAGATGTCAAACACAGGCCCCTGTCCTAATCCATCCCACCAAATTCTGACATGCAGTTTCCTTGGTATGAAGAAGGACAGAAGATCCACTTTACCCCAAATTCTTCTCTTCTGCATCATGTTCACTTTCTGATGATGCTGGAATCGTTTAGAGGGAAACCTCTGCCATCCCCTGAATGATGGAGTCTTACTTTAATGCATTCTAACACTTGTCCCTGCCCTCCTTCAGCTTCTAATTTCTGCATCTTTTGGAGAGACCCTGCCTTGGTGTGCAGCAGAGCTCAGCTCACCTGAAGCAGCTGCAGCAGGGCAGGAATCTGTGTGTGAAACACCCAGAGCCCACTGGAGCTGCAGGATCATCCCAGCAGCCCTGGGGCTGTGCCAGCTGCTGACTCGTGCTCCCATTGAGAACCACCCGAGAACTCCCTTTTCCTCTCAGTAGGTTCAGTTTTCCCAGAGCAGCCAATCCTTTTCATCATTTTCCTAAGCTCATTATCTCTGTTCCCCACCACGGCGGCTTCCACAGGTGAATCCAGCACTGCAGAAAACATATTTAAAATGTGGCTGTTGTTTTTTATCGGAAGCACATTTCTTGGATTTTTTTTTTTTTTTTTCTAAAGCTTTCTTCTCTCAGCTTTTAATTTTGGAAAGCTGCACATGAAAGTACTCAGTGTGCCTCTTCTGTGCCATTCATTACCCTGCATCTCTTCATCGTGCCTCTGCTTATTCATCTGTTGTCTTAACTAAGCAGGCCTAATCTTTTTAAATCTCTTCTCATATGAAAGTTTCTCAGTGCCTTTAATCATTTTCATTACCCTTCATTGAAATCTTTCTTTTTTTTCCTCTATCATTTCCAGAACTGAAAGACAACATTTAAGAAGGGGCTGCACCGTTGGGTTGCATAACAGAGGTATTTTCAGTCATTTGTCTTATGACAAAGTAAAATGAACTTTTTTTCTCAACCTCACTATTGTGCATTTGTAGAAAGGTTCTCTATCTTTTAAGTTGTCTCTTTGATAAATATAATCAAATTTTATGGTATTTCTGACCCTCAGATTAGTCAGTGTACCCAAGCTTAAATATTAGAGGAAGGGAGAAGGATGCAAAAAGCAGCTTGAACATTTTTCTTCCCCAGAACTAGAGCATAGAGCCCTTAAGATGCTAAGCAACCTATTTTATAACAAATCCATTATTACATAGATAACCTGCCAGACCCTGCAATCAGATTTCTAGCATTTATAATTGACATCAAATCCTGGTATTGTCAAATCTCTCCAACACAGATGTTGAGCAGAACGTCCCCAACTTGTGTCATTTAATGTGTGCCTTATAAAAAAGAGCAGAGCTAAGCTGAAAGAATTCCCTTTGCAGAGTGGGGCTGATGTGCTGCCCTCAGCCCCAGCAGTGCCCTGGGCTGTCCCAGCACCACCCGTGCATTGCTGCACTGGAGCTGCAGCTGCAGCTCAGAGCAGCCTCCCCTGCAGCAGCGCTGCCACACGGATTCTGGGCAAGCTTTGTGAAATAATGCAGAAGAGTTTTTGGACTGGGATTATATACCAGAAAATAATACCAAACTAACAGGCCTATTAATTAGGCTTTCATTCTGAAGCATCACATTGCAAGTATAATTGTTAATATGGACAATGTCAGTGTTGGGAAACTGAAGCAGGACATTACACTCCACAAAGGCAGTGACTCCTTCAGAACCTGATCCAAAATGTATTTTAACCAAGGCAAATATTACCCATGCCTTTACTGCATTTAGGTTAGCTCCTAATGTTCAGGTAGCCTGCAGACATCTTGTTTTAAGAAACCCTGGATATTTGATATTTGTCAATATTAATTCAGCTCTCTTACTTAATACAAAGTGTAAATATAAAAACTGAGCTTAATGATAATAATAATGTGAATGTCACAGGTTCCAGGAACTAGTTAGCTCCATCCTGACCAAACCAGCAGCTCTGTCTGACCAAATGATAATGAGACCTTTTCAAATGAGTTTGATTTCCGTTTTCCATGGAATCCATTTATTCATGCATGCCATGGGTGGATGTTTTTCAAACCCCACTAGGCTGACAGTGCCAGGGCATTACTGGCAGCCAAACCCTGCTTCTTGATACACAGCAGTGATGCTCTTTGGAATTTCTCCACCCTCACAGCTCCTGAAATGATGCTATTGACCATCTGCTGCTAAGAGGATCTCAGAGGGATGTTTGTATTAGAGATGGTAGGCTAATTGTGAGATCTGAGAGATTTCAGATGGCAAAAACTTTAATAACAAGATAATAAAGGATTATACAGGGGAGATGAGATAGAAGAGTGGCCCTTTACTTGAGAGCTGATGCAGGCTGGTAGAACACATTTATTTTAGCAGGTGAAGACCCTGCCTAGGAAGGGACACATGCAGAGAACAGGCTCAGTTCCTCTCTGGAAATGACATCCATGCGTGCCTTGTAAGCATTTTGAGTTTTGGGGAAGTTTTCCAGCACTTGTGTGTCCTCCTTCCCTGGCCTCCAGTGAGCCAATGGAGCCAGAAACAGCCCTGTCCTTCCAAGGGACAGCCTGAGCACACAGATAAGCTCCCAGAAAAGCTCTGCTTTCTTTCTCACACAGTGATATGCACTTTGCAAAGGTCTGGCTGCTTTATGACTCCCTGCTGCCCCTGGGCTGTGGAAAAGATTACTCTGGAGCCAGACTTTTGGGAGACACCGTGCTGCTGTTGTCTGAGCAGCAGAGGAGAAACAGGTCCCTGGCAAAACACTTGCAAACCTAATTTAAGCTTGGAAGACACCCAAATGTCTCTGGGAGGTGCAATTTAAAACCCTAACCTAAGATAGCCTGGACTGCAATCACAGATTTCTGGGAATGCTGTGGGACACTTGCTCCATGAATCAAACACTGCAGATCTCTGTATTATAACATTTCAACAGGAGAGCTGCTCTGAGTTCTCTCACAGGGAAAAAATTAGAAAAACACTACATTCAAACATAGATATGACCACTACCTGACTCAGACATCTGCTGGTGCAAGTCTCTCAGGCTTCCTGAGATTTGAGTCAAAGAACCATTTCCATTTCCATCTCCATTTCTCTGACAGTGTTCCCTGTTGAACAGACAGGGAGCTCCCTGAAAGGATTTAGGAGGGTTTGAGTGAAATCTTTGTCCCTGAATCATACAAAAAGGTGAATGGTGTGAGCACTTTGATTTTAGAACTGAACCTTGTAGCTCTGCCTCAGAAAGTTTTAAGTACAGTTAAAACAAAGAACTGGCATGAGATTAGCAGGTGCTGTGTGCTGTATTACAAGGAGGAATCTGAAAGCCAGACTCCAGGTTTAGTTTGAAAACTGCTGCTGTATTTTTTCTTGAGGTATCTAAAGTGCCTTGGATCAGTTCTGCCTCTGAACTGTTCTCTCTTCCCAGGTCACAGCTGTCTGCAGGCAGCCAGAGGGAGCAGAGCAAACCCAGCCTGCAGCTGCAAGTAGAAAGGTGAGGCTGTCCATCAGAAAAGGTGAAAATCATCTTTCCATTTCCCCACCACCTGATCATCTTTCCATTTCCCCACCAGCTGATCTCCCATTTCACTGTCCAGGGATCACTTCACTGATCCCTGTCCCAGCCCTTGCCATGGCCAGGGGTGCCCAGAGGGAGCAGCTGCTCGTGTTCACCACCACTTGAAATTCTCATCCTAGCAGGGATTCCTGCACTTCCATTGCAGTGCAATGTTTTTACAATTATTCCTAGGTGGCTTTGCCTAGGATTAATTGGGTTTACAAACGAATTACTTTCTTTCTGCAGGTTCTAACAGTTTGGCTGCTGGTCTCTTGTCTTTTAAAGCTCCAGCTGGTGAGATTCAGCTCTTCACTCCAGTGTCTCCCACCACTGGATGTTTGATATTGAAAAGCAGCTGCTGTCAGAGCTGCAAACACGGCCAGGAAAGCCCAGAATGCAAACTGGAAAATGATGAGGAAGAAAAAGATTAATTTCTTCCCCTAGATTTTGCAAAGCCATTACCTGTTTTTGAATGGCATTTCCAATCTGACACTGGGAACTGCTAAAGCATTTACATAAGAATGGAAAAATGCACACATTATCACTGCAGGAAGCACTTAAAATGTAAGATAATTATATAGTATGGAAACCATTTCAAAGGACTCAAACAACATAACAACTAATTCTAGAGAGTCACCCTTTAAGATGATTATTACTCTGCACTGCCGCTGATCTCCCACACTAAAAAAAATCCTTCTCTTTACAATTATATGCACATTTTAAATTCCTACTTTGTTCTTCCACCATCAAGCTCCTACAGCTGCCACTGACAAATTTGCATTCTCTGAGAGCTTTAACTAGACAAGCAAAATATTCTGAGAGGGAGCAGAGGTGAGACACGGGACTGCCGGGGACCCTCCCGTGCAGCGGGGTTTGGGCAGCGGGCAAAGGGAGGAACGGAGCATCTCCTGCCCAGGGGGGAACTGAGAATCCCCTGCTCAGGGAGGAACCGAGCATCCCCCTGCTCAGGGGGGAACCGAGCATCTCCTGCTCAGGGAGAGACTGAGCATCCCCCTGCTCTGAAATGGGCACAGAACTCAGGGAGAGACTGAGCATCCCCCTGCTCTGAAATGGGCACAGAACTCAGGGAGAGACCGAGCATCCCCTGCCCAGGGGGGAGCCGAGCATCTCCCTGCTCTGCCACGGGCAGAGGGCTCAGGGAGGAACTGAGCATCTCCCTGTTCTGAAATGAGCACAGAACTCAGGGAGGAACCGAGCATCTCCTGCTCTGAAATGAGCACAGAACTCAGGGAGAGACCGAGCATCTCCTGCTCAGGGGGAACCGAGCATCCCCCTGCTCTGAAATGGGCACAGAACTCAGGGAGAGACCGAGCATCCCCCTGCTCAGGGGGGAACCGAGCATCTCCTGCTCAGGGGGAACCGAGCATCCCCTGCTCAGGGGGAACCGAGCATCCCCTGCTCAGGGAGAGACTGAGCATCTCCTGCTCTGAAATGGGCACAGAACTCAGGGAGAGACCGAGCATCTCCCTGCTCTGAAATGGGCACAGAACTCAGGGAGGAACCGAGCATCTCCCTGCCCAGGGGGGAACCGAGCATCCCCTGCTCAGGGGGAACCGAGCATCCCCTGCTCTGAAATGAGCACAGAACTCAGGGAGGAACTGAGCATCTCCTGCCCAGGGGGGAACCGAGCATCTCCTGCCCAGGGGGGAACCGAGCATCTCCCTGCCCAGGGGGGAACCGAGCATCTCCCTGCCCTGCCACGGGCAGAGGGCTCAGCACCCCAAACCCCAGCTGGCCATCGTGGGGAACCCTCTGCTGCTGTGTTTGCAGCGAGGGCAGTGCTCTGGAACATGGGATGCTGCCTCTCATCTGTGCAAAGTAACAGAAAGCAGGAAAAATGTATTTAGTCAGTGGCTTTCCAGGCCAAAAAATCCCATTTTGACTGAAGAAAGTCATGCAGAGGGAGAAGCACACTCGTGAGTGAAACTGCTCTGTCCCACCAGCCTCTCTCCACGTCCTGCTTCCACTCCCCACTGCTGCTCTGCCTCCTGCCTGCTGCTGCCATCCCCG
The DNA here is from genome assembly GCF_030490865.1 of Poecile atricapillus. Classification (NCBI taxonomy): domain Eukaryota; kingdom Metazoa; phylum Chordata; class Aves; order Passeriformes; family Paridae; genus Poecile; species Poecile atricapillus. Next base: position 19,861,805 of record NC_081260.1, on the reverse strand, counting down.
TGCCTTTTCCCCAGGTGTCCCAGGGAAAAAAAAAATAAAATATTCCACCTAGCTCTATTGCTCAAAGCAAACTCAATTGGGGAAAAACTTATCTGCCAAATCCTAATAAGTTTTTGTTGGATATCTGCTAAGACAGATTTACAGAAGCTCATGCCAAAGTCAAACTGCACTTTTTTTGCCCACAGCAAGGACAAAAGTACAAACTGAACTCAGAGCAAATGAAAATTTCTTGTCTCAGATATTCTGGAGAATGGACAAAATAAAGTGTTTTCTGAGTCTAATTACTGGGAGGAATAGCAGGGAAAAGGGCTGGAACTTCCCCACGAAGCTCAGCCTGAGAAGGAAAACTGATGTATTTAAAATCTTATATTTGGACAAAGTAGAGAGTAAATGAAAACTCTCTGGTAATGGGAAGTGCAGCCCATTAATGGGTGTTGCTCCCTGGGCTGCTGCAGGTTTTTCACAGAACCATCTCAAACAAACCAAGGCTTTGGAGGTCACTGTTGCCACTGGAACCTCATCATTACTGAAAAGAGAGAGAAGAGCTGTGCCAAGGGATGTTCTGCAGGTGATGGGCTGCTCTGGACAGCTCCTGCTCTGACCTTTGCCATCAGCTCAGGACCCCACAGTGCCAAACTCAACCCTGGCACAGACTCAGGGACACTCTGGGGAGCTGGACACACTGAAATCAGCAAAGCACCACGTGCAGTCCCCTCCTCTGTCACACAACACTGATTACACCTGGCAGAAGGAACGAATGTTTGCACTCCACTGTGAGAATGAGGACTCCTAAATAATATCTGAGCATAATCACATTTACATACTGAAGTGTGCATAGAAAAAAAATAAATCTTTGAAGAGATTCACCTTTCCTGCTCCCAGCAGCTGCAGTCAGCGTGATGCAAGAGTGCAAAGGGCTGAATTACTTCTGCAGACAGGAAAATGATTTCTATATTTTAAAATAATTCGTGTGATTTATATAAAAAAAAGGCTTATAATCTAAGAATTGAATGATGTATAGACTAGTTCATCAGTGGGGCTTTAATAGGATACCTCTAAAATATGCACATGGATTGGTGATTTAGTAATCACCTTCTCTTACAACACAGGCACACAGACAGAAATGCAAAGCACAACAGGGTTAAACCCTTTAAACCTCCCAATTTCCACTATCACTGCTAAAAAAAAAAAAGTGTTTAAATTAGGTTGGTTTTATTATCCCTTTGTAAATCTAATCCATTACTGGGCTACCTTCTACCACCACACATAAATAAATCAGCCTTTCATTGCCAGACACCTTTGCAATATTGTTGTTCATTTACTTCTTTGGTTTCTGGTATGCTGGGAATATCCCAGGCATGCAAAAAGGATCTCCTTGCCCAGATCAAGAAACTCCAGATCAAACACTAAACGTGATAAAGATGAAAAATATTCATCAAAGGCAGCAGGAAATCAGGGGAGCAGAGCAGGGCAGACAGGCAGCAATGATGTAATGTTCAAAATTGTGTTTATAAAGTAAATGCTTGGAGCTGCAGTGCATTCCACATTCAGCAGCAACTTCAGCACTTCGAGGGAACTCCTGGCAGTGCTGCAGTGCTTCAGGAATGTTTTCCTGGCTTATCACCACGCTTGGCTCCCTGTGTTTGCTCCTTGGTTTCAGAAGCAGAACTTGTCTGCCAGCAGCACCTCCCAGCGCTCAGATGTTATTCCCACATGAGCATTTTCACAAAGAAAGAAATGAAAACCCAGTTCTTACATGTTTTGCCCAAGGCTAATGAGGAATTTATTGCCCAGCATGGATTAAAACCCCAGAACACTTCTGGCACCACTACTGTTTCTAGTACAGACTTTTTCTGTCTCTGCTGACTCCACCAAGCTCTCCTGCAAGATGAGTTTTGAGGCTCTTCATTTACTGGTTTTTAAACCTGTAGAATGCCCTGAAATAGCCCCAGTACTCTCCTTATCACCTCCTGCTACTTTGCTAAACCTGTATTTTATCTTTTTCTGTACAAGTTTTGCACTCAGAGGATGCAGCAGGATTTAGCCAGGACTAGCAGAGGAGTGTCCAGCCTCCAGGTGCCCAAGGTGACATCTGCCTTTGCTGGGGCTGGGAGGCTGAGGAGCAGGCGCTGGGGATGTGAGGTGATGCTGCAGGAGGGCAGCCCCAAGAGGAGAGAGCTGCTCTATTTACCCCCAGAGCATCTTGCTGCTCACCACAGCTCCAGCTGCAGGGCCCTGGGCCTCCTGGGCAAAGCCACACTGCTGGGCTGCAGGGCAGCCCATTGCTGCTGCAGCTGCTGGGAGGATTCTGCAGCATTTCAGAGAGCAGCTCCACTGCTGCCCTGGTACTGCTCTGGTGCTGCTCCACTGCTGCTCCATTGCTGCTGTTCCTGCTCCACTGCTGCCCTGGTACTGCTCTGGTACTGCCCTGTTCCTGCTCCATTGCTGCTCCATTGCTGCTGTTCCTGCTCCACTGCTGCCCTGGTACTGCTCTGGTACTGCCCTGGTACTGCTCCATTGCTGCTCCATTGCTGCCCTGGTACTTCTCTGGTACTGCTCCATTGCTGCTGTTCCTGCTTCATTTCTGCCCTGGTACTGCTCCACTGCTGCCCTGGTACTGCTCTGGTACTGCTCCATTGCTGCTCCATTGCTGCTCTGTTCCTGCTCCACTGCTGCTCTGTTACTGCCCTGTTCCTGCTCCATTGCTGCTGTTCCTGCTCCACTGCTGCCCTGGTACTGCTGTGTTCCTGCTCCATTGCTGCTCCATTGCTGCCCTGTTCCTGCCCTGTTCCTGCTCCATTGCTGCTGTTCCTGCTCCATTTCTGCTGTTCCTGCTCTGTTCCTGCTCCATTGCTGCTGTTCCTGCTCTGTTCCTGCTCCATTGCTGCTCTGTTCCTGCTCTGTTCCCGCTCCATTGCTGCTGTTCCTGCTCTGTTCCCGCTCCATTTCTGCTGTTCCTGCTCCGTTGCTGCTGTTCCTGCTCTGTTCCTGCTCCATTGCTGCTGTTCCTGCTCTGTTCCTGCTCCACTGCTGCTCTGTTGCTGCTTTCTGGAGGGAGAGGTTCCTCTACAATACCTTGGTGCCTCTACCAGCACTGTCCAACTGCAGGTGCCAGGAGGGCAGAGAAACCTTTGGGTATTTTCACCTGATAAAGCTTTTTCCACCGAGGCTGTGGGAACAGAGCTCCTGGCAGTGGCAAACACTGGCACCAGCTCCTGGCTGGCACCAGCAGGGAACTGGGCAACACCAGCAGCAAGGTGCTACCATGGCTTTAAAAATCAGTTATGCACTCTGCACCAGAAAGCTTCTCCATCCCTTGACAAAATGAGCCCCTGGGGTGATGGAAGGGAAATCAGGGGGAGGAGCTGCTGGTGATCACTGGATCAGTAAAACATGGCTAATGTGCATCACCAGTTGCCCACTGCAGCTACAAGTAAGTCAAGTACTTTGTTTGTGTAATTACAAGGAACTGATCCCTTGGGGTTGTACAAATAATTCAGTATACTAGCTAAAAATTAGCTTTCTGAGAACATTTACACTAGTATAATCTGATGGGATGCAGAGTTCTGGAAAATAAATGCCAAAGGGGATGAAAAACCAGCTAAAGCTAATTTATTTTTTAAATCAAGTGAACATTAGCATTTCTTGTCTGTATTTGCTCAGCTTTAAGGAGTAGCCTCTTTGCTTTGTTGCTATTTGTTCTTCTTGGGTGATATATCTCAGCCTGAGGAGCTGTGCCCAAGGTTCAGCACGAGTCCAAGCAGTGAAATGCAGTTACAGGAAAGCTACACCATGGGAGGCACCTTTGTCCATGGGCCTCTCCAGGGAGCTTCTGAGAAATAACCTGTCACTAAACTGATCACCTTGTGGCAAACAGCAGAGTGACAAGAGAGAAGATTCACCTGGGGAATTACAGCAATAAAGGTGTGCACAGGGGAGGAGGAAATGAGCTTGTTGCAGACACAGCAATAACATCGTGAAGCACAATCCAATATTGGAAGAGATAAAAATTTTCCATCCCAATATTGGTCTGTGACAAGCATGGGAGAGCATGCACGAGAGAAGGGGAAAAGAGAGCAGAGAGCAGCCCCAAGGCTCTGAGAAGTGAGCTGTGGGATGGATTCCCAGCCAGTGTGGGCCAGGAGAGCAGCAGGGAGCGCAGGGATGGAGCTCAGCAGGGGCATCCAGCCAGGGCTGCTCTCCCATCCCATCCCATCCCATCCCATCCCATCCCATCCCATCCCATCCCATCCCATCCCATCCCATCCCATCCCATCCCATCCCATCCCATCCCATCCCATCCCATCCCATCCCATCCCATCCCATCCCATCCCATCCCATGGATCCCATCCCATCCCATCCCATGGATCCCATCCCATGGATCCCATCCCATCCCATGGATCCCATCTAATCCCATCCCATCCCATCCCATCCCATGGATCCCATCTAATCCCATCCCATCCCATCCCATCCCATCCCATCCCATCCCATCCCATCCCATCCCATCCCATCCCATCCCATCCCATCCCATCCCATCCCATCCCATCCCATCCCATCCCATCCCATCCCATCCCATCCCATCCCATCCCATGGATCCCATCCCATCCCAGCCACGCCCAGCACAGCTCCCAGAAGGGGCACCCAGGTACAGAGGTGGCAGTGCTGGTGACAAGGCAAGCCAGAAACAAAATGTGTGGCACTGACATGTTTTCTAACAGCAGTGACAGATTTTAATAAGCAAGCTATTCTTCAGTTTTGATTTGAGGTGTATATAATTAGGTAATGTGGGTGTTGAGTGATAAAACCCACAAGAAATACACAAATTAGAAGCACTGATTTTTTGAAACATGGCCTGTTTCAGACTAAGTGGCATGACCTATTTTTATTGTATTATTATATTTGGAAAATAAAAGGAGAACTTCTCTTTTTCATCTCTTCTTCAGCATAGGAGAGATTTGGGACAAGTGTCACCGTTCTTTTAAGGTCTCCTCTTTCAAAACCTAAGAACCTTTATTTGTGGTTTGATTTCTTTTACTGTTAACTGCCTTCTTCCTAGAAGAGACGAGATCTATCTTGTTTTTTTCCAGATTTTCCAGTGATCCCTTTCACAAACTTCCCTACAAACTTGGTTAAGTATTTCTCTGATCCAGATTTGAGTAAGACCAGGGAAAGCTTGAAATATTCTGACTGCTGACCAAAAGCAAGAATTCACAGTGGATTTCAAGCGTGTCCTTTTGAAGGGGATACGACTGCTCACGAGAAAAAAAAAGGATCCTCTCTGAATTTTTGGGCATTTGCTCACATGGCAAGGTCTGTCCATGGGCTCTGGAATAGCCAGTACAATTTTCTGTACAGGCTGGAAGAGCTCCTGCTCCCCACTGGCACCACAAAGGGGCTGAGCAGGGGCTCAATACAGCAACTGCACAAAACACATATTCCTATCTCAGGAATTGAATCAATTCCTTTTAAAATAAGGTGGATTATCTTAATTAAATTTATAATGTGAAGTCCTTTGGTGTGCAGGACAATGTCTTGTTCCAATATCTTGACAATCTTTCATGCAGGCCTCCAGTGGCCAGCAGCTGGAGAATTGCCTGTTCTAGAGCACGTTCTCACCTCTCCATGGTGTGACTGTTATGTAATGACCCATCCTTATCTCTGGGCCTGCTGGGGACAACAGCCCTGCCTTATTATTTCCCAAAAATGCACTCAGCAGGGCTGAGCAGGGATGTGTTGGAGTCTGAGAAAGGGAAATTACAGGATGGTTATTGGAGCACTATCAAACACACATCTGGGAGACAGAACTTGCCCAGATCTGTCCTACACCAGCCCTGGCCAGCCTTTCCCAAAGTGCTCCAGCACAGGGCTGGGCACAGCCTGGCTGCCCTGGGCCCTGCCAGCCCCCACTGCCTTCTCTGCTGCTCCCCAAAACTCCTTCACCTCTTTCTGCATCATGCTAAGCTATCACTACAGCCAAGAAAAACAAATTCAGCTCCATGGGAAACACCAGGACTACAAAACCGGCTCTTATTTCAAATCATTAGGAAACCACCAAAATCCTGTATCCTTTCACAACACAAATATTAGAAATTATCTCCTGATACTCTTAAAATGCTACATTTAGGCTATTATACAACAAAAGTCTGAAATTGCCATTTTGAAATGTTTCATTTTTTAGCCATAATAGTAGTGTTTTCATAGTCTTTTCTCAAAGATTTTAGAGATCAAATCTTCTAGCTTTTCTTCTGGATATAGCCATCTATCTCCCAGCTTTCTCTCCTGAAACCCATTCTCCTGAAGTCTTTGTTTATCCTGATGGATGAACAGCCCTGTTTTGCAGATGTCTTTGTACAGCACCTCATCCTGAGCATCCCTGATCCTGGTTCCCCAAAGATCTTCTCAGAACTGTCATCCACTCAAACTCCTAATAGCAGTGATTAATAGGAATAAGAACATAAAGCCAGCAGCAACAAGAGCTTAGTGGGAATGCTATATTTTTAAATGAAAGCTGATTAGTCTCAGCTGTTCCTTCTGGCTAACACTGAGCTGTAACACTTCTTGATTCCATCTGCTTTACTGCCTGGCCTTTTGTAGGGAAAAGATCATTTTTATTTTTATGGCTGGGAAGGCAAAGTTATCAGCATTTTAGTGACCCTCAAAGCTGTAAGGACTCAGGAACAGGCATCATTACCGAGAATCGGCCCAACATTTCCCTTTCTATTCTTTCCTTTCACTCCTTTTGACTTCACATGCAACTGCAGCCCTGAGAACCTGCTGAGTCCCCATGTCCCTGTGCCAGAGCCATCATCATCATCATCATCAGACCCAACACTGCCAGGAGTGACAGAGAGCCTCCTGAGCCCCAAACCCTGCTCCCTGCTGCCAAACAGATCCCACCACACACACAGGGGCTGTTCCCACCAAACAGGGGCTGTTCCCATCACACAGGGGCTGTTCCCATCACACAGGGGCTGTTCCTATCACACAGGGACTGTTCCCATCACACAGGGACTGCTCCCATCACACAGACACTGCTCCCATCACCCAGGGACTGTTCCCATCACACAGGGGCTGTTCCCATCACACAGGGGCTGTTCCCATCACACAGGGGCAGTTCCCATCACACAGGGGCTGTTCCCATCACACAGGGGCTGTTCCCATCACACAGACACTGTTCCCATCACACAGGGACTGCTCCACACAGGGACCGTTCCCATCACACAGGGGCTGTTCCCATCACACCGACACTGCTCCCATCACACAGGGGCTGCTCCCATCACACAGGGGCTGTTCCCATCACACAGGGACTGTTCCCATCACACAGGGGCTGTTCCCATCACACAGGGACTGTTCCCATCACACAGGGACTGCTGTCACCTCACAGGGGCTGTTCCCATCACACAGGGGCTGTTCCCATCACACAGGGACTGTTCCCATCACACAGGGGCTGCTCCCACCAAACAGGGGCTGTTCCCATCACACAGGGGCTGTTCCCATCACACAGGGGCTGTTCCCATCACACAGGGGCTGTTCCCATCACACAGGGGCTGCTCCCATCACACAGGGGCTGCTCCCATCACCCAGGGGCTGCTCCCATCACACAGGGACTGTTCCCATCACACACACAGGGACTGTTCCCATCACACAGGGGCTGTTCCCATCACACAGGGACTGCTCCACACAGGGACTGTTCCCATCACACAGGGACTGTTCCCATCACACAGACACTGCTCCCATCACACAGACACTGTTCCCATCACACAGGGGCTGTTCCCATCACACAGGGGCTGTTCCCATCACACAGGGGCTGTTCCCATCACACAGGGACTGTTCCCATCACACAGGGGCTGCTCCCATCACCCAGGGGCTGCTCCCATCACACAGGGACTGTTCCCACCACCCAGGGGCTGCTCCCACCTCGGCAGCCCCAGCTCTGCTCCAGCCAGCAGCAGCAGCAGCAGCAGGAGGAGGAGGAGGAGGAGGAGGAGGAGGAAGGAGCTCCCTTCAGAATCCTCCCCTCTCTGCACAGGGGACCCTGGGGCTACCCCAGCACTGCAGCACCTCAGGGGAAATGTCCCTGCAGGGCAGAACTGGCCTGGGGGGAGAAGACCCTTCTGGCCTGTGTGGGAGAGCTGCTGTGAGCAGAGCCAGGAGCTCAGGAAATGCACTCTGAGTGTCTCATCCACTCCCATTAAAGGCTCTGGCCACTAGCCTTGGACTGACTGTCAGATGGAAAACATCTGTTTCACTCAATGATTGCTCCTGATGCCTTTCAGATCCCAGCAAGTTTGAAATCTTGCCCCTTATGCACTTAGAGCACATTTCCCAATTAAGAGCAGAGTGGTTTTTTACAGTCAAGTGGGAGATTTGCAGTAACTATTGTAACCCAATTGTAAGGAAGATCTCCAGGGCTTTATCAGCTTTTTCCTTGCAAAGATTAATCTCGGTAAGAAAAAGCAGAATTTTAACCCAGACATCAGTTTCCCAGACGAGCTGTGCCCTGGCCATGCCTTCTCCTGGTGTCACCCAGAGGGTTCAGGATGTGTTCAGAGGCTCAGTGTGCAGAACTGCAGCCCTTCCTGGCTATCACCAGGGTAAACAAGGACAGGTTCCCAGAGCTGCCTCTGAAGAGACTGACCTGGAAGAGCACAGGCGCTGTGTGATGCACAGGAGAACCTTCCTCTCAGGAAAGCACTTTCAAGGAGGTCGTAACTTAGCCCTTATCACTTCTTGATGTAAAAAGAAAATGCTTTTACCAGTTAATGGCTCAGAAAAGTGCATGACTGGTTACTGTAACCACAACAACATATTCAAGAGCAGTGAGACAGAAAAGGAAGTGCTCGATAAGCATATGTTGTTTTTAATAAAGAATGACTTAGTGCTAAGTGGACCACACAGTTCTCAAGGTTGCCTGGCAAAAGCAGAAGGTGGGGGGACCCAAGAGCCTGGGGATGCCTCCCTGTGCCCCAGGCAGGCACCACCTGCAGCATCACCCTGGCCTCTCCCTGCTGGGCATCCCAGCCCAGGCTGCACAACAGGGCTGGTCCTGCCCTGCCCACCTTCCCCACACACAGCACCCAGCCTGCCCAGCCCCAGCACAGGAACAAATCCAGGCCTTTTCTACTCCCTGCCTGCTCAGGACTGAGCTACTTTGGTCAGAACTGAGATCTGGAAAGCTGCTTTTGTTCTGGCCTGGCATTAAGCGATCATTTATTACACTGCAAGATGAGTTGTGTGTTATCAATATTCAGAGGGCTGAGAGCTCCAAGTGCAGATGTACCACAGGCTGACAGTAATTTATTGTGTGCCATGGCTCGGATGAGACTGGAGGAGCAGTGCTACCATCCAGGTGGCTTTCTGAGAACAGGCACAATGAATCAGCCACTGTGATATCCTCCCTGGGAACTGCAGAAGGGAGGGGAGCTGGTCCTCACTGCACACGCTGCTTCCCCTGCTCCCCGAGAGCCAGACAGCAACATGTCCATGACACAGACTTCAAAATACCTGTCTGCCATGAGGGTCATCCTAAGCAGGGCCTAAAACTACCTGGTTTGCAGCTGAAACAAACAAAATTCCCCTTCTTTCTACAGCAAAACCTTCACAGACCCTGCTCATCCCACCATTGCTGTGACACCGCAGTGAAGCCGTCACTTGTGGGCAGCCCTGGTCACCCCCAGGTGTCTGGTCATGACACAAGGACCTTCCTGCAGCTGCATTGCATTCTTCCACCTTGAAAATATGGGTAAGATTACCCTTAGCTGCACAGCTTAGGCAGGAAGCAACACTGAGAGTAAAAATCAGTTGTCATGGCAGGTGGAACCTGAAATAAACCTGAGTCAACACCCCAGGAAGCACCAAGCCATGACAACGCTGCTTGTTCTGGTTCAACAGCCTGCAAGAGAAATGCATTTTCCCCCTTCTTGGGAGTGGCTGGGACAAACATAAACTCAGGTAAAGGCTTGAGTGGGAATAGAAATGCAGCTCCAGGGATGGCTCCTACAGAGCAAACGGGCTGAAAACCAACAGCAGAACTCCAACAGCAACAAGCTAGAGTCAGATGAAATCCACAGAGAAAAAAAAGTTGCCTCATTTAAACAAGCAAATCAGCATTATTAAATTAGCACCTTCATGAGCTGGGCTGGTGTAACATCCAGCAATGCCAACCCCAAACACGTGCCCGAGCAGGGATGTAGGAATGGGATGAAGGCTGAGCATCTCTGAGCACTCACATCCCACTGAGGATGCTAATGCAATGTTCTCCCTTAACCCCAAGACTTGGACCCCAATTCTGAGAAGGCACAAAAGCAGCTGCTGCTGTCACAAAATCGAGTCTCTGATAAGATGCTGCAGGTTCCACACCATTTCCTGAAAGGGAGATAAGGACAGAGTTTGGACAATTCACATCCTGGGCAATGGTGACTCGGAAAATCAGCTCCGGGTACAAAAAGCAGTTTCAGGTAAACTCATCTGCTGATATGGAAAAGTAATTCTAGTACAGAGATGAAAAGTATTTTAAAGTCTCATAAAAACAATCTGAACAAAATGCACTTAAAACTTTACATTGAGTCAGTCTCTCTGTCATCCCCCTCTTAGGGCCAGACTTGTACAGCTCAATAGGTCAGACCAAAGTCAGCCAGGAGCACTGTGGGCTCTGGAAACACCATCAGCTCTACAGGCTGCTGGAACACATTTCTGTGGCCATGCCAAGGGGCAGGGAGATGGCAGCAGTGCTGGCAGCAGTGCAGAGCTGCAGAGGGGCAGGGGTGCATCCCCAGGGGTGCAGCACAGGGCTGGCTCTGTGTGCTGCTCAGCCTGGGGGATGCTCCCACACTCAGCCCTGGGGCTCCCCAGCTTTGTCTCCTGCACAGCCTCTGCCCTGGGGCACAGCAGAGCTCTGGAACAGGCTGCACCCTTGGGGCACAGCAGAGCTCTGGAGCAGGCTGCACCCCTGGGGCACAGCAGAGCTCTGGAACAGGCTGCACCCTGCACAGCAGAGCTCTGGAACAGGCTGCACCCTGCTCAGCAGAGCTCTGGAACAGGCTGCACCCTGCACAGCAGAGCTCTGGAACAGGCTGCACCCCTGGGGCACAGCAGAGCTCTGGAACAGGCTGCACCCCTGGGGCACAGCAGAGCTCTGGAACAGGCTGCACCCTGCACAGCAGAGCTCTGGAACAGGCTGCACCCCTGGGGCACAGCAGAGCTCTGGAACAGGCTGCACCCCTGGGGCACAGCAGAGCTCTGGAACAGGCTGCACCCCTGGGGCACAGCAGAGCTCTGGAACAGGCTGCACCCTGCACAGCAGAGCTCTGGAACAGGCTGCACCCCTGGGGCACAGCAGAGCTCTGGAACAGGCTGCACCCCTGGGGCACAGCAGAGCTCTGGAACAGGCTGCACCCCTGGGGCACAGCAGAGCTCTGGAACAGGCTGCACCCTGCACAGCAGAGCTCTGGAACAGGCTGCACCCTGCACAGCAGAGCTCTGGAACAGGCTGGGCCCTGCACAGCAGAGCTCTGGAACAGGCTGCACCCTGCACAGCAGAGCTCTGGAACAGGCTGCACCCCTGGGACACAGCAGAGCTCTGGAACAGGCTGCACCCTGCACAGCAGAGCTCTGGAACAGGCTGCACCCTGCACAGCAGAGCTCTGGAACAGGCTGCACCCTGCACAGCAGAGCTCTGGAACAGGCTGCACCCTGCACAGCAGAGCTCTGGAACAGGCTGCACCCTGCACAGCCTCTCCTCTGGGGCACAGCAGAGCTCTGGAACAGGCTGCACCCCTGGGGCACAGCAGAGCTCTGGAACAGGCTGCACCCTGCACAGCAGAGCTCTGGAACAGGCTGCACCCCTGGGGCACAGCAGAGCTCTGGAACAGGCTGCACCCTGCACATCCAGGGTTTCAGAAGCAGCTGCAGCTGCAGCCAGGGCAGAGCTGACCCTGCCACCCGGCACCAGACCCTCCTGCCTCTGGGGCTGCTCCTTCCCAGCACATGAGAAACAAGAGAAACTTTCCTTTGGGCTTTAAAGCTTTCTTCATCACAAGCTGCACATCTTAGGACAAAAACTACCAAAAAAGCCCAAATCTTGGCTGTGATGAGCTAGCCCTTGGTGAAACTGTTAGAAATGGGTCATTTCCATCAAGTGTGACTCAGTTCATGGGGAAGGTTTGACTGAGTACTTAATTTAGGCTGCAGGAAGCAGCCTCTGTGCTAACCCTCTGCTCTCCTATTTCACACCACTTGACAATCTCAAATATTTTTCACTTATGCTGATGCTGTTCCTCTTGGTGTCAAAAAATTTCAGGACAATTTTAACATGTACCTTCAAATCATCTTCAAGCTGAAACACATCTGAAAGGTGTGCATTTCCCCACAAAACAGCCCCAAAATATCTGCTGTTATGTTAATATCTATGGCTGAGGCAAAGCTAGAAACTTTAGGGAACATCTTTGTTAAGCTTGGTAGGAAAAAGAAATCGAGCAGGATGAGCTGTGGTGAAAATCAGCTGCAATCAGCAGCTCCCAGAGACAGCAGAGGACAGAGCAGCAAACCCCACCGAGGGGTCAAACTCCCTCCAGGCTCCACCACGGAGCTGCAAAGAATTCCAGCAACACCCAACATCTCCCTCCAGCAATTCTGCCACTAAACTCGAGTCCCAGGAGCGCTGGAAAAGAGAACTCTCACTCCAAATGAACAATTCATCTTCAGGTTAGTGAATGAACCCATTACAGGAAAGTCAGATAAAGGGTTTGGTTTTTTTTGGTGGGAGCAAACTGTGCAATGGTTGAAAATTTCCTGTGCAAAACTGTATTCCAGAGCAGAAGGGGAAAGATACACATGTGCACAGGGAGAAAATACACAGTTTTGGAGAAAATTTATTTCCTCTGAGGGAAATTATTGTGCATTTTAAGATTATGAAGAAAGAAGAAAATGCAGCTCAACTGAATCCTCATTAATAATGTCTGCATCCACCTGGCTCACCCATGCACAGCTCTGTGTCAGGGGGTTCAACCTCCAGCACAGATTCCTTCCTCACCATTCATCAATTCCTTCCCAACACTCCTCATTCCCAGTCATTTTCTACATGAAAAAATAAATTAATTAAATTGCTTTGTCTGTATGTACTTAGTTAAGAATAATCCACCCAGATGTGATGGATGCCTGATCTGTAATATACTTGCTATACCATATTTTCTATTATCCTGCTTGCTTTCCTCCCCTATTTCTGTTCTTTATTAATTCATTCTCTCTCTGACTTTCCCCTTTAGTGATTCTCTGCTTGGTTTCCAGCCTTATTTTTATCAGTGGATTTTTCCATGGCTCCTTTTGTTGGCCCCTTGAAGAGGATGACAAAAGCTGTGTCCCAGCCCCAGTCCAGCTCAGACCTTGCACACCCTCACCAGCAAGCACACACTTTTTGCCCACTTTCCCTTATTTTTTAACAAGCTGGCTTTCAAACAGAAATGGCAGTGTTTAAATGATACAGCTCCTTTTTGGCAGGGATGATCCCATTGCTGAGCAGTTCATCCAAAGGCTTTGCAAAGGCAATTCAAGCACATCCTTTTACCTAGGACTGTTATTTCCCAGAGGCAAACACACTCTGCTGCTAATTTAAACAGAGCTCATGTACCCATGTGCTCTGCTGTGAATGGCTAAGGATCACTGGGGCTTACACTGCATAGGCTTCCTACTTATGGAAATTTTAAATTACCAAAATGTATATGAGTTGAGTTGAATATGTATGCCCACCACCCCCACTTCAAATTGAAAACTGCTTTTTTTATAACAAATGCCTATTTCGAGCAGAGTGTTTGGAAAAGAAAAGCCCTTCCAAGCCAGGGTGTCCTCTGAAGCAAGTGGGAGAAGAAATAGATTTTAAACCCACTCCTTTTGTTCCAAAATGTGGAATTGATTTTGTTACTTTTACAGGCACACACTTGCCATTGGCTCTGGCAGGATTGGAAGCTTGTGGGGATGCTGGGAACAGGAGGGAGGGGTTGCTGAGAAGGAAATCTGCCCTTTCTGCTGGCAAAGAGAGGGATGGAATAAATTCTAGAGGGGGAGGAAAAGGAGAAATGTAATAAATAAAATACTGAGAGGAGTGGATGTCAAAAGGGGAGGAGTGCCAAGCAGAGGGAAACAGGAGTCAGGTGTGGGAAGGAGCAGAGGGAAACAGGAGTCAGGTGGAGGAAGGAGCAGAGGGAAACAGGAGTCAGGTGGAGGAAGGAGCAGAGGGAAACAGGAGTCAGGTGTGGGAAGGAGCAGAGGGAAACAGGAGTCAGGTGGAGGAAGGAGCAGAAGGAAACAGGAGTCAGGTGTGGGAAGGAGCAGAAGAAAACAGGAGTCAGGTGGAGGAAGGAGCAGAGGGAAACAGGAGTCAGGTGTGGGAAGGAGCAGAAGGAAACAGGAGTCAGGTGGAGGAAGGAGCAGAAGGAAACAGGAGTCAGGTGTGGGAAGGAGCAGAGGGAAACAGGAGTCAGGTGGAGGAAGGAGCAGAAGGAAACAGGAGTCAGGTGGAGGAAGGAGCAGAAGGAAACAGGAGTCAGGTGGAGGAAGGAGCAGAGGTGTTTGTGGATGGGAGCACTGAGGGAGCACCAGGGGCAGCCTCAGTGCCCCCCTGGCAGGGCAGGAGCTGCTCCCTGTCCCTGTGCCAGGGCAGGGCTCTGCTGGAACCCCTGCTCAGGCCAGCCCCAGCTCTGCCACAGGGCAGAGGGCACCCAGACACAGCAGAGCCACCCAAACCCCTCCTGCTGTCCAGGGGAACTGGCAGAGGGCACCCAGACACAGCAGAGCCACCCAGACCCCTCCTGATGTCCAGGGGAACCGGCAGAGTTCACCCAGACACAGCAGAGACACCCAAACCCCAGCTGCTGTCCAGGGGAACTGGCAGAGGCCAGGAGGAGCTCCTGTGATGGGAATCACTGCAGCCCTGGAGAGGAGTCCCTGTGATGGAATCACCACAGCCCTGGAGCCAGGCCAGCAGAGCCCAGCATCACCACAGGGCTCCACTGCTCTCCCCAGCCTTAACAACACCCCACACACTCAGCCTCGCCTTTAAACTGCCTGCAGCTTCCTCCTGAGTAATGAGAAACAATTTCTGAGCTCCTCCTTTAGCAAAGGGCCCTTCTTCAAAGCCCCTTGCAGGTGCCATGTGCCAAGAGCAGCAGCTCCAGGTTCCCTCCTTCCATCTCCCTTGTCTGCAGCAGGGACTGCTCCTGGGAGCTGCTTCAAAGGCTCAAGTGTCAGCATCAGAAAGAAAAGAGGTGTGTGGGTGTGAAGTTACTAAATGCAAAACTGTCAACCTCCTTTCATTTACAACCCTGAATATGCATGCATGCAAAAAATGTTCAGCTTATATTAAAGTTTTTACTCTTGGAGCAGAAAATATCAAGGAGAGAAGAGACTAAAAGATAAGATAAGGCTGTGCAGGTCAGAGTTCTTTCTCAACTAATCAATCTTTTCTTTTTTATCAGTAATGATTTCTGTTAATAAAGCCTGCCCTGTCTCAGCTGAGACTGTCTGTACCATCCCAGGGAAGGGCACTGTCAGCACAGACACCCTTTGTTGGTGACTGCTCAAGACAGCAGATGGATTTTTCAGTCTCTTACCCAAATAAATGTGTGTGGAGGATGGAGGCCCATCCCAGCAGAGCAGGAGCTCACAGAGCCCCCGGGGTGGGAGTGGGGAGCGTGAGGTGTTGGGTGCTGTCACCCCCTGGGCTGTGGGACACTGCCTGCAGCAGGGACTGGCGATGGGCACGGCTGCCCTGCAGCAAACACACCCCTGCCAAGGCCAGGAGGAGAGAAAACTCCCCCATGCAATGGGAAACCTGTGCTCTGCCCCCTGGGCACCCCCTGGCTGTGCTGCTGGGGACCCAGAGCTGTCACCTGCTCAGGGACACCTGACTGTGCTGTGTCCCCAGAGCTGTCACCCAGAGCTGTCACCTGCTCACCCTGACCCTGCTGTGTCCCCAGACCTGTCACCTGCTCACCCTGACCCTGCTGTGTCCCCAGAGCTGTCACCTGCTCCAGGGACACCTGACTGTGCTGTGTCCCCAGAGCTGTCACCTGCTCCAGGGACACCTGACTCTGCTGTGTCCCCAGAGCTGTCACCCAGACCTGTCACCTGCTCACCCTGACCCTGCTGTGTCCCCAGACCTGTCACCCAGAGCTGTCACCTGCTCCAGGGACACCCTGACTGTGCTGTGTCCCCAGGGCTGTCACCTGCTCAGGAACACCCTGACTCTGCTGTGTCCCCAGAGCTGTCACCCAGAGCTGTCACCTGCTCCAGGGACACCTGACCCTGCTGTGTCCCCAGAGCTGTCACCTGTTCAGGGACACCTGACTGTGCTGTGTCCCCAGAGCTGTCACCCAGAGCTGTCACCTGCTCACCCTGACCCTGCTGTGTCCCCAGACCTGTCACCTGCTCAGGGACACCCTGACCCTGCTGTGTCCCCAGAGCTGTCACCTGCTCACCCTGACCCTGCTGTGTCCCCAGACCTGTCACCCACTCACCCTGACCCTGCTGTGTCCCCAGAGCTGTCACCTGCTCACCCTGACCCTGCTGTGTCCCCAGGACTGCTCAGCTGGCACACACCTCCAGCGAGCTGTCGCTGTGGCCGTGCTGGGGGATGGCTGAGGCTCACCGAGCTGCTGGAACATTCCTGTGCTCAGATCCAGCTGCAGAACAGCCCCAGGGCAGAGGTGGAGCACGAAGGGCTGAAGGGGGAATGTGTCCTTACAGACACCCTCAGCATTCATATGGAACCCACGGTTCTGACTGCAGCTTTTACTGCAAAGGTGCTTAGATTTTGGTTTAAGAACTACATGACCTGCACAACCCCACCAGACTCTGAGCAGAGAGTCAAAGGTGCCAGAACATCAGTCAAAGGATCCAATTCTTCTCTTTGTGACTCTGCTGCAGGTACCCCAGGGATGAGGTGGTGTGGGGGGCACAGCCTGAGCCTGTGCAAGGCACAGCAATTTCCCGTTCTACATTGCCCAACATTTGTTTTGAGTACAAGTAGAGATGTTTGGACTCGGCCTTACAGTAGCAAATGGCTCCAGAGGCATCAGCCTAATGACAACTTAATTTTACCAACACTGCTGGAGTCAAAAATCCCTAAAGACTGAATAATTGCTGTATCAAAAAGCAAAGGCCATACCTATCACAGTTACCCACATTAACTCCAGTTGTTTCCTAAGAGAAGCAACTGTTGTTTTGAAGACTGTCAGAGCCAGAGGGAGACAAAATAGTTCAACAACAGAAAGCCTGGTATTAAATGAGAGGGGGAAAAAACCCCCCTTGTCTTCTTTTGCTGTCAGGGTTGTGGTAATAAAATGAAGGGCTGCAAGTGCAGAGGGTTTGCTTTGGGTAGCAAATGAAGCTTTATCAGATGATTCATGGCCAAGGCAGGATGACTGTGCTCATCTTCTCCCCTAACAGCACAAAAGGAGGTTGATTTCCTTAGCAGGGATGTTCCCAAGCCCCTTGCAGATGAAGGCTGTGTCCCTGTCAGTGGAAGTTCAGATCTGCAGGGGCTCATCACGGGCAGATCGCTGCAAGGTGTGTGCAGCCAGGACTGCTGACAGAGCTGGGCACCAGCAGAGCCTGTCCTGCCTCACAGCACTGGGAGAAATCATCCCTGCTGCTGGGAGACATCCCTGCTGCTGGGAGAAATCACCACTGCTGCTGGGAGAAATCATCCCTGCTGCTGGGAGACATCCCTGCTGCTGGGAGAAATCATCCCTGCTGAAGGGAGACATCACTGCTGCTGGGAGAAATCATCCCTGCTGCTGGGGAAATCATCCCTGCTGAAGGGAGAAATCATCCCTGCTGCTGGGAGACATCACTGCTGCTGGGGAAATCATCCCTGCTGCTGGGAGAAATCATCCCTGCTGCTGGGAGAAATCATCCCTGCTGCTGGGAGACATCACTGCTGCTGGGAGAAATCATCCCTGCTGCTGGGAGAAATCATCCCTGCTGCTGGGAGACATCACTGCTGCTGGGAGAAATCATCCCTGCTGAAGGGAGAAATCATCCCTGCTGAAGGGAGAAATCATCCCTGCTGCTGGGAGACATCCCTGCTGCTGGGAGACATCCCTGCTGCTGGGGAAATCATCCCTGCTGCTGGGAGAAATCATCCCTGCTGGGAGAAATCATCCCTGCTGCTGGGGAAATCATCCCTGCTGAAGGGAGAAATCATCCCTGCTGAAGGGAGAAATCATCCCTGCTGGAGGGAGAAATCATCCCTGCTGGGAGAAATCATCCCTGCTGCTGGGGAAATCATCCCTGCTACTGGGAGAAATCATCCCTGCTGGGAGAAATCATCCCTGCTGCTGGGGAAATCATCCCTGCTGCTGCTGGGAGAAATCATCCCTGCTGCTGGGAGAAATCATCCCTGCTGGGAGAAATCATCCCTGCTGGGAGAAATCACCACTGCTGGGAGAAATCATCCCTGCTGCTGGGAGACATCACTGCTGCTGGGAGAAATCATTCCTGCTGCTGGGAGAAATCATCCCTGCTGGGAGAAATCATCCCTGCTGCTGGGAGAAATCATCACTGCTGCTGGGAGAAATCATCCCTGCTGCTGGGAGAAATCATCCCTGCTGGGAGAAATCATCCCTGCTGCTGGGAGAAATCATCCCTGCTGGGAGAAATCATCCCTGCTGAAGGGAGAAATCATCCCTGCTGCTGGGAGAAATCATCCCTGCTGCTGGGAGAAATCATCCCTGCTGCTGGGAGAAATCATCACTGCTGCTGGGAGAAATCATCCCTGCTGCTGGGGAAATCATCCCTGCTGGGAGAAATCATCCCTGCTGCTGGGAGACATCCCTGCTGCTGGGAGAAATCACCACTGCTGCTGGGAGAAATCATCCCTGCTGCTGGGAGAAATCACTGCTGCTGGGGAAATCATCACTGCTGGGAGAAATCACTGCTGCTGGAGAAATCATCCCTGCTGAAGGGAGAAATCATCCCTGCTGCTGGAGAAATCATCCCTGCTGCTGGGGAAATCATCCCTGCACCAGCCATGGCTCATGGGTGAGGAATGCTCCCTCCCTGCCACGGCTGCTGGACAAAGACCTGCAGAAAAGATTCTGTTCAGTTGGAAGAGCTACAGGTTATTTATAATGAATGCTTGCCCTTCTGGTACTGCTCCTACAAGTATAATTAAAGGAAATATAAACTGTCAGTGCATCACTTGGAGAGCAGAGGTGTTTTCTGGCATCTCACAGATTAGAAATGCTAATCTGGGAAACAATTAACTAATGTGGTGGAAATCAACAATTTGCATGAAGCTCTTCTAGGTCTTTCCTAGCACAGCTGCAATAATTTCCCCAAGACAAAGCCCAGGGAGGTCTGTGCTGAACTCTGCAAGCTCCAGGTCTGTCTAGAACACACTTCAAATCCTTGTTTCACACAGAGGCAGCTGAAGCACAAATGAAAGTGGAGATTTGCAGGAGTGGGTGAGCGGTGCTGGCTGCAGCTCCAGGGCTGGTGACACAAACCCTGTCCTGTCCTGGAGTGGCACCAGGGCAGAGCTGCCTGAGCCTGCTCTGAGCCTGCTCTGAGCCCTCCTGCAGCCTCTGCAGCCTCACACAGGGCACCAAGAGCTGCAGCTCCTGCAGCTCCTGTCCAGCAGCACAAGGCGTTTGAGGAGAGGGATTATTTATTTGGGAGCAGAAGAAGAGCTGGTTCTGCTGGGCTGTTCCACAGGAAAGCACCAGCCCAGCTCCTGCCCGGGGCACTCAGCCAGAGGAGGCTCCAAGCCAAGGGCTCAAGGTTTGCCCTTGACACCGAGAGCCCCTCAGGGCTCTGCCTGTCCTCGCTGCAGACCTGGCTCAGGCAAGCACACACTTCTTCCACTCATTAACGTTCACAGGCCTCCCAAACCTTCTGTTCATTTTTTAATGACACAGAAATCTCATATTGTAAATCAATGACTGTCTTGTCCAGATCCTGAAAATTTTCCTCAGATAAATTAATTCTCCCTCTGGCTGGCAGTCAGAGCAACTGCCTGAGTAAGAATTACATGAGAAAGGATTTGCAATATCAAGCCCATTAAACTCTTAGTTTATCAGGTGAAGGGAACAGATCTGCACTTCAAACTGTGTCTATTTCACTTATTAGATTTTCTTATGTTTTTTGTTCTGTTTCAGATCATTCTCTTATTTACTCTGAGCTTACAGTGCCTTCTGTCAGTGTCAATATGGCTCAGCTGGCAGCAGATGCTGCGCTAGCTCTGAGCACGCTGGTGTGAAATAACGAGAACAGAATGAGAATTGATGGGAACTTTTGCCTGAAACCTGAGCTGAAACCTTCGTATTTATGAAACTCTGCTTCTAATTCATGTACCAGCTCCACCAGATATCCTCATTTTAAAACAACTGTCTTCCAGTTGAGCTGGAGGACACGGGTACTGGCAGGGTGAGGAGCAGCCCACTCTTTGCAGTTCCCTAAACCCATTTTGCTAAAACATGAAGCTCTGGAGCTGTCATTCAAGGAATTGTGCTCACCAATCTTTTGAGGTTTGCCCACTCACAGTCAGCTCAAACACAACGTCCCACCAATAGCTGGCTCAAGAGGAACACTGCTATCTCATAGCAGGCTGTTTTAAACACCTGACAATGCTCTGGGGATGAGGATGGAGAGTCTAAATTGATCCCTCATTTCTGTGCATTCAAAGTAATCAGAGGAAGAAAAGGGGGAGACTGCTTGATAAAGCAGACAGTGTCTTGTGCTGTGATTCTGAAACGAGCTCTCTGATTTTTAGATACCTCCTGAGGCTTTAAATAAACAGAACTGCACTTCACCAATTATCATGCCTGTTTTGCTTGGCTCCCCAGCGGATTCCATTTTAGAAGAACCATCCTGCTCAATATTCAGAGCTGTTTGGGTAAAACTACAAAAATGAAAAACAATGTGATGGCACCTGTAGCATCAGCAGAATGTGAGACATGAATGGCCTTATCAGTTCAATTATTTAGACCATCCCATCCGCTGGTAAAAGCTATTATACAGGCATTATATCCAAGGACTCCCTAATGTATTCCAAATTTCAGATTCCTTTGTTAATCCTAGATTACCTAATGAAAGCAGCTCAGTATGCAAATGCAAGTTTCTCGATACAATTTTTATTCAACAGACTTTCTCCTTTCCCATTTTGTATTTTCCATCCAGGAACCCAGCAGCTCTAACTCCAAGAACTGCCTTATGGAGATGTTTGTTTCTGAAACCAAGGCTGCAAGGGCATCATGTAAATATGACAACTTTTCCATTTCCTTTGCTCCTGAGTAGCTTCTGTGCCCCACAGAAGGTTTCTCCTGCTTTCTGGGGGCTCTGGTTCCAGCACACAGGAGTCATGCCAAGAGGATGGCATTCAGACTGGGACTGAAGCAACAGAGCCTCCTTTGGAAACCTCCTCCAGTTGTGCTGCAGCTCCCAAAAGCAACCATGAAACTCTGAATCTTGGGTTTAATGACTCCTTTTTCTCCCCCACAGACTCCCCATCGCTATTTCTCTGTACTCTTTTCAAAAGAAGCCTTTTGGCTGACAGTGTGAACTTTTATAGTCAAGCTGGATTCCCACTTTCTTCACCTCATCTCTTGCAATAAAAGTTCTGCAAGGAAAAGATGCTTTTAGTGGGCTTGCAAGGATGTAAACGGCCAGGAGCAGTAAACATTTCTCTGGAGGCTGCCAAGTAGAACAGAAGTGAATTCAGCTCCTCTTAGCACTGCTGTAACTGCAGGGCTACACAAAGATAAAAACTCAAGTGTTCATAAATCTGCTCCCAATACCCCCACATGGAGATCAGCTGATGGTGACAGCCTGGACTCATGGACAGCAGTTCTGGGGAACTGGGCTCCCCTTTACTCACTTTTAGCACAAGAACTGCTGAATTTTGTTTGCCCTGGCACTGCTGAACAGCCAGAGCTGTGAGTGGTGTCCTGCAGCACAGGCACCCACAGGAGCAGGCACACTTCCACCTCCTCACTCTGCTTTTCCTGCTCCCAGCCCTGTTCCACGCCCTCTGCCCCTGTCCCATCAATCTGTGAGCAGCTTTAACTCGGGGCATTTCCTGGGAGTGACCCAGGGACAGAACATCCCCAGCACACAGCAGCAGCAGCACTCACTGCAGGGCACATCCTGCTCATCCTCCTGCCCAGCTGCAGGTGCCCAAAGGAAAAGGGATCTTGCCTTCCTGCCCACACTGCCCTGCCTCTGCTGGGAGGGCATTTCCAGGCACCTCTGAGCCAAATGGAACACCACTGTACTCTGCAGCACTCTCCTTTCCAGGGTTTACCCAAGTGATGCTGGAGCCCAGGCAGACGATGGGATCCTCAGGCTCCCGTGGCAATGGGCTCAGCTGAGCACCGAGCTGCTGGAAAACACTTTCTGTGAATTTAATAAACGTGATGAGCCCCTGCATCTCAGTGTCACCCTGGGTCAGTTCCTGCTCTGGCTCTGGGCCAGCCCTCTCCTGCTGTTTTGGGGAGCCCTGGGAGCTGTGGCTGCTCACAGCCTGGTGAGATGCTCACCCTCAGACACCCGAGGCAGCTCCAGGCTGGGCTCTGCTGAGTCACTGTGACAAGAGCTGCTCATTAGCTCAACCTGCAGCACAGAGGGAGGGGAACCCTCCTGGGCTTCCCAGAGCAGGCAGACAGCTTCTTAGAAGGAAAGGCAGCAGCAGGAAAGAAGGCAAGGTTTCATAATGGTATTTTCCTTCAATTGAGTCACATTCTAAAGAAACAGAATCAGTTTGGAATGTGATCTTGCTTCTGAACTTGAAGACACATATCAACACATATCAGGAAAAATAATCAACACCTCAAAAATCCACATAAATACTAGCATGCATATTTTCCCAGTGAATGGAGCCCAGCTCTACAAGAAGCAGGCACACACACCTGGTGTGCACGGACCTCCACACCCCACAGGTACCCACGCTGCTGGTCCCAAGGTGCAGCACCTGCACCGTGTTTAGGAGAGAAAAGCAGCACATTTCTCCTTGGCCCTGCTGAATCCCAGCAAGGTGAGCTGTTCCCTGGGGATCTGAGCACACAAATCCAGTGGATCCAGGAGCTGGCAATGCTCTCCTCACACTCTGCAGCTCCAGCCCTTATCTGCTCACCCCTCTGCCTGCCAAAGGTGCTCTGCAATGTGACACTGAGGGGCTGTGAGCAGCCTGGAAGCTCTGCACTTCAGGATTCCTCATCTGCTGGTCCAGGGCCAAAAGCCCTTGTTCAAAGTGATCAGTGTGATCCAAGGTGTGAAGCTCCCAGACTTGAGTCCCACTCCACACTCTGCCAAGGCTTTTTTTTGGTCACCACGGCATTTTTGTGTCACTGTGACCCCAGTGAGCAGTGCAATGGACTGGAAAACCGGGTGTTAAGAGCTATATTGCCATTTCAGCCACTTTTCTGAGCTTGCTGAGTCCCAGACTCGTGCTCTGAGCAGTGTCTGGAGTCTGAGCTTATAAAAACTTTCTGCTTTTTCACCTGAGGACTTTGGCATTGATTAGCAAATGACCAGCAAAGGAAGAGGATGCACTTCTACTCTTCTTACCTACTTTGCATGTATATTATTTACCTCACAGGACATTTAAACCCCTCCTGCACAAACAGCAGCTCCAGTGTTGATTTTTGGCAGCAGCTGTATTGTGAAAGCACTGCCCAGGTGTGCAGGTGTGTGAGGGTGAGCAGAGCACAGCCCTGGAGCATCCTCTGCCCTGTCTCACTGAGGGGGTGCTGAGCCCCCCGCCCCTGCAGCGAGGGATGGAGGCACAGCAGCATCTCTGGGGGTTTCAGATGCCTGGGGGATGACTTGGAGAGAAAAGCAGTGAAAGAGTTTCCAGACCTTCAGCTTGCTGAATCTCCTAATAATTCTCCCTTGGGGGGTGATGCCATCTGCACTCCCCTGCTGGAGACAGGCAGTCTGTCCCCAGAAATGTGGGCTGCCACTGCTCCCAGCAGAGAGCAGCACCTGCAGGGAGCAGCAGCATCCCTGCACCAGGCACAGCCTCACGGCATTTACACCAGCACAGCTCAAGCTTTTCATTATTTCCCCTATCTCTTGGTTTGTGCTGTTTCTCGGAGGTGGAAAAATGCTCTTTGCCAGTAATTCATTATAAATGCCCCAGCCATTCCCATTAGCTACAGCAGGTCTCCACTGCACTGCTCAGTATTAAAATATGCACAAACTTCTCTTCTCTCCAACTCACCAAAACCAATTTTTGAATCACTCTGAGAATTTAATCACATTTCAGTTCTCTTGGCTATCATCAATGTGCATGCTTCACACAATATTTACTTTCAGTGCAGGTACCAAACTTAGAGATGACAGTTTTGTTTACATACAGAGGACAATGTTAGCTGAATGCTCTCTTAGGGTAAATTCTATGTACAGCTCTGCACAGGCTTTTATACCAAAGTGCTCCTCAAAGCCCTGCTAACTCTGCACCAAGTGACATCAGATGAGAAATGGCAAATGAAGCCACATACAGCAGCAATGTTAAATCAAAAATACTGCACATCCCAGAAGAGTTAGCAAAGGCAGCATGAGCACCTCTTCCCAACAGAAAGATGGGTGCCCTGAAGTGCCCCCCGTAAGCTGGAGGCTGCAGGAGGATGGAGCAGACAGGGGATGGAGCAGACAGACAGGAGGATGGAGCAGACAGACAGGAGGATGGAGCAGACAGACAGGAGGATGGAGCAGACAGGAGGATGGAGCAGACAGACAGGAGGATGGAGCAGATGGAGCAGACAGACAGGAGGATGGAGCAGACAGACAGGAGGATGGAGCAGACAGGGGATGGAGCAGACAGACAGGAGGATGGAGCAGACAGAGCAGACAGACAGGAGGATGGAGCAGACAGACAGGAGGATGGAGCAGACAGACAGGAGGATGGAGCAGACAGACAGGAGGATGGAGCAGACAGACAGGGGATGGAGCAGACAGGGGATGGAGCAGACAGGAGGATGGAGCAGACAGACAGGAGGATGGAGCAGACAGACAGGGGATGGAGCAGACAGACAGGAGGATGGAGCAGACAGACAGGAGGATGGAGCAGACAGACAGGGGATGGAGCAGACAGACAGGAGGATGGAGCAGACAGACAGGAGGATGGAGCAGACAGACAGGAGGATGGAGCAGACAGGAGGATGGAGCAGACAGACAGGGGATGGAGCAGACAGACAGGAGGATGGAGCAGACAGGAGGATGGAGCAGACAGACAGGAGGATGGAGCAGACAGACAGGAGGATGGAGCAGACAGACAGGAGGATGGAGCAGACAGACAGGAGGATGGAGCAGACAGGGGATGGAGCAGACAGACAGGAGGATGGAGCAGACAGACAGGAGGATGGAGCAGACAGACAGGAGGATGGAGCAGACAGACAGGAGGATGGAGCAGACAGACAGGAGGATGGAGCAGACAGACAGGAGGATGGAGCAGACAGGAGGATGGAGCAGACAGACAGGGGATGGAGCAGACAGACAGGAGGATGGAGCAGACAGACAGGAGGATGGAGCAGACAGACAGGAGGATGGAGCAGACAGACAGGAGGATGGAGCAGACAGACAGGAGGATGGAGCAGACAGACAGGAGGATGGAGCAGACAGACAGGAGGATGGAGCAGACAGGAGGATGGAGCAGACAGACAGGAGGATGGAGCAGACAGACAGGAGGATGGAGCAGACAGACAGGAGGATGGAGCAGACAGACAGGAGGATGGAGCAGACAGACAGGAGGATGGAGCAGACAGACAGGAGGATGGAGCAGACAGACAGGAGGATGGAGCAGACAGACAGGAGGATGGAGCAGACAGGAGGATGGAGCAGACAGACAGGAGGATGGAGGAGACGGGATGGAGCAGACAGACAGGGGATGGAGCAGACAGACAGGAGGATGGAGCAGACAGGAGGATGGAGCAGACAGACAGGGGATGGAGCAGACAGACAGGAGGATGGAGGAGACAGACAGGAGGATGGAGCAGACAGACAGGAGGATGGAGCAGACAGACAGGAGGATGGAGCAGACAGACAGGAGGATGGAGCAGACAGACAGGAGGATAAAGCAGACAGACAGGAGGATGGAGCAGACAGACAGGGGATGGAGCAGACAGACAGGAGGATGGAGCAGACAGGAGGATGGAGCAGACAGACAGGAGGATGGAGCAGACAGACAGGAGGATGGAGGAGACAGGGGATGGAGCAGACAGACAGGGGATGGAGCAGACAGACAGGAGGATGGAGCAGACAGACAGGAGGATGGAGCAGACAGACAGGGGATGGAGCAGACAGACAGGAGGATGGAGCAGACAGGGGATGGAGCAGACAGACAGGAGGATGGAGCAGACAGACAGGAGGATGGAGCAGACAGACAGGAGGATGGAGCAGACAGACAGGGGATGGAGCAGACAGACAGGGGATGGAGCAGACAGACAGGAGGATGGAGCAGACAGACAGGGGATGGAGCAGACAGACAGGGGATGGAGCAGACAGACAGGGGATGGAGCAGACAGACAGGAGGATGCCCACACGTGGGCAGGGCACAGCAGCTCCCTTGGGAAGGGCTCCCTGCAGCCCAGGAGAGCTGTGAGGAGCTGCCTGTGACACTGGGAAATGAAAGCTGTGCTGAAACACAGGGCCAGGGCAGGACAGGATGGGAGATGAAGCCTCTTTCCAAGCTGGGCTGTGCTGCTGCTGAGGCTGAGGCTGGCCAGAGGATGCAATGAGCAGCACACATTGAATGGTTCTGATTCTGACAGGATAAACAAGCCCAGAACTGCCTGTTTTGAAATGTTCCCTGGGAAAAGGAGACATGGCACTGACATTCATCACATGCTCTGAAAAACTCTAACACGATGCTTGATGGAAAATGCATGGCTGGGGGCTCACAGGCTGGTTGGGGCTGTTTCAGCCTATGCACAACAACCAATTCCCTTCACCTCCACCTTCAGCTGCTGCTCTGAATTGCTGAGAGCCTCCTCTGCCACATCAGCACCACTCCAGTGAGAAAGCAACAGCTCCAGGGCTGCGTGTCTGACAGGCAGAACCTTCAAATGGCTTTCACTCTTTCCTTCAAGACAACCAAACAATGCACAGAATTCACAGGATATGAAAGCTGAAAAACTCAAGAGTGGCATCCATGGTGGTCATGTGAAAGATGTGGTCGTTGGTAGCACAAAAAGTGAGATGAAATAAAAGCCACCCTGAAACACAAAATGATTCATGAGGTGGTTACGTAAGACAGCAGGGCCATAACAGCGTTGAAGTCATCCTGCAGAGCATCAGGCTGGGGTGAGAGGGATGAATCAAACCTGAGCTTCCACTGGGAAAGGAAGCTCAAGCACCACGAGCTGTGGCTTCAAACAGCTCCTGACAAGGTCCCCCCAGATAAAACCTTGAGGGTGGGCTCAGCTTGGGAGGAGCAGTCACACAACAGCCATGGGGGGACACTGGCTGCAGGAAAGAAACCATCTCAGGTGGGGATTTCTGTGACATGGCCACTTCCCTCCCCTGCAGGCCAGGACTTTGATGTGCTCCTGTAACACATGCAGACAATTGCATATTTGGTTTAATAGTTTATCTTTCTTTTTGCTCAGCTGAATTGCTGCCTTGTCCCTGAGGAGCTTTTATCATTACATTAGAGATCTTACTTTTGCTCTGACAGATGCCACAAACTATCTATAAACTCTGGCAGCCAGCTACAGATATCTGTTCTCTGCAGATTGATGGTACATCACTGATCCCCCCGTGGAGAAAATTCACCTCACTCTGGAGAACAGCCCCTGGGTTGAAGAAAGCACACTGCAGGCTGCCTGTGAGGGCAGATCCCTCTGAGGACAGACACAAAAACCACACCAGAACCAAACCCCGTGATGGTGATAGAGACCGCAATCATCTCTCTCCTTATTAAATTACATCACCACTGCTGATTGCATTTCTCTCTGGAAATGGTGCAACTATCTGCTATGGTTATCTACAATTTAAGTGCCTTTCTATTTCCCCTGTTCTCCTGCCTCAGGAACTTGCCAGTGTTTTGTGGGGCTTTTGCACTTGATCAATCCCGTGTTGCCATCTGTCTGCTGCTGACAAATCCCATTCAGGAGCACATCCCTGCAGGGGCTTTGAAACCCTCAGGATGTGTCGATGGATGTCACTTACTTGAGCTGATCTGTTCCCCAGACTCCCTGGTGGCTTCCCCTGAACAGGTGAGTGTTCAGCTGCTATAAATCAGCTGAGCTCTCCTGGGACTCATTTATATCAACCAAGAATACAGCCCAAAATCCAGAGTTCATTTCCCATGCATCAGACTGTCAGACTGCATCCCTTGCTGAAAGGACCATTATCAGCAAAAGAAAAGCTAGAAACACTTGAAAAATGGTGCTGGAACTGGATTTCTGGCAGCCTGAAGCAGGGGCAGATGCTCCTCACCAGCCCTTGTCCATTCCCTGGGCTCACCCACAGGGACAAGAGCTGGCTTCTCCCTCTGAGAGTTTCTTGTGTTTGTTGCAAAGAACAGAAAACCAAACCAGAAGGCAGCAGAGGATAAACAAAAGGTTATTGAGAACTTGGGTGACAATTTCCCTTAAAAAAGTAGGTCAGAATTAAGTGGATAGCTGTTTTTGTGGGGACCATTTAAGAGTACAAGTTTGGGAAACCACACAACAGAAGTCAGTTTAAGGCTTTGCCAAGCCCATCAGGTTCAAGAAGATTAAAAAAATGAATGTAAGAAAATATAGTTGTCTAACAAGGAAAAAAAAATCACCCCTGTCACTAAGGGGGAAATAGAGAGATGTCACCAGTTAATTTTGCAATGACACAAACTGGGGAATTCAAAGATATTAAAGGATTCAGGGAAGACACGATTCATGGGAACATAACCATGTGAAGAACTACCCTTAATCAATGCAAAGAATGAAAATTACAACAAAAAGAAAGCGAATCTCAGAGCTCTGCCCAGGATGCACAGACGGCCACCAAGCTAAAGCTGCAGCTGATGTAGATGAGGGTCACACTGTGCCCCTTCTCCTGCCAGCAGGGCCAGTGGCAGGGCTGCTCCATCCCCTGGGAGGTGCCTGGAGCTCAGGGCAGTGTCCCAGAGGAGCAGAGGGTGCTCACTGCAGGCTCAGCCCCTGCCACTGCCACAGGGGATTTCTGCAGCACTGTGAGCACCCAGAGAGTGTGCTGTGCACTGTCCCCTTGTCCTGGCACTGCTGTGCCCATCCCTGCCCTGCCCTGCTCTGCCCATCCCTGCTCTGCTGTGCTGTGCACTGTCCCCTTGTCCTGGCACTGCCTGGGCAGCTCTGCCCTGCTCTGCTCTGCCCTGCCCTGCTCTGCCCATCCCTGCTCTGCTCTGCACTGTCCCCTTGTCCTGGCACTGCTGTGCCCATCCCTGCCCTGCTGTGCCCTGCTCTGCTCTGCCCATCCCTGCCCATCCCTGTCCATCCCTGCCCATCCCTGTCCATCCCTGCCCATCCCTGCCCATCCCTGCCCATCCCTGCCCATCCCTGCCCATCCCTGCCCATCCCTGCCCTTCTCTGCCCATCCCTGCCCATCCCTGCTCAGCTCTGCCCATCCCTGCCCTTCTTTGCCCATCCCTGCCCATCCCTGCTCTGCTCTGCTCTGGCAGATACAAGAGGAAAAAATATGCAAAGCTTCCCCTGCTCCCAGCTGTCAGGATTGCAAAATAAATCAGAGATTTGAATAAGTTTGCTTAATTTTTATCTGGATTAAGGGAATCATTTATAGAAGAGAATCATTTGTAGTAGATAATAGAATACATTTTCCTCTATTTTCCTCCTTCGGAAAAATCTATTAAAACTGTATAATTAAAACTCCTGAGCATAGTTCAGCTAAATGTTTTTAATTGAAAAATGGTCTATTTTAAATTTTTTTATTTTTTTTTTTAAATATAAACACTGTCTATTCTCATGAGAAATGTCACTGAAAATTATTAGCTGACATTCTTCATCAAAACTACCAATAAAGCTGTTCTTTACTCACTCACCTACTCGAAGCCATAAAATTTCAATTTGAAAATCTTGGCCAAATAAAAAAAAAATTCCTTTGTCTAATTGCTTTTACTGGCAGTAACACAGAACCTCCAGGGAGACACAAACCACGCTGTGTGACACACAAAGCTGTCCCTTCCCCTCAGGACCCCACTCTGATCAGCCAGGGACCAAAAGATGGGATCCCTTCTGGGTGGGGTTTTGGCTGTGGGGTTTTTCCTATTTCACACTCCAGGACAGTCCAAAGGGAGCAGAGTTTGCCTGCAGACATCCCTGTGCACTCCTGATGGAGAATAATAAACATTTATTTATTTAATAATAAATAAAATTAATAAACCAGAGCCAGACTATCCACGCTGACTCTGCTGTCAAAGCTCACACTTGCAGGTTATTAGCAGATCCCTTGCCACAGTAAGTTATTCATTTCACACAGTTCCACTGAGAACAGAATTAAAAATGTTTACTTACTGATGTATATAGGTATCCTTCACTGTTCATTGCCAGGTACAATTTGGTTTGAACCCCCTGAATCGCCACCACTCGTAAACCCACAGGTATGAGGTTAAACAAAGCTAGGAGAGAAGGGAGAGCAAAATTAATCCTTTAGTGTATGCAGATCAAATAGAAAATGAAAGCAGAACTGGCAGAACCAAATAAAAAATGTCTCCTCATGCAGATATAAATTTCTGTGGGTGCTACAGAGCAATGCTTCCCCCACCAAGTCCTTTTCCAGCCATCTCCACCAAGAGCTCAGGAATGATCTGAGGGTATCAGAGCATCTCCTCACTCTGCAGAGCTGGGCATTGCTGACAGCCAACAGAACTCACCTGCCCACAACAATTCCACACAATTTGCGTTTTCTTGTGTGGTTTTCTTTTGCCATTAAGTGCAAAAAGGAATCCAGAAGCAAGCAAACAAAAGAATTTTCAAGACAATCAAAACGTTTTTTCAAAGTCAGTATAAACATTTTGACCAAGAGGAAGGAAGAAGATGAAATTCAGAAAAGCTGAAAACCATCATTAGCATCTCAAAATGTTTCCACTTATAACTCATTGGGGTCTAATTCTTCCTCTTTTTTAGAGGAGAATGGGTTTGAAAAAACAGAGTTAAATAACTTCAAAATGAAATGAAATGGCAGCATATTCTTTAGATCAACTCCTGAATCTGTGCTTTCAAAATTGAGCTGCTTTGAATGTTCTGCTCGCATTTCTGCTTGTACACATGCTAATAGTGGCAGTATTTATAAGCACAGAAACAACTCTTCAAAAAATGAAGATTCCGGTTTGCAAAGTGGCAAATTAAAAAAAAAAAAAGCAAAAAAAAGCTGGGATTCATGGATATGTTAGGATTGAACACAAGAAATAATGAGCTGAATACAGTACTCTGTGTTCAATATGTAGGATTAAAAATAAAGGGGAGTTAAGAAAATTATCATAACCCAAAACATCTCTTTCCACTCTGTAGTAGAAATTCAGAGATGGAATAAAGTGATGCCAAACTACTTCTCATTTCCAGTGATTTATTACTTGGCTGAAAAACTCGTCTGCTTCAGGCTGAACTTTGATATTTATGGTCACTGTCTAAAGCCAATTTAAAACCAAATTATGAATATGAAATATTTTTATTATTTTCAAAATTATGGCTAAGAATGATGACTTTTTATAAATTCCTTTTTCAGCCTGAAAACCCCCAAATGGTCATACTTTAATAAAAAAAATTACAGCTGGCCAGCATTTAACACAGATCCCAAATTCTGCATTTGGGGCTGTCAAGAGCACTTTGAGTGCCCTGAGGTCGGGGCACCTTTGAGCACTGAACTTCCTGCAATGGTCCAGCACAGCAGAGAAGGTGGAAATACCCAGAACTAACAAATAAATGCAGGGCATCATCAAACCTGTTTTTCTTTCCCTCCCATAGCCAGGAGAGCCCATGCAGACACAAACACACACATGCAGACCCTCCTGACGCTCAGAATCAACACCCTCTGCTCTTTCTCCACTCTCAGCTCTCCAGTTCTGCGCAGCTTTTGGCAAAAGAATCTTGGATTTTTCTCTAAGGGAAGTGGATTCTCCGTTCATTCTATCAAATGGTGGAGTTTATTTGGGGGAGAAAATATCCCCTTGGACACGGGTCCCTTGCAGTTCAGCCCCAGAAAGCAGCAGCAGCAGCAGCTGATCTCTGTGTGGGACAGGATGATTTAAAGCCTGCAGGTCTCTCCAAAGGTGATTTCTCCAAGGCACATTTACAAGGAGGGCAGTGCTGGGGTATTTTCAGCAGCAGAGTCTGAGAATGGGCTCAGCAAACAGTGCTGCAGCTGAGGAGGGGACAGTGAGGGGACAGCAGGGACACAGGGGACAGCAAGGACACAGGGGACAGTGAGGGGACAGCAGGGACAGTGAGGGGACAGCAGGGACAGTGGGGGGACAGCAGGGACACAGGGGACAGTGAGGGGACAGCAGGGACACAGGGGACAGCAGGGACACAGGGGACAGTGAGGGGACAGCAGGGACAGTGAGGGGACAGCAGGGACAGTGGGGGGACAGCAGGGACACAGGGGACAGTGAGGGGACAGCAGGGACACAGGGGACAGCAGGGACACAGGGGACAGTGGGATGGGACAGCAGGGACAGAAGGGACAGTGAGGGGACAGCAGGGACATAGGGGACAGCAGGGACACAGGGGACAGTGGGGGGACAGCAGGGACACAGGGGACAGTGAGGGGACAGCAGGGACACAGGGGACAGCAGGGACACAGGGGACAGTGAGGGGACAGCAGGGACACAGGGGACAGCAGGGACACAGGGGACAGTGGGATGGGACAGCAGGGACAGAAGGGACAGTGAGGGGACACAGGGGACAGTGGGGGGACAGCAGGGACACAGGGGACAGTGGGGGGACAGCAGGGACACAGGGGACAGTGAGGGGACAGCAGGGACACAGGGGACAACAGGGACACAGGGGACAGTGAGGGGACAGCAGGGACACAGGGGACAACAGGGACACAGGGGACAGTGAGGGGACAGCAGGGACAGTGGGATGGGCTGCAGTGAGGAGCTCCTGGCTGTGTTTTGCTGGCAGTGGCAGAGCCAAGGCTGATCTCTCCTGCCCAAGGGGGCTCTGCACTGATCCATGGGTGCCCTGCACTGAGTGATGGGTGCCCTGCACTGAGTGATGGGTGCCCTGCACTGAGTGATGGGTGCCCTACACTGAGCCATGGGTGCCCTGCACTGAGCCATGGGTGCCCTGCACTGAGTGATGGGTGCCCTGCACTGATCCATGGGTGCCCTGCACTGAGCCATGGGTGCCCTGCACTGAGTGATGGGTGCTCTGCACTGAGCCATGGGTGCCCTGCACTGAGTGATGGGTGTGCCCTGCACTGATCCATGGGTGCTCTGTACTGAGCCATGGGTGCTCTGCACTGAGCCATGGGTGCCCTGCACTGAGCCATGGGTGCCCTGCACTGAGCCATGGGTGCTCTGCACTGAGCCATGGGTGCCCTGCACTGAGTGATGGGTGCCCTGCACTGAGCCATGGGTGCCCTGCACTGAGCCATGGGTGCCCTGCACTGAGTGATGGGTGCTCTGCACTGAGCCATGGGTGCTCTGCACTGAGCCATGGGTGCCCTGCACTGAGTGATGGGTGCTCTGCACTGAGCCATGGGTGCCCTGCACTGAGTGATGGGTGCTCTGCACTGAGCCATGGGTGCCCTGCACTGAGTGATGGGTGCTCTGCACTGAGCCATGGGTGCCCTGCACTGAGCCATGGGTGCCCTGCACTGAGTGATGGGTGCTCTGCACTGAGCCATGGGTGCTCTGCACTGAGCCATGGGTGCCCTGCACTGAGCCATGGGTGCCCTGCACTGAGCCATGGGTGCCCTGCACTGAGTGATGGGTGCTCTGCACTGAGCCATGGGTGCCCTGCACTGAGTGATGGGTGCTCTGCACTGAGCCATGGGTGCCCTGCACTGATCCATGGGTGCTCTGCACTGATCCATGGGTGCCCTGCACTGATCCATGGGTGCCCTGCACTGAGTGATGGGTGCTCTGCACTCATCCATGGGTGCCCTGCACTGATCCATGGGTGCCCTGCACTGAGCCATGGGTGCCCTGCACTGAGCCATGGGTGCCCTGCACTGATCCATGGGCTCTGGGCTGCTGCCCCAGCTCTGGGACACATTTCCCTGCAGCCAGTGCAGGCTGTGTTCTGGGGCCACAGGTCAGAGGGAGGAGCAGTGGCTGTGGCTCAGCCTGCTGGAATTGGGGAAGGGGCTGCGGGGAAGGCGCTGCCGGAGCTGTGCCAGCACAGCCACAATCCTGCCCCAGCTCTAAGGACAGGGACAGTGGCACTGCAGCAAGAACGGGACAGATCCTCTCAGCAGCAGCTGCTCCTGCCCCTGTTGTGTGGCTGCAGGAACAGAGAGCTGTCCCCAGCCGTGCTCACAGCACCCACAGGCACACAGAGCTCCTCTGCAGCCCCCAGAGGGGACAGCAGCACGGAGGGGACACCTCATCTCCTCATCTCCTCATCTCCTCATCTCCTCATCTCCTCATCTCCTCATCTCCTCATTTCATTTCCTCATTTCCTCATTTCTAGGGGCTGACCCTCATGTGCACAGGTATGACAGAAGGGGTGGCACAGAAGATAAATGAATTGCTTGCTGCTGTGATCAGCTGGTGTCAGCACAAAATAACCCAAAGCCGTTTGCATCCTCCTCTTTCCCTCCTGCACTTGCATTGTTTCAAACAGGAACATAAGGATATCCATCCTCATGGAGAGCTAAGCAGTGCCTAAGGGAGAGATGATCCCTGCCGTGCTCCTTGTGCAGTATGAGCTGACAGAGAAACACAGCTGCACACGAGGGGCAGCAGGCCACAGCTGGATTTATCAACATAAACATTTCTCTGAGCTCTGCCAGTCTTGGCTTGGCCACCTGGACCTTTCGACACCTTCTGCAGGGCATTGTTCCCTACGCTGCCTTATTTCACCAGTCTTGAAATATTTTTGTCCAGCTATGTGAGACCCTTAAGGATTTTTCACACACCAAATCAATGCTCTAGTCGTTTTTTCCCCTTTTCTATTAATCCTCAAAGTTGTAAAAAATCCAATCAAAAACGACAAGTAAAAATGGCCAGAGCTGTTCACAGAAAACCTGAGGGAAAGCTGCTTGAAAGTTGATGGTGCAATTTAGAAGACGTAACAAATAATAACAACAGGGAAATGTTTAGTTTCAAATGCTGCTGAAGTCCCAGTTTGTGAAATACCACGGCACTGTTTGAATGAGCCCCTGTGTGAGAGTGGAGATAGCATTATTCTATTTCAGGCTCTGAGTAGGCGAGCAAATTTTCCCTGCCGAAAAAAAAATCTAATAAAATCCGAAGGACAGCAATGAACTTCTCTGGATTACCATGGAGATAACATTTGCTTTGTTTGCCACATGTGTCATCATTACCTCCTCTAGTTGATTATTTCTGTAAGTGATTTTTATCAGTATTTCTCCCAGACCCAGCAGGTCTGAAGGGTGTTGGTGCTGCTGCTTGCCCAGGACAGCACTCGTGAGGGGCCTGCAGGGAGGGACAGACACCCCAAGCCACAAACACACCGTTCATTCTCGTGTCACTTACTATAACTACTGTCTTCCTCTTTTGTTCCATCAATTGTTCCATCTGCTTGCAACTGCAAGTGGTATCCTTGCCTGCTGTAGAGCTTTGTTACTATACCTTTAAGCTGAGGCTCTGCAAAGAAACAACAGTGAGATTAATGTGGGAAATCCTGATGTGCCGTTCCAAGCGAGCAGGAACTGAAAAACAAATCTGCAGGTTTCTTCTCGAGGCTGAGCTAAGGAAAAGACCCAAAACAAAAGCAGGGCTACCAGCTTTGCAACACTTCCCATTTATGCTGAGATCAAATTCATGTCTATGAAATCAATTGCCAAAATGATTAAATGCCACTTTGGATTACAAGGTGAGTAGCACAGTAAAATCTGCTTCCAGTGAATACAGATTCCAGCAGCGCTGCTTGGCCTCAGGAGCACAGCCCTATCTCATTTAAGATTAAAAATGAGCTGGCAAAGAGTACATTCTGTCTTTTAAAAAGGTGTGAGTTCTTAGATGGAGAGGAAAAAGAAGAATATTACAATAGCATTAGTAAGAGCCACAGTGACAGACGAGAGCCTAAATATATAGCAGCAAACGTTTAACACAGGAACTGCTGCAGCCCTAATAAACAAACCCCCATCCCTCGCTTCTCCAAAGAGTACAGAGCATCCAAAGAGATAAACTACTCAATGAACATATGGAAAATGGAGAGGGAAACCCTGAAATCCAGCAATGTGTGGAACTGCAAAATAAATATTACCAGAAGGGCTGAGGTAATTACCTCATCATCTAGAAGAAGAAAGATCAAAACAACGCATAGTTTGGATAGATTTCTTTTTTCCATGACCATCCTCAGATTCACAGCTAGAAAGCAAGGTATCTCACATGGTTTTGTAGCATTCTAGACCAAAAGTATACAACAGCAGGGTATTCTGTCAAGTGTGTCATTTAAGATATCTGGCTGAAGCATCAGGAGTAATTGCAAAGAAGGTCTACGTCCACTGAATCCCAATGACATCTGCATTGTAGTCATGCAGACACAGAGTGCTGGAAATGACACACCACATCCTCACAGTGTGCTTGTCTCTGAAGAGAGTGAGATGTTGTGGAGGGAGCTGCAGGGATTCATGAGCTCCTGACAAATGTAGCTGTGTGAAATCAGACTCCTCGTGCTTGTAACCCAAGGCACTGGGGAGCTCTGCTACTGCACTTCGCTTTAGCAGGGGCCCAAGGCAAAAGCTTACAACAGTTTGTGTCGGTGAATTAGATCTTATTTGTGACTTGGTGAGAGTCCCAATGGAAACACAACTCGTATCTACCAACTTTCCTGACCAGAAATGGTTCCAACCCTGACTTTGGCTCTTTAGCCATAATCCATCCCAGAGCTGCTGGCAAACTGCGAGCAAGGCAGACAGGTGGAGTGGCAAAAGCACCAATGCTCCAGCACAGCAGAGCCACGGCAGCACTGCCAGAGGGCTTTGCTCCTCCCACACAGAAAACAATCCACTCACATCAGGGACAGCGTGTTCTGTGACCCCGAGAGCCCCGTGCCCGCAGGGCAGCTGCAGGTATGGCATTCCTAGAAAGGCACGGGGCGTTGGAGCAAAACTCTGCAAGGTGCCAGCAAAAGCACAAAGCCTCGTCTGCAATCAGCAGATAAAGCAAGGCACGGGCATTCTGTGGAGCAGGACACCAAACCAGACCCCCAGAGCATGGAGTTATTGAACGTACAGCTGAGAGAGATGGTGTGTGGGAAGTGCCCCGCAGCATCTCCCCACAGACACAGCCCTGTGCTGGCATGTGTGCCACAGAGGGACCGAGCTGCCTCGTGCCACAGGTGAGGCACTGCCTGCTGCCCAAATAAACCAGAGGAACACGACAGGGAAAGGACAGCCGGGGGTACCCAGCTCAGTCAGGCCATGCGAACCAGAACTGGCAACAACCGAGGCACAGCTCCCCCTTTCCCCACAGCTGCCACACATCCCAGCTTCCACTGCATCGAACCAGCCAGCCCCCCAAAGACAGAACCCCTGCCAACCTGGTCGCCTTCTTCGCCTTTTCTTGGAGCCAAAGAGTTTGACCCTGGAAAACACATTCAACTTGTTCTTGTCGCAGCTTCCCTTGCTCTTGCTGGGGCTGTTGACACACTTACAGGCATTGGACTTCTCCCGCTCCCTGGCTTGTCTCTTCTGGCGGATCAGGGAGCTGGCGATGGCCGCGGCCATGGCCGCCACCGCCCCGGCCGCAGGGGCTCAGGCTCTCGGGGGTCTCCGGCCGGCCGTGGCCAGCATCCTGCTCGGCCCGTCCCCAAGGCTGGGGCCGCTGCCGGGCAGCCTGGCCAGCGCCAGCAGCGCCGCTCGGCACGGCAGCCCGGGCACACCGGGGCGAGCTCCGGAGCCCCGGCTCCAGACGCAACAGTTTCGCTCAAGCGATTTTGTCCTCTGGGATCTTCCCCTTTTGACTTTCTGGTGCTTTTTTATTCCTCTCAACTTCTAGCAGGGGAAAGTTTGCAGGCAGAGCCGAGCGTTTCTACGGAGATCACGCAGATCGCTTGCAAGACATCCCTCCAAGCTTCTCCAGACGCGCTATTTGCGGGCAGCCATGGCACATCCACTTGGTGCAAGATCATCGCATCTCTCCTCGCCCCGATTTCTGCAGTTAACTTTTCTCCCCACCCGTCCCCTCCCCATTCAAATCCCAGCAAACACCTGTTAGACTCCAGCAGGGGCTGTCCGGTTGCAGGGGTTTTGTGGATCCCTTTTCCTCTTCTCGCCCAAGCGGAGACCCGGAGCGCTGGGGGCCCGGGCCGGGGTGCGGATGCCCCGGGAACGCCTCGGGCACCTCGGGCTCCTGACAGGTGAGCGCAGCCTCCCCCGCCCGGCACGCTCGGGCCTCGCAGCGCAACACTGGCAGCGGTAAACAAGAGCTCCCGAGCCGGGACTGCAGCGGCAGGAGGAGCAGGAGGAGCAGGAGGAGCAGGAGGAGCAGCAGCAGCAGCAGCAGCAGCAGCAGCAGCAGCAGAGGCAGGATCCCTCCGGCAGCGATGCAGGCACCGCGCACTCGCCACGAGCCGTGCGCTGGGTACAGAATTGAGGCGACGCAGAAACCCCTTATCACCACCCCCTCCTCCTCCTCCCGTGCCTCCTCCTCCTCCTCCTCCTCCTCCTCCCGCTCCTCTCCCGGCGCGGCGGCGAGCGGAGAGCCCTGCCCGGCGCTGGGGGCTGCGGGAGGGGGAACCGGGGCGGGCAGGGCCGGGGGAACCGGGGAACCGGGGAAAGGGGTACCGGGACCGGGGAAAAGGATACCGGGGAACCGGGGAACCGGGGAAATGGGTACCGGGACCGGGGAACCGGGGAAAGAGGTACCGGGGGAGAGGATGCCCAGGGCCGGGGGTACCGGGGGAAAGGATGCCCAGGGCCGGGGTACCGGGGCCGGGGGTACCTGCGGCGCTCGGAGCCGCCTCCCGGGAGGCGCAGACACCCAAACAGACGTGACTGCGGTGAACAAACAGCACACCTGGCTGGCAGCACCGCCGGGGCTCCAGCCACAGCTCTGCCTTGCCTTTCTTTCCCTCATCCTCGCAGGATGTCCCCTCTCTGCCTCACGGGTTTATTGGAGCCTTTTTGCCTCTCTCGCCGTTCCTTTCCACCGCCCGCTCTCAGCTCCAGTTTTGTGGCAGACGAGGAAAGCCTCAGTAGTTTCCTGGTCGCTGCCGTGTCCCTCTGTCCCCCCGGTTCCTGTGTGTCCCCCGGGGCCAGGCTCTCCCCCAGCCGCGTTTGTTCCCGCAGTGCCAGCGAGCCCCGCACGCCCTGCCCGGACCCCCGGAACCCCGGGACCCCCGGGACCCCCGGAACCCCCGGCTCTTCAGCACGCCCTGGGCAGCTGGAGCCTCAACCAAAGCCACTTGTGGAGATAAAGCAGCGATCTGCAGCCCTGCAGACAGCCATGGAGAGGGGTTATCCCTGGTCGGGGGGATTCCCAGGCAGGCAGAGGCAGGGTGGGATGTCCCTGGGAGATCCACGCTCCATGCAGGAGCTGAGCCCGACAGGAATGCGATGGCAGGGGCTCTGGCACCAAGGCTGGGGGACACCCGGGGCTCCAGGGACACCGCTGTGAACGGCTGGAGTGACAGCACCGGGCTCCGGCCGTGCCTCCACACCCGGCCAGGCTTCCTCTGCCCCCTCCTCCTCTCCGCAAAAGCAGGGGCACAAAAGCCCTGGCACAGCCGGAGCCGTGTGCCCAACACTCACCCAGCTGAGCCCTGCAAGCCCCGCAGCCCTTCCCCTGGCCACGAGGAGCAATTCCACATCCCTTCCTTCCCCTGGCCACAGGGATGAGTTCCACAGCCCTTCCTTCCCCTGGCCACAGGGATCAGCTCCACATCCCTTCCCCTGGCCACAAGGATCAGCTCCACATCCCTTCCCCTGGCCACAAGGATCAGCTCCACATCCCTTCCCCTGGCCACAAGGATGAGTTCCACATCCCTTCCCCTGGCCACAGGGATCAGCTCCACATCCCTTCTTCTGGCCACAGGGATCAGTTCCATAGCCCTTCCTTCCCCTGGCCACAAGGATCAGCTCCACAGCCCTTCCCCTGGCCACAAGGATCAGCTCCACATCCCTTCCTTCCCCTGGCCACAAGGATCAGCTCCACAGCCCTTCCCCTGGCCACAAGGATCAGCTCCACATCCCTTCCTTCCCCTGGCCACAAGGATCAGCTCCACAGCCCTTCCCTTGGCCACAGGGATCAGCCCCACATCCCTTCCCCTGGCCACAAGGAGCAATTCCACAGCCCTTCCTTCCCCTGGCCACAGGGATCAGCTCCACCGCCCTTCCTTCCCCTGGCCACAGGGATCAGCCCCACATCCCTTCCTTCCCCTGGCCACAAGGATCAGCTCCACAGCTCTCTCTGGCTGGAAGCGGGCAGTGGCCAGGCCATGGTGGTGGCCAAGGGCTGCCCTGTCCCTGTCCTGCCTTGTCCCTGTCCCATCCTGTCCCTGTCCTGCCTTGTCCCTGTCCCATCCTGTCCCTGTCCCATCCCTGTCCCATCCTGTCCCATCCTGTCCCATCCTGTCCCATCCCTGTCCCTGTCCCATCCCTGTCCCTGTCCCATCCCTGTCCCTGTCCCTGTCCCATCCCTGTCCCATCCTGTCCCTGTCCCATCCTGTCCCTGTCCCATCCCTGTCCCATCCTGTCCCATCCCTGTCCCATCCTGTCCCTGTCCCATCCTGTCCCTGTCCCATCCCTGTCCCATCCTGTCCCATCCCTGTCCCATCCTGTCCCATCCCTGTCCCATTCCTGTCCCTGTCCCTGTCCCTGTCCCATCCCTGTCCCTGTCCCACCCCTGTCCCTGTCCCATCCCTGTCCCATCCCTGTCCCTGTCCCATCCCTGTCCCTGTCCCATCCCATCCCATCCCAGTCCCTGCCCGCTGACCCCCGGGCTGCAGCACCGGCCCTGAGCACACACTTCTGTGTGAGGCAGTCCATGCACACGGGCACGTTAAATAAATACTCCTAATTTCTTATTTAAGTTTAGCAGCAGGGTAAAAATAGCTGCAATTCACAAGTTCCAGCACTACCCTCATCTGCCAGTCCACATAAGACATGTGAAACCCAGCACAGGAGACAGCCAGTTGGGTATTATTAGCAATAACTCATCCTACTCAACTCACTGGGAACATACTATGAATTTTGCCATCTTTTTGCTTCCAATACAGTCATGAGTGAGACTTGGTTTTACCCTGCAACTCACCCGTTACTTTATAAATATTCCCAATTTGGAAAGCAGTGTTTGATCTTCAGATCAAAGTGAGGCTGCCTCATTGTGATCTGTCCTACGAGGTCACAAGACATTGCATTTTCACAGAGACTAATCAGAACTCAGAATTCAGCTAACCTTGAAAATCCCAGGGAAAAGCAGTATATAAAAGCAGTATTTGGGATATCTTTCTGCCAGCATTCCAGCCTGCATGCTTAAAATCCATAATGAAAATTCATTTGCACAAATGTTCCTTGACAGATAACTAAAGAGAGGAACAAAAATAGCATATATGCATAATCAGATTTAAGTTTCAAAAAACAGTCCTCCAGTTTTTTTGCATGAGCAACCTCTTCATCTATCGGTACTCCTACAAACATGTCTTCATTTACTATAAATGGCACATGAAAATGAAGATCTTGTTGGGAAAACGTCTTTGGTACAGGACCAGCCTTTGGACTACTTCAGTGTTCCAGATATAAAAATTTCAAGGAACAGCTTTATTTTCTTTCTAAAGCAGGAGCTGTTCACTCCCCACCACGCTAAAAAGGTAAAATAAAATAAAATTACATTCCAAGTGACTTTTTGAACGTAGAACACAAGCAGACATTCCTTGAACACACATTCTCTCTCCTTGTTTACAATTATTGCAGTGGGGCACGCTTAAAGCTCAGTTGCCAGAGCCATTTCAACCAAAGAGGAATCAGCACGGGACAGGCTTGCCCAGTTACAGTCAGAGACTGCCATCATCTCCCTGGAGCTGCCACCTGGCCAGAGGCCATTCCACTCTTCTGAAGTACACAAAGATCTCACCCACTTCTGATTTACAGTTTTCCCTCCCATTCATCCACTGAGTGTTTGCTGACGATTATTTCCATGACTCTGACCACTGAAATGTGCTTGAACATGCAGAGGCTGCCTGTGCTGGGCAGAAGTTTGGCTGCAGTTTGGTACCCAGGCA
The DNA here is from genome assembly GCF_030490865.1 of Poecile atricapillus. NCBI lineage: Eukaryota > Metazoa > Chordata > Aves > Passeriformes > Paridae > Poecile > Poecile atricapillus. Next base: position 19,819,482 of record NC_081260.1, on the reverse strand, counting down.
GGAGTGGCTCCTGCACAGAAAGGCAGCGAGCCCCCAGCACTGGCCCAAGCTGCAGGCAGTGCTGGCTCTCCTGCTGGATCAGAGGCAAGTGCCAAAGTTCTGCTTTTCTGTCCATCCTCCCGAGCCATCCGTGCTGTGGCAGGTCCCAGACCGCTGCTGTTTGCTCTGGGTTTGAATCTGTGCCAAGCACAGAAGATTTACAGCCCATCCTGTCTCATGCTGAGCAAAACCAAAATTGAGAGCAGGTGAAAAACACGGAGCCAGCTGCAGAGCTGACTGCCATGGCAGCAGCTGCAAGGACAGACAGACAGACAGACAGACAGACAGACAGACAGACAGACAGACAGACAGACCCCATGGTGCATCATGCCCGTGGTCCAGGGCAGCCCTGAGCAGAGGAATTCCTTCCCCCAGTGCTCCTCACTGAGCACCAGTGTGACCCTCCCGAGGCCCCTCTGAGCCCTGGGAACAGCAGCAATTCTCAGCAATTCTCAGGACTTGTGGCCATGAGGTAAGAACTGACTCCCTTGGGTCACAATATCCCACCCTCAGACTAAACTGCATTCCCAGTTATTTCCTGTTCCCCTATGGAAAAAGCACTACTAGTAGGCCCTATATAAACTAATAGTGCTTGGGCAAAACAAATGCTGCATCAAAATCAGACCAGAAGAAAAAAAAAACTCCCAAGGCTCACTCAGTCCCCCAACCACTCCTCTACAGTTACAAGCTTGAAGCTGCTTTGGTGTGACAAAAAAAATCAGCCTGGCATTGGGTGTCAGGAGTCCCTTCTGAGGCTCTTTTGTTCTTGCTGTTACAGAAAACGCAGGGAAAAAAGCTTCAAACATCAAACCTATGGACTATTTCCACTGCCTACACGCTCCAAAAGTAGAGCATTATTTTCTGAAAAGCAGCACCAGAATCTTGTCTCTGTTTTCAGGATGAGATAAACAAGACTTTCTCCAGTCAGGGATGACACAGCAGCACTGAGGCCCCCGGTGGTTTTTTGCTCCTCTAAGTAAACAGAATTACAATTCACCAGGAAGCAGAGCTGCTCAGCCGAGCCCCGCATCACTTAACTCCAGTGTGAAACCTGCCATGGAAATGACTCAGCCTTTCCTCTGCAGCCAGCTGGACACAGCAGCACAGCAGGGCTGGCAGCTCTGTGCCCAGGGCTGGCTGCTCTGTGCCCAGGGCTGGCAGCTCTGTGCCCAGGGCTGGCACCTCTGTGCCCAGGGATCAGCTGCTCTGTGCCCAGGGATCAGATCAGCTGCTCTGTGCCCAGGGACCAGCTGCTCTGTGCCCAGGGCTGGCACCTCTGTGCCCAGGGCTGGCTGCTCTGTGCCCAGGGACCAGCTGCTCTGTGCCCAGGGCTGGCTGCTCTGTGCCCAGGGATCAGCTGCTCTGTGCCCAGGGATCAGCTGCTCTGTGCCCAGGGCTGGCTGCTCTGTGCCCAGGGACCAGCTGCTCTGTGCCCAGGGCTGGCAGCTCTGTGCCCAGGGATCAGCTGCTCTGTGCCCAGGGACCAGCTGCTCTGTGCCCAGGGACCAGCTGCTCTGTGCCCAGGGACCAGCTGCTCTGTGCCCAGGGCTGGCTGCTCTGCTCTGTGCCCAGGGCTGGCTGCTCTGTGCCCAGGGATCAGCTGCTCTGTGCCCAGGGCTGGCTGCTCTGTGCCCAGGGCTGGCTGCTCTGTGCCCAGGGCTGGCTGCTCTGTGCCCAGGGATCAGATCAGCTGCTCTGTGCCCAGGGCTGGCAGCTCTGTGCCCAGGGCTGGCTGCTCTGTGCCCAGGGATCAGCTGCTCTGTGCCCAGGGACCAGCAGCTCTGTGCCCAGGGATCAGATCAGCTGCTCTGTGCCCAGGGCTGGCAGCTCTGTGCCCAGGGATCAGATCAGCTGCTCTATGCCCAGGGACCAGCACACCTCGCTGGCCCCTTGCCCCAGAGCCTGCCCTTTACCCACACAGGGGCAGCCTCTGTTGCTGATGGAAAAGCTCTCAGTGCAAGCTGAGCCCCAGAGCTCAAACTGGAGGATATTTTAATAATGGACCAACTGGGCTACCTGAAAATGAATAGTAAAGAATGGCTACAATAAGCAGTTTTTATGTTGAGAGCAAAGGGCACCTGTAAATAGTGATGTGGATGCTCCTGTGTGTGTCTGTGCCAGGGGTTTTTTCAGAAGTGCACTGGGCAGCCTTGCTCAGAAACAGGAAAAAATCAAAACAGGTTTCTGTGGCATCAGTGCAGACATGGCACCTACACCCACTTTATCTAAAAGCCCATTTTTTCCTCAAAGAAGGAGGTGATTTGTTCATTTTTATCTTCTCAGGGTACAGAATCACCAACCCCAGCACCAGAAGAGACCCCAGTACAACTGGACTGGATGTGCCAGAACTGGCAGCCATGCAGCAAAGCACAGAAACACCCCCTGACCTCAACACGTGAGACACCTCATTAGGACCCTGAGATATTTAAAAAATAATTGTGGAGGTGATGCATCACAAAAGGTTCTCAGAGTCTTAGCCCATCCTCTTCTCATACCTACACAAGTTTGCCAGGGCAAGGTCTTCTGACTGACAAGAATTTGGGTCCCTTCTTCATGACTTATGTGACCTGCTAAATGCTCAGGATGGCCATGACACGTCTTGTAAAGAACAGCACTTTCCTCTCAGATTCTCACAGCAAACACTAATGAGAGAGAACCCAGTTCTGCCTTTTCCCAGCTGTGAATTCCAGATCCTTTACAGCACTGCACCAGTAAAAAACTGGATTTGATCTGACCTGGTAGTGCAGCCTGTTTTTGGAAAAGGAGGACATTGTTTGAAGATAGAAAAATAGAAATATTTTTACCTAGGCTAATTCATATTCAGTCATCCCAAAATGTCAACCACAAAAGCTCGTCTATCTGCTGCATAAAAGATCAGTGCCAATCAGCTGGGAAAGGTCACAGAACAAACACAAGAGATCAACTCCCACAGCTCTGCAGGCTCCCGAAATGGGAATGGGTTATTCTGGTGCCTGGGGGTCTGAGCTGAGCCAGGAGCTCCAGCAGTGACCAAGTGACTCCTGTGCCCCCCATGCAGCAGAGCAACGCTGCCACATCAGCACACAGAGGATCTGCTCACTCACTCACCCCCCAGCACCGTGACTCCTGGAGACATCAGTGCAAATGACAGCTCCTGGTCCCTGCAACAGCTCCAGCTCACATGGGACACACCAGCAGTGTCACTGTCAAACTCAACATAAGGCCACTTCACACATGACAACACACTGTAAACACTCCTTCACACAGCCAAGGCAAGTTGCCTGGAAATGGTCACATTACTCAAATAAGATCTTTTCCCACCTTTTCACGGATCTGATGGTTCATCCTTCGTCAACAGCTTGATAAAAGCAGACTCAGGGTCTCCAGTGAGCTGGAGCCTCTGAGAGTTCTCCTGCTTCCACCCAAGCACTTCAGCAACTTCTCACAGTCCTGCTCCCTGCTTTGCTCAGAACAAGCTCCTGCTCCTCTGCTTGCCTTCACTCGAGCACAGAGAGCCCAGTCCCCTGAGATCCTGTGAAGGATCCTGGCAATTCCCATGGCTGTGAAGGATCCTGGCAATTCCCATGGCTGTGTTAGCGATGTAAGACTCAGCTGGCTCCTAGTGATGAAAACAAATCACCTGCACTGGGCTCAGAAGAGCCTGGCACTGGTTTTCTGTGGCTTTCACCCAAATGCCAAGATCACGGCACCACATTCACACAGACAAATGAGAAGGTGAGCAGAGCTGGTCACAAATGAAAGGGACTTTGAGGAAGAAGTGTCGTGTCCTGGATGGAAGCAGAGCTCTCCAGGAACTGGAGTTAGACCCTGCCCTGGTCAGTGATGCTTCTGGAAATGTGCAAGTGGAGCCTGGCTCCCTCTCTGGCATGGAACTGGAACCAGTTTCCCTGAACAAAACGCTGGTCTCAGTCTCTCTAAGCAGAAGGAAGGTATGTCCTTGAGGATTAGGAAAAGAGCCACGAGCCTGAGCTTCTCAGTTCACCTTGTATTAACATGGTATGAACAGAGGTGTAACAAGACATATCTGACTGAAGTGATGTAAAAAGTAGGTTCACCTAAGCTCATCTGACCAGGTACTTGGGCTGAATGCTCAATAAAGAAGAGAGAAAGAAAATTTCCAGACAGAAATTCATTCCCATACAAAGAACACCATTCTTTTCCCAGCTATATGAAGGAAAACATTCCCTCTGCTTTACTGAACTTGTTGCACAGTGATTCAGGCTGTACCCATGGTAAATATATTCACCACCACCACCAAAATGAAAGCAATCCCTTAATGAAGGTGAGTGCAGCTCAGCAGTGCAGGTCACTGCTTCTGGCAGTGCTCACTCACACATGGGAGCACAAATTCAGCCCAGGGACTGGCTCAGGCCATTTCCCACACCCAACAGGCCCTGCAGAAATTATCCTCCTGACAGGAGCTGCTGCTGCTGCTGCTGGCAAGAGCAGAACAAAGGTGACATCTAGAAATCACACAGGGATTCTGAACTGAAAAGCACAGTGCATGGTGAGTAAACAGGAGAGAATTCATTGCTATGGGTTAGATGGACTGTTTTCACAAGCAACACCATGGAAAATATTGGCCAGCGAGCAGGAACATGAACCACAAGCCAGCATCTGCTCTGGGGGATTTAAATAGGTCTGGAGACTAGAAAAAATGTGTATGCAAATTCCACATAAGCAAATTAGAAGAAATTCAGAGAAGTCAATTCAGAGAAGGAAGCTAATGGCAGAACATCTGCTGCTGCTCCCAATATTCGCATTAGCAGCTGGGAACATTTCTGGGGACTCAGGCCTCATCAGAAAGCTCAAAAAGGTTCTGTTGCTATGCAGAGAAACATTGCTCAGAAATCAGAGACAGGAAGCTGCCCAAGCTCAGCACTCCTTGCTTTGGTCCAGCTGAGCTACAGCAGGGCCACGTTTGCTTGTGCAGGGTGGGTGACTGTCCCACCCTGACACACTTCACACACAGCAGGAGCAGACTAAGCTGCACTGGCAGACAGGAAGACAATACCATGATCATTTTAATCAAATTCCCAGTCTGTATGTGTGGCCTTTGCAGCAGCCCAGTCACGCAGCTGACCGTGCTGAGCTGGGCTGGCAGCAGACAGACATTGTTCCACAGGCACTGGAAAATCAGCAGGGCTTCTGTCCCCAGCCCCTCCTTCATCACTCCCATTTTCCACCTCTTCCTACCAGATTTCTTCCCTTCTTTCAATAAAACTACAACATGCTTCTGATGAGAAGTATCCACAAAACCCAGCAGTAGCTCCATGTCCTTATCCTTCAGCTGAGGTCAACTTAACCTTGTTTCCAAACAAATAAACTTAGTTTAGCTTTATCTGCAGCACAACATTCCAAGGCTTGGGAGCTTTCTCTGGGAAGGGACAAGGAGCAGACTCAGTTGCCAGGCACAGAAATAAACCTGCTGGATTGTAAGAAGTTCTCTGGGCATACATTCATACAGACACAGATACAGGTGGGTTTTTTCCTGCCTTTCTTCTTCCCGACTCACAAATATGAGCAAACCCAAAATGCTACACAAAGGATGAAATGCACAAACACCAGGGATCAGAGGGGAGCTGTTAATGATGGAAGAAACTTTCACCTCCCTCAGTCCTTTCTTTTATTTCCCAGCTCTGCAATATATGAAATATCTTACTCAGTGACTGTATTTTTAAACCATTACTGCCATAAATTTTAGCCTACTTAAACATTTCTGATGTAAAGTCTTTTCAGGAAGCTTTCAGCAAAATGTAGAGTTTCCTGTACAGGAAGTGTGCAGTAAAAGATGAATTTGTAAACTGTTACAAACCAGAGAAATGGAGCAGACCTCCAGCACTGAAGGTACTGGAAGCGAATAAAATGAGGAAGGTGAGAAACAAGAGGGACACCTGCAGCCAGTCCGGGTAAGTGCCCCGGCAAGGCTTCACTGTCCCGGGCAGGGCTGGTGTGGAACTCCAGCAAACACCGGCCTGGGAGGGCTGGGAGGGCTGGAAAGGACAGGACAGGACAGGAGAGGACAGGAGAGGAAAGGACAGGAGAGGACAGGAGAGGACAGGGCAGGACAGGACAGAACAGAACAGGACAGGGCAGGAGAGGACAGGAGAGGACAGGACAGGGCAGGAGAGGACAGGAGAGGACAGGACAGGAAAGGAGAGGAGAGGACAGGACAGGAGAGGACAGGGCAGGGCAGGGCAGGACAGGGCAGGACAGGGCAGGAGAGGACGGGACAGGAGAGGACAGGACAGGGCAGGGCAGGACAGGGCAGGACAGGGCAGGAGAGGACGGGACAGGAGAGGACAGGACAGGGCAGGGCAGGACAGGGCAGGACAGGGCAGGACAGGGCAGGACAGGGCAGGACAGGGCAGGACAGGGCAGGACAGGGCAGGACAGGGCAGGGCAGGACAGGAAAGGGCAGGAAAGGGCAGGAAAGGGCAGGACAGGGCAGGACAGGGCAGGACAGGGCAGGGCAGGGCAAGACAGGACAGGACCGGGAGAGCCGCTGCAGCTGCTGGGCTGGGTCCGGGGCTGGGGGCTCGGAGCTGCCCCGGCCCTCCCGCAGCTGCGGGTTTGGGATCACGGCACGGGCTGCGAGGGACACCAGGACACTGGTACCAGTGCCTGCCCGGGCACGGCATCCCCGGACACCCCCGGGCACAGGGCACAGGGCACAGGATATCCCCGGGCATCCCCGGGCACAGGGCACAGGGCTGTGTCCAGCCCGCTCCTGGACAGCTCCGCTGGCCGGAACCCGGCGCTGTCCGCGGTGCTGCCCGGCCGGGGCGGCCGCTCCGTGCCCAGCCCGCATCCTGCATCCTCTATCCTCCATCCGGCATCCTCCATCCTCTATCCTCCATCCTCCATCCCGCATCCTGCATCCGGCATCCTCCATCCTGCATCCTCCATCCTGCATCCTGCATCCTCCATCCTGCATCCTCCATCCTGCATCCTCCATCCTCCATCCTCCATCCTGCACCCCGCATCCTCCATCCTGCATCCTCCATCCTCCAGCCTGCATCCTCCATCCTCCATCCTCCATCCTGCATCCTGCATCCTGCATCCTCCATCCTCCATCCTCCATCCCGCATCCTCCATCCTCCACCCCGCATCCTCCATCCTCCATCCTGCATCCTGCATCCTGCATCCTGCATCCTCCATCCTCCATCCTCCATCCCGCATCCTGCATCCTCCATCCCGCATCCCGCATCCTCCATCCTCCATCCTGCATCCTCCATCCCGCATCCTGCATCCTCCATCCTCCATCCTCCATCCCGCATCCTGCATCCTCCATCCCGCATCCTGCATCCTCCATCCTCCATCCTGCATCCTCCATCCTGCATCCTCCATCCTGCATCCTCCATCCTGCACCCCGCATCCTCCATCCTGCATCCTCCATCGTCCATCCTGCATCCTCCATCCCCCGTCCTCCATCCTCCATCCTCCATCCTGCATCCTGCACCCTGCATCCTCCATCCTCCATCCTCCATCCTCCATCCTCCATCCTCCATCCTGCATCCTGCATCCTCCATCCTCCATCCTCCATCCTCCATCCTCCATCCTCCATCCTGCATCCTCCATCCCCACACACGGTCACAGCCCCACAGAAAGGTCACAGCCCCACAGAAAGGTCACAGCCCCACAGAAAGGTCGCAGCCCCACACCAGGGTCACAGCCCCACAAAGCCACAGCAAAAGCTCCCGACTGCTTCAGAGCCAGTTCATCTTCACTGCCCCCAGCTCCAAACCCAGCACTGCTGCAGCAGAGCGAGGAGTGAGGTGACACCGCTGATATCGCAGTGATCACATCTGGTGGCTGCCAAAGCTGTGGCTGAGCACACCTGGCACTGCACACCTGGCACTGCACACCTGGCTCTGCACACCTGGCACTGCACACCTGGCTCTGCACATCTGGCTCTGCACATCTGGCACTGCACATCTGGCACTGCACATCTGGCATTGCACACCTGGCTCTGCACACCTGGCACTGCACACCTGGCACTGCACATCTGGCACTGCACACCTGGCACTGCACACCTGGCACTGCACACCTGGCACTGCACATCTGGCACTGCACATCTGGCACTGCACACCTGGCTCTGCACACCTGGCACTGCACACCTGGCACTGCACACCTGGCTCTGCACATCTGGCACTGCACACCTGGCTGAGCACACCTGGCTGAGCACACCTGGCTGAGCACACCTGGCTGAGCACACCTGGCACTGCACACCTGGCACTGCACACCTGGCTCTGCACACCTGGCTGAGCACACCTGGCTGAGCACACCTGGCACTGCACACCTGGCACTGCACACCTGGCACTGCACACCTGGCTCTGCACACCTGGCTGAGCACACCTGGCACTGCACACCTGGCACTGCACACCTGGCTCTGCACACCTGGCACTGCACACCTGGCACTGCACACCTGGCACTGCACATCTGGCACTGCACACCTGGCACTGCACACCTGGCACTGCACACCTGGCACTGCACATCTGGCACTGCACACCTGGCACTGCACACCTGGCACTGCACATCTGGCTCTGCACACCTGGCACTGCACACCTGGCACTGCACATCTGGCACTGCACACCTGGCATTGCACACCTGGCTCTGCACATCTGGCTCTGCACACCTGGCACTGCACACCTGGCATTGCACACCTGGCTCTGCACACCTGGCATTGCACACCTGGCACTGCACACCTGCTCTGCACACCTGGCACTGCACACCTGGCACTGCACATAAGGCACTGCACATCAGGCACTGCACACCTGGCTCTGCACACCTGGCTCTGCACACCTGGCACTGCACACCTGGCTCTGCACACCTGGCACTGCACACCTGGCACTGCACACCTGGCTCTGCACACCTGGCACTGCACACCTGGCACTGCACATCAGGCTCTGCACATCTGGCACTGCACATCAGGCACTGCACATCTGGCTCTGCACACCTGGCACTGCACACCTGACACTGCACATCAGGCACTGCACACCTGGCACTGCACACCTGGCACTGCACACCTGGCTCTGCACACCTGGCACTGCACACCTGGCACTGCACACCTGGCACTGCACACCTGGCTCTGCACACCTGGCACTGCACATCTGGCACTGCACACCTGGCTCTGCACACCTGGCACTGCACACCTGGCTCTGCCCTCATTTACTGCATTCATTTTAAGCTGAAAAGGAAAGCTGGATGCCACACACGGTGTCAGTGGAGCTGATTGTCAGGTTTGTTAATTCTAATGAAGAATGACACACAGCCCAGCTAATTAGTGAGACTAACAGCACTGAATGCTCTGCACACGCTGCCTATCACATTATTGTTTGATTCTGGGGTATTTTCCACAAGTCCCTGGGTTTGCTCTTCTCTTCAAGCTGCAGGGCGTTGGTTCTCACAGTAATCTGATCATTCCACCTACCCCATGCAGAGAACACGCTTTTTCGTTATTGAAGGAAACTAAATTACACCATCATAAGCCTTCAGCTAAAACATCCAAAAGAATAGAGAAATTAAGATGGTTTTGTATTGAAAATGTTTTTACATTATTAACACCATGACAGGATTGTCTTCAGTTAAGGTTAAGCACAGTATTCCGACAAAAGGCAATTAAAAAAGAAAAGGAGTTGTTTGGTTTTTCTCTAAAACAATCTTCATACCTGACAAAAGCTTGGGGAAAAATTAACTAAATACATGGCACAGATGTTTAAAAGGCCATAAAATCAACCTGATTGACATGTCAAACACATATTCAATCAGGACAAATCTGCAAGTTCAGCAGCATATTCAGTCTATTTACAGTCCCAATCAGTAGGAATGAACAGTAGCACCTGCCTTTTCCTCCTTAAATGACATTTTTTTAGTTCCCAAAGAAAACTCATGAAGTCAAAGAACAACCACATTCTTAGTATTAAAGAAATATTAACCTCTGCTTTCTTTATATAGTTTATAACCTCTACAGAGGGTTAGTTGCCAGGAAATACCCTCTCATTTTTTCCTGTAAAAAGAAATTGCTTAAATCCATCTTACCTGAATAAGACTTTCTTATCCCCAAAGCCATGCTGCCTTACAAGCTGCTCCTGCCCAGGCAATTGCAGCCTGCATTTGGAGCAGACACACCGGGAGCAGAGCAGAGAAAGTTTAAGGCACATTTAAAGTATTCTCTAAGGTACTGGCCAGAAACATCAAGCCCATACTCGTGGTATAGAGAGATCATTAATGGGCATTAGTGACAGACCATTATGACTTTCAGAATCATTAAAGATTCATAATGGAGCTGCATTGTTCTGGCAACATCTCGCCATTTCTTGGACATAAATGTACGTTTCTCCTACATGATTTACTTAAACTTATTATTTTTCAGTGTCAGGTTTTGTTTTCTGCCTCCTAGAATTACAAAGAGAGGCTGTAAGAGGATCCTGCAGTGCATCACGCCAGCCACAGGAGCCTGGTGCTTGGTTTATTGGACGCCCTTTCTGTAAAGCAATTTGCAAGAGGAATAGCTCAACAACATTCTGAGGCTGAATATGCACCATAATTCCTTTCTATTTTAAATAAGCTGAATTATTGATGTAGCACACATGTTAGAAGCATAAAAACACTCGCAAGAATTAAATTTGCTAACAATTCTGCAATAATTACCTTTTGAAATTGTTAAGCTTTGCCACTGCCTTTCAGCAGAGTTCATCATTTGGTACTTGGATATAGTGAAAAATATTGCAGATATTTTAGCAGATATTCCAACCAAAACTGCAACTCCCAAAGCAATTTTGCCAAGCGAGGAAAACGCTGAGATTTGCTTTTAAAGATGTGCAACACTGCAAACAGGGAGCTCCAAAATGTTGTACAGTTGTACTCCAGTTGTGTTAATCAAGGCTGGATTTCCATTTTCTCCTGCTGACCTGGACTCAGACCTTGTTTCACACACCTTTCCTCAGCACAGGAAGTTAAACCCACACTCACACGTTATGTAAATAATGAGATTTGGGCACTTTAGGAGCAGAGTCAGATTTCAAAGTCAAATCTTGTCCCCAAGTGTGATTTGCTAACTGTGAAACCACAGAATTCCAAGTAGCAGAGAGGAGCTACTTGGAGAGAAGTTCACCAATTTACAACTAATAAATAATTATTATATATTAATTATAATTACTAATAAATAATAAAAATTACTACTAATAATTTCCCAAAGCCAATATTTTAGTGTTTACTAATATATTACTATATTACCACTAATACACATTGCTGCTCGTATATTTGGAATTCACAGCATGAAGTATGCAGAAACACAACATGCTGTGAAGTGCACCATTTTAGAATATTCCCTGTTTCTTATGCCACAATTGCTCATAATCAAGCTGTGAATAATCCCAATATCCAACCACACTGTACAATTAAAAACATCCTTAATTATTGTTGTCAGAAACGAACAGTACCTCACAAGGAAAACTGCATTGGGGCAAGGAAATGATTTTGAGACCTCTCCACTTGTTCATGGCCCTGTTGTCACCTCAGGAGGTCAGAAAGCCCCATGGAGAGCTGGAGCCAGGTCCTTTCCTCACGGCTTCTGAGTCCTCCTGATTCCAGGACTGTCCTTGAGGCAGGAGCTTTGTGTCACCCGTGTCAGTGACCAGCACCCAGTGAAAGCCCAGAGTGGGAGCTGCCAACACAGGCAGCTAAAAACAAGGATAACCCCTTGTAAATGGAGCTGTTCTTCTGGTGGCAACAGGAGATTCCCAAAGCCTGCATGAGCTTGTGATGATAACTGCCCAAACCAGACGAGGATCTCATTAAAACATCATTACCCCGTGCTCCTCTGCCTACCCCAGAAATGCTTTAAAGGCAAACTGCAGCTGAGCAAGGGCAGCACTGCTGCCTGTGAACAGCAGCTGCAACAGGACCTGCCAGGACAATGCAGATAAAAGGGTTCCTGCAGCCCTGGAGGAGCAGGAATGAGGGGATGGAGAGCTCTGAAGCGCTGCCCAGACAGGAACTTTGGGGTTCTGCTGCCCTGCACAGACCCTGCTCTGTGGGGCACCACTGCATTTCCATAACGTGATCCACAAGTATGAGTTCCAGCTCCAAAGAAAAGTGACTCAATCCATCAATTTTATCATTTTGTGTTTCAGATTAGTGAAAATATCATGTATTTGTATGGGAAAATACATTTTCCCCTCTCTTTTTGACCTGATTGCATTATCCTCTCATGCAACCTAAAATCAGGAAGAAACTCATTAATGAGTGAAGCTATTTAATATTCTGATGTTTCGGTTTCCACATTCTAAAGGGAAGCTGAGTGGAGTCAGTCAGGAGTTTCGTTCCTTGGCTCCATCTGCCACCTGCTGGAACATCCCAGCCGGCAGCGAGCAGCGTTGCATTGCATTGCACATTGCAATGGTGCCCGGAGCTCAGGGCTGTGGGGAGCTGCAAGATGCAATGAGCAGCACTGCAGCTGCCAGCACCTCTGCAGCTCCATGCAGAAAAGCCTTCTGCAACTAAACCAAGGCTCCTACATGAAGGGCAGACGTGGAATCCTGATTTTTCAGCCTATGAAACCAAACAGCTGCAAACTCCCAAATGTCAGAGATTGTCCCAACAATTTCTCACATTTATGAAAACCTCCCGAGCCCAAGAGAAGCTCAGAATCAATATCAGGACTTGCAGGAAGACACAGGATTGAAAAGAGAGAAGCAGGAGACTTTGATAGGTGCCTGCAGATAGCTGGAAATGCCCTGCTGTTATTGCATAAAAATACAGCAGCAAAGACAGAATTGGTACAAGCCTCAGCTTCTGAAGCTGTTGGGCTCTGTTTGGAACAGGATGTTTATTTTATATTCTATTTTAACAAAGCTGCAGAACCAAGTGGAACCCAAAGCAGCTCATTCTGACATCAGCAGCCCCGGCTGTGCCGTGCCACCCGCTGCACAGGGACAGGTGGGACAGGGACAGGTGACACAGGGACAGGTGGGACAGGGACAGGTGGGACAAGGACAGGTGACACAGGGACAGGTGGGACAGGGACAGGTGGGACAGGGACAGGTGGGACAGGGACAGGTGACACAAGGACAGGTGACACAAGGACAGGTGGGACAAGGACAGGTGGGACAAGGACAGGTGGGACAGGGACAGGTGACACCAGGGCAGGTGACACCAGGATGGGTGACACCAGGATGGGTGACACAAGGACAGGTGACCCCAGCACAGGTGACACCAGCACAGGTGACACAGGGACAGGTGGGACAAGGACAGGTGACACCAGGGCAGGTGAAACCAGGGCAGGTGACACCAGCACAGGTGACACAGGGACAGGTGACACAAGGACAGGTGACACCAGCACAGGTGACACAAGGACAGGTGACACAAGGACAGGTGACACCAGCACAGGTGCCACAAGGACAGGTGACACAAGGACAGGTGGGACAAGGACAGGTGACACCAGGACAGGTGACACCAGCACAGGTGACACAAGGACAGGTGACACCAGGACAGGTGACACCAGGACAGGTGACATAGGGACAGGTGGGACAAGGACAGGTGGGACAAGGACAGGTGACACCAGGACAGGTGGGACAAGGACAGGTGACACAAGGACAGGTGGGACAAGGACAGGTGACACAGGGACAGGTGGCACAGGGACAGGTGACACCAAGGCAGGTGACACAGGGACAGGTGACATCAGCACAGGTGCCACAAGGACAGGTGACACCAGGACAGGTGACATAGGGACAGGTGACACCAGGACAGGTGACATAGGGACAGGTGACACCAGGACAGGTGACATAGGGACAGGTGGCACCAGGAGCAGATCCAACCCAACCCAGCTTTTATTGAGCACCAAGGTGGGAAGGAAGCAGGGGCTGCCTCAGCCCAGCCCTCCTGAGAGCAGGTCCCACTCACCTGAGCCACTCCAGGTGCTGCAGATCAGCTCCTAAAGCCAAAGGAACATTTCCCTCATTTCCATTACACACCAAAATACGAACACCCCTGTCCCAGCCCGCCTGCTGATGGGAAAAATCTCAATAAAGCATTTGCCACTAGAGGAGGCTATTCCATAAATCATTGTCCAGTGACACACCTGTTCCACCAAACTCAGTGGAGTTTCTGTAACATCACCACTACAGCTTTCCAGATATTCCTACTGAGATTTCCTCTGAAATCAGGAAATTCCCCAATAACTGTATTTGTACTTATTTTTGAGCCAAAGGAAAAATAAGTTCACAAAACCCACGTAGTTCCTAACCTGGATAATTTCTGTCTCTTTTAGCATGATGGTGTTTTTGCAGCAGAAAGGGAAAATGCAGGTGAATAAACTGGGGGCTTTCAGAGGTATTTCAGATAATTGTATTATCTGTAAATACAATAATCCTAGGCAAAGAAACTAAAGATGGATGAATTATCAATGTGGCCCTATCATCAGCAAGCCCATTAATTTTCCTATCTTTTTTTCAAGTCTTTTGAGCACATGAACCTCATCCTCAGACCATCAGACTCCAGGTGACCAGATCTGGGATTCATTCCCTTGAAGAGCTGTGCAGACTTGGATTATTGCTCCATGTCTGAACAGAACCAAATCTTAGAACATCCCAATTCTCTAAGAAACAGATTTGCCCTTTCCAGTCCAGCCTAGGTATAAACTGGTATTAAGGGAAACAGGGCAGGTAATTCTACTGGACAAGTCCTGAGCTCAAAAAACATCTGTGTTTGTGGTGCCAGGAACTGCTCTCCATGCACAGAACAAGCACAGCCCAGGGGAGATCAGGGAGAAAGGTTTGGTCACAATTCCACTTTTTGATGCTTCCATCACAGGCTCCTGTACTCAGTGCAATCTTCTGTGCTGCTCCTCTGGCTCCCAACTGATAAACTCCAAATCTGTATCACTGAACATTCCCACCTGCACTTCCTGGGCAAAGAAGCAGTTGTTAAAAAAAAAAAAAAAGTAATTTAACCTACTTACAATTATTTAATTAAGAGCTCTGTGACTGCGTTCTCAGTTACAGAGGTGAGAGCTCTAACTCCACATCTCAGCATTAGAGGGAATGCTGCTCCTGTTTAATTCTCTTGCAAAGCCAAGGAGGGAAGTTGGAAGCACAGCTTTGGTGAACAGCACCCCAGCATCCAGTCAGCAGCATTGGAAAAAGGAGCAAGGAAAAACCCCAGGAATGTATTTCATGCTCTGCAATGAACCCACAGCACAGCAGAATAAACATCTGGCTCCTCTCCTCCTGCAGGCATCAGCACTGCTGCTCTAAGCAGCCCAGCAGCACCTGAAAGGAGATTCACACTCAGGGACCTTGGAGATCCAAAAGGATTTGTCAGCCTTTAAAGCACTTAAAGTTCTACTGATGGGCTTGGAGAAACCCAGCAGGCATGGGCAGGAGACAGGAGTGAGCCACAGGATCCTGGGCACCCCGAAATCAAGGGCAGGTGGCTGCAGTGGCATCCTGCTCCTGGGGGCCAGGGAGGAGCCAGGCAGGCAGGGAGAAGCCCCTGTGCAGCTCCCCAGTGCAGCTCCCCAGTGCAGTTCCCTGTTCCCCAGTGCAGTTCCCCAGTGCAGCTCCCCTGGGCCAGTTCCCCTGTGAAGCACAGCTTGAGCCAGTTGCCCTGGGTCAGTTCTCCAGTGCAGCTCCCCAGTGCAGCTCCCAGTTCCCCAGTGCAGCTCCCCTGTGCAGCACAGCTTGAGCCAGCTCTCCTGTGCAGCTCCCCAGTGCAGTTCCCTGTTCCCCAGTGCAGTTCCCCAGTGCAGCTCCCAGTTCCCCAGTGCAGCTCCCAGTTCCCCAGTGCAGTTCCCCAGTGCAGTTCCCCTGTGCAGCACAGCTTGTGCAGCCAGCTCTCCAGTGCAGTTCCCCAGTGCAGCTCCCAGTTCCCCAGTGCAGTTCCCCAGTGCAGCTCCCAGTTCCCCTGTGCAGCTCCCAGTTCCCCAGTGCAGCTCCCCAGTGCAGCTCCCAGTTCCCCAGTGCAGCTCCCAGCTCCCCAGTGCAGCTCCCCAGTGCAGTTCCCCAGTGCAGCTCCCAGCTCCCCAGTGCAGCTCCCCAGTGCAGCTCCCTAGTGCAGCTCCCAGTTCCCCAGTGCAGCTCCCAGTTCCCCAGTGCAGCTCCCAGTTCCCCAGTGCAGTTCCCAGTTCCCCAGTGCAGCTCCCCTGCTCTGTCCCTGCCACTGCTGCAGCCGTGAGCAGCTCCAGCCACGGGCTGGCTCCTGTCAGCAGCAGCAGCTTCAGTGTCCCTGTTACTCTGCTGTCAGCTCCAGCACGTTAACAGCAAGAGGATTTATCTCCTCAGTTATTGGAGCAAAGGTGCTCCTCCAGGTGACATTTCTGAGCTTTCTCTGTAGCTGGAAGCAAGAAGGGAATGGGGTAAATGTTAACTGACTCTTGATGGAGGCTAAGTGCTATCACAGATGCCCACTGGATTTCTAAGCCAGTTATTCTGCAGCTCCTTATGCTTTTGCATCAATCACTTTCCTATATGTGTTTGACTCAATACACAGTGCTGACACATTTTCCCAATTCTTTTCAACTTTAAGCCAGAGAACTGATGAAAATAAAGGTGAAAGGCAGATTACTATTTAGCTCTTGTTATGTCAATCTTAACAGTCTTCTAATAAATGAACGTCAAGAAAATACTCATTACCGAGTTTTAAGCAGCGGGCTGTGCCTGCAATAAAGCCTGGCTTCATTGAACTCGACAGAGAAGAAATCTGGGATAGAGGAGGAGGAGGAGCTGGTTCACTCTGGAGTGTCCATGGTGGCCAGACAAGGCTGTGGGAGCTGCAGCCCATGGGGACAGGGACACCCATGGGGACAGGGACACCCACGGGGACAGGGACACCCACGGGGACAGGGACACCCACGGGGACAGGGACACCCACGGGGACAGAGACAACCATGGGGACAGGGACACCCACGGGGACAGAGACACCCACGGGGACAGAGACACCCATGGGGACAGGGACACCCATAGGGACACCCATGGGGACAGGGACACCCACGGGGACAGAGACACCCATGGGGAAAGGGACACCCACAGGGACACCCATGGGGACAGGGACACCCATGGGGACAGGGACACCCACAGGGACACCCATGGGGACAGGAACACCCATGGGGACAGGGACACCCACGGGGACACCCATGGGGACAGGGACACCCAGCCACGCAGGGCCCCTCTGCACCCCCATCAGCTGGCACTCTGCAGCCCTGTGCAAGGGGATCAGGGTGATCAATGTGCCAGGAGATCAGGATGATCAGAGTGATGAGGGTGATCAGAGTGATCAGTGTGCCAGGGGATCAGGATGATCAGAATGATCAAAGTGATCAATGTGCCAGGGGATCAGGATGATCAGGATGATCAGAGTGATCAGTGTGCCAGGAGATCAGGGTGATCAGGGTGATCAGGGTGATCAGAGTGATCAATGTGCCAGGGGATCAGGATGATCAGAGTGATCAGAATGATCAAAGTGATCAATGTGCCAGGGGATCAGGATGATCAGGATGATCAGGGTGATCAGGATGATCAGGATGATCAGGGTGATCAATGTGCCAGGGGATCAGGATGATCAGGATGATCAGGATGATCAGAGTGATCAATGTGCCAGGAGATCAGGATGATCAGGATGATCAGGATGATCAGGGTGATCAATGTGCCAGGGGATCAGGGTGATCAGAGTGATCAGGGTGATCAATGTGCCAGGGGATCAGGATGATCAGGATGATCAGAATGATCAAAGTGATCAATGTGCCAGGGGATCAGGATGATCAGGATGATCAGGGTGATCAGAATGATCAGAGTGATCAATGTGCCAGGGGATCATGTTCCAGTGCTGCCCCATCCTCCTGCCTGTGCCACTGCTGGGATGAGATTTCAGCTGTCCAGTGTAACTTGAGAGACAAAATAAAACAAGAGCCTCTTCTATGCTCCACTCCATGTTCTGCTGTGTTCTCCCAATCAATCTATGAAACACCCAGTGTTTGTTTTTATCCCTGGCTGCAATTAAACCTACAGGAAACGTGACAAACACAACCTTCCCACGGGGATTATTGCTCTGCAAGCCACTGACTAACCAGCAGATAAAACACCTCAATGACACCAGCATCAGTTTTTCAACAGCAAGACTAAGACGAATGTCTTACAGTAATAATGCTAATTACACTGGGTGGATAAAATGAGAAAAACACCCAGAGAATTCAGTGAGGGCTGCTGAGATCTGTACTGCTGAAATAGCCAAATGCAATTAAAGGAGTCACTCTTTAGTCATCGGCAGCTCTGCAGTTCCACTGTAGGACACAAAGCCCGGAGCCAGTGCACTGTGACAAGGAAACAGATTTCTGCTTTGCTCTGCAGCTGACAAGCCTTCATCTGTGGGATGGCTGACATTTAATGAGGCTTTTTTAAACAGACTTGGCAACACCGGACAGATGACTGCAACAATTAGGAGCCATTTCCTAAAGCAGTTCTTTATCCCAGCAGATCCTGTAGGGTGCTCAGACCAAGAGAAGTGAAATGTGAACAGATGGGAGGGTGTCCAGGTGTACCTGAGCAGGCAGGTGTGTCTGTGTGAGGCTCCCCGGGGCTGTGGGGCTGGGACAGCCCCAGCTCGTTCCCCCTGCACTGAGCAAACCCCGGGCACCTGGGCCAAGCCCCCGTTTTGGGACCCATCTGCAAGGACCCTGTGCCAGTCTGGGCAGGCTCTGCAGGGAGGGAGGGACACCAAGCTGGGGACCCCCGTTTTGGGACCCATCTGCAAGGACCCTGTGCCAGCCTGGGCAGGCTCTGCAGGGAGGGAGGGACACCAAGCTGGGGACAGAGGCAGCAGTGCCAGCCCTGCATCTCCTGCCCCCAGCACTCCTCTCCTGCTGCACTGCTGCTCCTGCCAGCGCTGGCTCCTGCAGCTCCCCCTGCACCGCCAGGGCCACCACAGGGCCACCACAGGGCCAGCACAGGGCCACCTTCACCTGCCCTGCTGGGACAGCGCTCACCTGGGCAGAGCTGGCCACACACAGCACCTGCCCCTCCTGCAGGAACCTCCAGAGGGAAAAGAAACACCCAGGCAGCAACAGAGAGTGGCAGCAGCGTGATCTGTGTGGCCCCAGAGATGGGCCAGAGCAGAGAACTGCTTCATCATCTCCATCACATCTGCTCCTTTCACTCAGCAAGTGGTGGCACGAAGGGAAGCAGTGGAAGTTTTACAAAATAAATACTCCCACAGCTGTCACCAGCTTCTAGGCACCCAGCTAAAACGAGGCATTTGTTTTCAAATTGCACATTACGGCTTGGAAGGGATGGAATGATCATCTTCATCATCAAATGCTTCAATATTTGTAATATGGTAACATCCAGGAGCCACAACCGGCTCCACAAACTGAATCTGCAAAGGGATGGAGGCAGACATCCTGCTCCGAGCAGATAATCAGCTTTAAACTGACAAATTATTGTTTCTGCCATCAATAACCTGATTTAAATTGTGGATGGAAACACAAACAACAAGAGACAAAGCCCTGGATCATGCTGCACTGCTCTGCCTTTGCCTGCTGGAGCCTCTCAATTAATGAATTCGCTGCACTGGAAGAAATGTGTATCTACCCTCAGCTGAAGGAAGAAGGATTTTGTAGTTTTGCTGAGTCTCCCTGTGTCTTGTCTCTTTTTTACCTCTTTGGAGCACCCAGAGTGGCAGAGGTGTGATGGGCCAGCTCACAAGACATTTCAAAACATGGGCAGACAAAAAAAATTCATGTAAAAGAAAATCCACCTTTTCTTTTTTTATTTTTCCTGTTGGCAAATTGAAGTATCTGCTAATTTAATTTTGGGTGAAATTTGGCTCTTTGTAAAGATTGATTTGATTTTTTTTTTTTTTAATTTTTTTTTTTGAGCAGCTGGAAATGGTGTTCAGTGGGAAAATTGGAATGAAAGGTGTCAATTTACAGGCATTTTCCCCCAAGATTTCTTCTCAAATTAACATTTGACCAAAATCAGGAAGAGGTCATTGAATGTTTGAGTTTCCTCAAGCCTTGTGCCCAGAGATGACACAACACAAAGGAATGAAGGGCTGGAGTGGCAGGGACAGTGCAGGAGGGGCTGGGGCAGGACTGGCTGCCAGGAACCCGGGACAGGAGCTGCTGGAACGTGGCCACAGCGAGCCCTGGGGCTCTGCCACAGGCTGCTGCCCCTGGGGAGCCAGGGAAACACACCTGGGATGGAAAATCCTGTTTCTGTTGCTGTCACAGGGCAGCGGAGCTGAGGCTGCTGCTGGAGGGTGGGCAGACCACGAGCAGCTGCTCTCAGAGATCAGGAAAAACACCCTTTGCATTGGGCAGGAAAAATCAACCAAATGTGAGAAGAGACACTGAGAAACTCCTGTTCCAGCCACTACAGCAGCACCCTTTTAATACCAGGGAGAATGCAGAGATACCCAAAGGGATGGACAGGGCAGCTGTAACTGCTCCTCCCCGTGTGGCTCCTCTGCCTCCTGCCATCCCAGCAGCCAGCTCAGATCCCCTGTGCTGCCCTGTGTCCCCAGCTCTGTCCCTCAGCAGGCTGGCAGCTGCAAAGCACAGATTCCAGCATTTATCAGGGTGCCAAACAGAGCTCTCACTCTGTGCCTGAGCTCGGAGCATCACGAGGAGCAGGGACAGAAAAGCTCCCCAGTGCTCCCAGCAGGAATTCCCATCCCCTGCCACACCAAGAGCAGGAGAAACGGACCCAGGGCCACCACATGTGGGAGAATTCTCCTGCAGGTTCTCAGGGATGGGGCAAAGAGTTGTGTGTACTTGCCAGATCTGTGATTAACAACAACCCTTGGTTTCTGATTTTTTCATCTTGCCTGCCCTGGCACCCCTCACTGTGCCACTGTGCCTCAGTTTCTCCCAGCCAGAACACACAGACTGAGCTCAGCAATCACACTCCAGAATAATCCACTTCCCAATGGATTTCAAACTATGGTTACATCTATTCCACATTTCCTGCTCCCCAGGCCTTGTCAGAATTCAGCAGGCAGCACACACAAAACACTGCACTGGATACTCTGCTTACATCTGCTTTATTTCCACTAACCCCAAGCACTGGACAGACTGCCAGCCTCGCCATGGATCTCCCTAACAAAACCAAATGATGCTTTTCTGCTCAGCCAAACCTTCCCAGCACAAGGGAACTGCAGGGAAAGGTCTGGAGCCTGCCATGGTTTGTATCTGCAAGTCTGAAGCTGCCCACAGGAACAGCCTTTGACATAACAGATGGAGCTTTACAGCCAAAATAACCTGATCTCCATCACAATGTCTGTGACAGTCGAGTGAAAAACTCAGAGCTGAGCTTACAAACCAGTCATGGCACAGTAACAAGTTTCCATTTGCTCATAGATCCAAGGTTCCTAGAAAATAAGGAGCAATGCAGTGAATTAATTCTGTTTCCTTTGAATTTAAATAAATTGGATGCCATCCTTTTACTTAAAAATTCCTCTGCTTCAGCAACATTTATACAAGAATAGATGATGCATATTTACTATTATTTTCTTGGTTCAGCTTTTCTTAATGCTGCATTATAGAGCAGACTTGTCACAGGTCACAGATTTAACTCCAGGAGAGCAAAGCAGATGTGTCTGTCTGCAAACCTGGGATAATTCAGCACCCCAGCAGCTCAGGGCTGTGTGAGAACTGGAGTATTACCCAAAGGGCTCCACCTGCTCTTCATGTGATGGCTCTTGGCTGCTAACAACAGAAATTCAGATTTATTCCTTATTTCAAACACTGAACAGCACAACCTGTCTGAGCTGTTCCCTCAGCTCTGACCTGCACCCAGCACCTCAACACCACAACATATTCAAAACAACCAGGACTTTCATTTTCAAGCACAACCTTTTTCTACCTACAAGGGACAACATTAACATCTAACAGCCAGGTATCAGAGGATTTTCTGCAAGGCTTATTTCTATCAGGAATTAACAGCAAATAAAGGAATTACTACAGCAGGTAGAAATGGAAACCCACTTACCCTAAACACTAAAAAGAAAAGTACATGCATTTTTCAGTAGATACCTCCTCTTCCTTTCTCTGCCAACTCTATCTGATACTATGAGAGTGGTTTAAATACTAAAACATCTGAATGTGAATCCCTGCCAAAAGCTAGCTGCAATTAATCTACAACTAGATATTTTGATCACTGGCACTTCCATGGAGACACAGACAGCAGAAGCCCAAGTACATCCCCAGCTATCCCCACGTGAACTGCAGTTTCTAGAAGACCCAGTTCAATTCACTATCTTTAACTGTGTGTTTACAGAAAAAAAATGAACTTTGCATAAAACTTCAGAAAACCAACGCCCAGCCTCAGACTGTCAGTGTTAAATATAAAGTGTCAGAGCTGGAGTCTGGGAGGAACTGAATGAAAGCTCCATGGCCATTTTTAATCCCAGAGCCATCGGTGTGCCAGCAGCAGGAGCACAGGAGCACCAGGCAGCCCCAGGGCAGAGCAGGCAGTGCTGCAGGCACAATCACAGCCCAGAGCAGGAACCAGCCCAGGATTGCTCCTGAGCTCTGCTCTGTCACCAGATGCTGAATCAGAGCCCTCCTCAGGACATCTGCCTTCGCTCTGTGCACAGTTTGCATCAGCAAGTAGCTGCAGAGCTTCCTTACTGAAAACTCTACATATTCCCAGTGCCAGGAAGGAACCTTTGAGTGATGTTGGTAAATCTTTGTCTAACAGCTGTGGAGGGAAGCTGACAGCTCAGCCTGGGGGGATCTCTGGGCGAGCAGCACTCCCAGGCAGATCATGTACAGTGAAACTCAGATGTGAGGAGCGATCACATCACGGTGCCAGGCTGCATCCTGCCTGCCCACAACATCTGGAGATCAGGATAACCCATCCTGCCTGCCCACAACATCTGGAGATCAGGATAACCCATCCTGCCTGCCCACAACATCTGGAGATCAGGATAACCCATCCTGCCTGCCCACAACATCTGGAGATCAGGATAACCCATCCTGCCTGCCCACAACATCTGGAGATCAGGATAGCCCATCCTGCCTGCCCACAACATCTGGAGATCAGGATAACCCATCCTGCCTGCCCACAACATCTGGAGATCAGGATAACCCAGGCAGAGAGCCTGTGGAGCAGCCCTGGCTGCAGGAGCCAGCAGCACCCAGGGCAGCACTGCCCCACGGGAACACAGACCCTGCCTGGAGAGAGAGCTCAAACCCTGCCTGGAGAGAGACACAAACCCTGCCTGGAGAGACCTCAAACCCTGCCTGGAGAGACCTCAAACCCTGCCTGGAGAGACCTCAAACCCTGCCTGAGAGACACCTCAAACCCTGCCTGAGAGACCTCAAACCCTGCCTGGAGAGAGACACCAACCCTACCTGAGAGACACCAACCCTGCCTGGAGAGAGACACCAACCCTGCCTGGAGAGAGACCTCAAACCCTGCCTGGAGAGAGACCAACCCTGCCTGAGAGACACCTCAAACTCTGCCTGGAGAGAGACCTCCACCTCAAACCCTGCCTGAGAGACACCAACCCTGCCTGGAGAGACATCTCCACCCTTCCTTGAGAGAGACACCTCCACCTCCAACACTGCCTGGAGAGAGGCACCTCCACCCTACCTGCACCCAGCCCTGACACACCAGGAGGGGCTGGGGCCTCATCTGCAGCTGCTGCCACAGGGTTTTCAGTCCCTTTGTCAGCTGCCTTTGTCACCAGCCAGGCACATTCAGTCCCAATGCCAATGCCCCGGCTCTTACACCGAGCACAGAGCAAAACCCAACTGCTCCCCTTGTGCTGCCGCTGTCCTCTTGCCTCTCCAAGGACCAGAGCATCCCCAGAATGGCTCTCAAGTGTCTGTGTCCAGCACTGGGACAACTTTCCTCCTGTGCTGTGTCTCTGTCACACAAAGCTCATGGTCCTGCTAAAGGCCTGAGAGATAAAACCTTCCCAAACAGAACACACATTCACAGCAGCTCATGACAAAAACCTCTCATGTATAGCAAGCCTAATCTTCCTGAATAATTGTTTTCCTTCCCATCCCACACTGCTGTATTTTTCTCTATTTTAATTTATTTTAATAAAACATACGTTTGTTTGGAAACAACGTATATTATTGAGCTGTTTCTGGTTTAGGAAACAGAATCATTAACATGATACAGCACACAAGTGCATCTCTAGCTGGTGTTATTTTCTGCTTTGTCAGTTTGACTCAGTCTGTTTTAAATTGCACAAGCTATTTTAACATCCTTTTTTGCAATTCAAATCTGTGTTCTGTAAGTATAACTGAAAAGATAACAGTTCATTTTCAGTCTTGCACTCAAATCTGTTGAAGGAGGCTTTAGCTGTTATTTAAACTCTCTTTTTGATTGTATTAATTTTAAAACAAATTTGTTTTTAAAAGCTAGTCAGCAGAAAGAGGTGAGGCTTGGTTTGGAGCTCTTTGCTGGCCTGGAGGCAGGCAGGTGCCAGGAGGAGCAGGGAGCTGGATGATGCTCCAGAGTGGATCCAGACTGGAGCTGCGAGAGCAGAACTGCCCCAAGCTGAGGCAGAGCAGCCCCTGAACCACCACCCTCACACAGCCTCTCCCAGCTCTCCTTCCTCCCCTGGCCACACCTGACACAGGTTTCCCCCCGCCTTGGAAACATCTCAGCTTGCACTCACATCTCACACATCCCACAGAGCTGCACCAAGCTGGGAGCAGAACAAATCCAGCTCCCTCCTTGCACACATTTCTGTTTCTTTGGCTGAAGCCTTGGCTCAGCTCCTGAATCACAGAGCATTTTCCCCAGTTTAAACTGATAACTGTAGAAGAAATTTGTAGTTTATATATACAAAATTGCCTAGGGATATATTAAATTTCCTGACTCTGCACAACACGTTAGAAAATGTCTCCACGTTTGGGGCTGCAGGGCCAGCGAGAGCTGCTGGCAGGGACCTGATATAACAAATTCCTAAATAATGCTGGAGAGGCAGGGCCAGGGAGAGAGCCCGGGCAGGGGAGAGCCTGGGCTGGGCAGGGCTGGGCAGGGCTGGTCACTCTGCAGGACAGGGCTGGTCACTCTGCAGGACAGTGCTGGTCACTCCATGGCTGGACAGGGCTGGTCACTCCATGGCTGGACAGTGCTGGTCACTCTGCAGGACAGTGCTGGTCACTCTGCAGGACAGTGCTGGTCACTCCATGGCTGGGCAGGGCTGGTCACTCTGCAGGACAGTGCTGGTCACTCCATGGCTGGGCAGGGCTGGTCACTCTGCAGGACAGTGCTGGTCACTCCATGGCTGGACAGTGCTGGTCACTCCATGGCTGGGCAGGGCTGGTCACTCCATGGCTGGACAGTGCTGGTCACTCCATGGCTGGGCAGGGCTGGTCACTCCATGGCTGGGCAGGGCTGGTCACTCCATGGCTGGACAGTGCTGGTCACTCCATGGCTGGACAGGGCTGGTCACTCCATGGCTGGACAGGGCTGGTCACTCCATGGCTGGACAGGGCTGGTCACTCTGCAGGACAGGGCTGGTCACTCCATGGCTGGACAGGGCTGGTCACTCTGCAGGACAGGGCTGGTCACTCCATGGCTGGACAGGGCTGGTCACTCCATGGCTGGACAGTGCTGGTCACTCCATGGCTGGACAGGGCTGGTCACTCTGCAGGGCAGTGCTGGTCACTCTGTAGGGCAGTGCTGGTCACTCCATGGCAGGACAGTGCTGGGCAGGGCAGGACAGTGCTGGTCACTCCATGGCTGGGCAGGGCTGGTCACTCTGCAGGACAGTGCTGGTCACTCCATGGCAGGACAGTGCTGGTCACTCCATGGCTGGACAGTGCTGGTCACTCTGCAGGACAGGGCTGGTCACTCAGCAGGACAGTGCTGGTCACTCCATGGCTGGACAGTGCTGGTCACTCTGCAGGACAGTGCTGGTCACTCCATGGCTGGACAGTGCTGGTCACTCCATGGCCATCCCCAGGCCGTGGCAGTGAGGGGTGCCAGGTGCCCCAGTTTGATTTATCAGCCTCAGCAATTAGACAGGTCTCTATTCATCAGCCCATCAGCCCAATTAGACAGGTCCATACTCATCAGCCCAATTAGACAGGTCCATACTCATCAGCCCAATTAGACAGGTCCATATTCATCAGCCCAATTAGACAGGTCCATATTCATCAGCCCATCAATTAGAACGGCTGCAGCTCGTTAAGGGCAGCAGCCCAGTGCCCGTGGCCAGGCTGGGCTCCTGTGGGTCCCTGGATCAGGGGGATCATGGACAGGGAACATCCCCTGAGCCTCACCCTGCTCCTCTCACCTCTGTCCCTGCAGGGCTCTCAGCTCTGGGAAAAGCTCTCAAGAAAATCAAACCTGGTAGCCCAGAGTGTTCCATGGAAATTCCTTCAATGGTGCAGATTCCAGAGGCAGAAAGTCAAGGCAAGGTTTAGCAATTATGGGCCCATGCTGGACTCACTCTGGGTTACTCTGCTTGAGAAGATCATGGTGAAAACATGGATAATTGGGAAGGTTTAAAAACACCTGCACTGCCTGGGCTCCCAGGGCACCGTGCACACAGAAAGCTTTCACATCAGGGTGCCCATCAGACATGCACAAGGCTTTAGAAAAGTTTGCTCTTGAGTTCTGAAGCCATAAAAATATAATTAGCAGAAAAAAAGGGTCTAAGGAAAGCTGCTTGGGCATTCCTGTATTCAAAGTGATGTGTGCTCTGAGAGCCCCAGCAGGCAGTGAGGGTGCTGAGCCCAGCCCAGAGCTCCAGAGCCACCCTGGCTGCTCCATCCCACTGCCCTCACCTGCACCTGCAGCACCTGAGCTCCATTTCTCAGGGACAGGAGGGTCCTGCTCTGCAGAGCTTGTCCATAGGAGGATGAATGTTACCAGCACAGGAAGAGAACAGCTGCTGAGCTATTGATTTTTAATTAATGCTCATTTTTCAATTACTTGTCTTTTAATTAAATTGCTACGTTGGAATGCTGGGGCATCCCTAGGGGTTAGCACATTCCTCTGTGTCTTCCACCTTGAATGTTTTATTCTTAAAGGTAGGTTGCAGACCTTAGAACACCTGTGGGATTTCAGAATGTAACCCAGAGTTTGGTGGGTATACTCTGCAGGAAAATGCAGAGGATCATTACAGGGCCAAGGTCTCTTTCTGACACTGCAACAAGAGCTGTTGATCTTCTACCAGAGCCTGAGAACAGACAGAAAATGATGTTTTAACTGACCCTCATGTGAGTTTATGGCAGAGAAATAACATCGTTTATTGACTGAGGTTGTCACATTTTGGGTAGGAATGAAACAGCTTTTATTATATGACACAACACTATCCCATGGACAGATATTGCCATAATCCAATTACAGCAAAGCCAGACACCACGAGCCCTTCTCTTCACTGCCCAGCTCAGAATATATTCACTTTTAACTGGCAGCACCCAGTCTTTCCTGACCCCAGCTGTGGAGCAGGCTCTGCCACCTGAGCTCACCCTTCTAGAACCTTCCTCTGATTCCACACAGGGTACAAACCTGAGATCTGTGCTATTTCCCTCTGCCACAGTAAACACAGAATGATCCTCACTGCCACCCTCAGCTGAGGCTGCAAACAGAACCAGATCATGTCAGGAAAGGAGACAAAGTCTTGCCAGGAGGGAGGAAATACTGAAAAAAGGGCATTTCCTGCATTCCTTAGGTAGGAAATGGGCAAAGACTTTTAGGAGAAGCAGCATCTTTCAGTGAGTTAAAAATGCTTCCTTTTCCTGCAAACCATGTCTGGCCTCTTACCCACTGGTGTTACAACAGCATTAATATTATGCTACAAATGTATTGGAAAACCTAAATCAGATAAAGTCATCATAGTGAGCCATTTAAAACAAGAGGAAAAATAAAACAAATGAAGATTTAAGAAGAGGAGGCAGAAGAAAGAAGAAGAGCTTTTTCCTCAAGCAAGAATCCCACAGATTCTGTGCAGTATAATTACACTTCCCTCTCTCCTGAGCTCCTTGGCTCCTTGCACCACTGTCCCCTGCAGCTCAGCCCAGCCAGATCTGCTGGAAGATCATTCTCTCTGCTAAGGGGCACTCCCAGGAGGGCTCTGCTCCAAAACCTGGGCTCTGGGCATCTCTCTGGAGATCCTCTGGCAGCTTCCTCACTTCTGCTCTCAATTACATCACAATTAAAATTTCCACTGCTATCAGCGGGGAAAACACCTGCCAGTCTTGTGCCAGTGGGCTCCAAACCCACCAAATCCACCAATATTCCCTCCAAGAGTGGGTTTTGGGTTTGTTTGAGATCTCTGAACCTCGGAGCCATTTCTGCCCACCATGAGAGGTGCATTTCCCCCTGGAGCCTGTCCTCTGCCTCTCCATCCCCAGCACGGGCTCCAGACTCCTCTGCTCTCCCCCTCAGCCCCAGCTCAATATCCCCTCTCCCCTCCTTGCCTTTGCTGCTGAACAGCCCATTTCTCTCAGAAACTCCTCATTTCCCCCTGACTCAGCCTGCTGCAGCATCTCAGCTCTCATTTACTATGGAGTTCTTTACTCGTAAGCTTATTATCTTCCATTTATCTGCATTGAGCTGTGCTGCCCTATTACAGCCCAGGTACTCAGAATTAATCCCCATCATGGATCAGATTAAATTGTTTCTCATTATCTGCTTGACTCTCAATTCAGTACCATTTGTAAAACGAAAACCTACTTTTCCATAGTATTAATCAAGACCTTTTTTTTTCCTGACAAAGCCACTGCATCACAATCTGAATAATCTAAACCAGTTCAAGTAATATTTCTCCTGCCAGCCAAACTTGAATGTTCCCATATTTTTCTTTTCCCTTCCTTTTGAAGTCTCTCTCTGTAATAAGCCATTTGAAACACAAATTTAATGCATTTCATGCACATTTCTCTAACTTGTATTGTCTCCTCATAGCTGAAGTGATCTCAGTGATCAATATTTTACACAATCAGATCAATCACAGCAGATGCAGCAGTTTTAGGAGACCTGATAAAACAATTTCCTCCTGTTTGTTTTAAATGGATTAACAAGGCAGTTTCCTTACTGCATGGTGGTCCATGATCAGAGAGCACAGTCACAACCTTGGAGAAAGGAAATTCTCAGGTTAAAGGTCAGACAAGAGCCAAGTTTGAGGAGACATGAGGGGAAAGCCTGATGCTACTTCTGCTCTCTGACTCCAGAACTTACAGGAGCATTCTCAAAGCATTAATTTTATACTCCTGATTGCCATTCCCTCCACTGTATTTATCCACCTGTAAAGTGGAGAAGGGGAGAAATAAAAAAAGACACATTCTTGAAATTTAATTTAAAAATGGCTTTGTTCCAGAACAGGACAGAACAGCCTTGGTTTATTGTGCCTCAGTTATCAAAAGCACTTCAGGCTGGGTGAAGGGCAGGGCTGTCCATCCACACCTGAGCAGGGGGGGCTCTGACTGACACCCCACACCTCCAGTGCATCACCTCTGCCAGCAGAACACTGCACACAAACAAATGGATGGGAACCACTGACAGCAGAGTGAACTTGGCTTCATGAATTAACTGGAATAACTCTGCTGGGCCCCAGATGCTTTTTGCAGTGAAGTTCATCCCACACCAGGGCTCAGGGGAGGGGTCCCAGGGCGGTGCCAGGGCTGGTCCCAAGGGTGCCCCATTCCTGCCCCATGGGTGGGATGTCTGAGATGTTCCTGCTCCTGTTCCCCTCCTTCCCACAGAGCTGCTGCACCCTCTGCCCTTGGACAGGTGCCCTGCTGCTGGATAAAACACAGCTGAGGAAATTCCTTTCCAAAAACTCCCACAAATCAATATTCCATTGACACACCTTGCTCTTCTATGTGTACCTTAAGGAAAATCTGCTGCTGTTTAAAAATACCCAAACCTACTCTGCCTAGAAAACCCAATTACAAGGTGGGTAAAACAAAGAAAATTGTGAGGTAAGTGAAGATGATTGCATCAATGTTTTTTCAGAGAAATGTTGTCTTTGGAGAGGAAAGCAGAGCACCAGGAAGGTGGTGGCTGCTGAAGATGAAATGACTTGCAGAGAGATGTGTTTGGGTCAAGACACAGATCTCTTCAGCCCCTGGGCACACCCAGGCCGTGGTGGGGCAGGAGGGATCTGGGCAGGAGCTCAGGGTGGGTCCCCAGGGCCATCCTGTGCCTTGGGGGTCCCAGCAGCTGAGCCCAGCTCCAGGGGCTGCTGCAGGAGCTCCACTGCTCCCAACACCTCCTGCCCCAGCCTGGCCAGGCACCCAGAACAGCTCCTGCAGGAGGGGAGGGATGGACACAACTGGACACAAAACCTGCTGAGGGATGGACACAACTGGACACAAAACCTGCTGAGGGGAGGGATGGACACAACTGAACACAAAACCTGCTGAAGGGAGGGATGGACACACAACTGAACACAGCTCCTGCAGGAGGGATGGACACAACTGAACACAAAACCTGCTGAGGGATGGACACAACTGAACACAGCTCCTGCAGGAGGGATGGACACAACTGAACACAAAACCTGCTGAAGGGAGGGATGGACACAACTGGACACAAAACCTGCTGAGGGATGGACACAACTGGACACAAAACCTGCTGAGGGATGGACACAACTGGACACAGCTCCTGCTGAGGGATGGACACAACTGAACACAAAACCTGCTGAAGGGAGGGATGGACACACAACTGAACACAAAACCTGCTGAGGGATGGACACAACTGAACACAAAACCTGCTGAAGGGAGGGATGGACACAACTGAACACAGCTCCTGCTGAGGGAGGGATGGACACAACTGAACACAGCTCCTGCTGAAGGGAGGGATGGACACAACTGAACACAGCTCCTGCTGAAGGGAGGGATGGACACACAACTGAACACAGCTCCTGCTGAAGGGAGGGATGGACACACAACTGGACACAAAACCTGCTGAAGGGAGGGATGGACACAACTGAACACAGCTCCTGCTGAAGGGAGGGATGGACACACAACTGAACACAGCTCCTGCTGAAGGGAGGGATGGACACACAACTGGACACAAAACCTGCTGAGGGAGGGATGGACACACAGCTGAACACAAAACCTGCTGAGGGAGAGATGGACACAACTGAACACAAAACCTGCTGAGGGAGAGATGGACACAACTGGACACAAAACCTGCTGAGGGAGGGATGGACACACAACTGGACACAAAACCTGCTGAGGGAGGGATGGACACACAACTGAACACAAAACCTGCTGAAGGGAGGGATGGACACAACTGAACACAGCTCCTGCTGAAGGGAGGGATGGACACACAACTGAACACAAAACCTGCTGAGGGATGGACACAACTGAACACAAAACCTGCTGAAGGGAGGGATGGACACAACTGAACACAAAACCTGCTGAGGGATGGACACAACTGAACACAAAACCTGCTGAAGAGAGGGATGGACACAACTGAACACAAAACCTGCTGAGGGATGGACACAACTGAACACAAAACCTGCTGAAGAGAGGGATGGACACAACTGAACACAAAACCTGCTGAGGGATGGACACAACTGAACACAAAACCTGCTGAAGAGAGGGATGGACACAACTGAACACAAAACCTGCTGAAGAGAGGGATGGACACAACTGAACACAAAACCTGCTGAGGGAGGGATGGACACACAACTGAACACAAAACCTGCTGAAGGAGGGATGGACACACAACTGAACACAAAACCTGCTGAGGGATGGACACAACTGAACACAAAACCTGCTGAGGGATGGACACAACTGAACACAAAACCTGCTGAAGGGAGGGATGGACACACAACTGAACACAAAACCTGCTGAGGGAGGGATGGACACACAACTGCCCTGCAGCTCCAGCTGAAGGAGGGATGGACACACAACTGAACACAAAACCTGCTGAGGGAGGGATGGACACACAACTGAACACAGCTCCTGCTGAAGGAGGGATGGACACACAACTGAACACAGCTCCTGCTGAAGCCCCTGGGGCCTTTCCAAGGTGCTGAGGTCTCAGGGATGTCCCACAGAGCTCACAGGGCCTCCAGCCCAGCCCCTCGCAGGGTCACACCACGGGAGGAGCCGCTCCAATACACAAAAACCTGGCCAAGGACGTACAATGAAAAATGTCAGCAAGTGTCCATCTCAACATCATCCTCTTGGAAACAAGCTGACTTTAAAAGCTGGCAATAAAACTACCAAAAAAACCCAACTCCAAACCACTAAAAAAGACCTGGCAGGAGTGCTGGGTTTGGGGTTTTTTTACAATGTCCTTTTGAGACATTAGTTTTTAAAAGGCACCTTTTGAATTCTGTTGAGACAGTACAAATTCTGCTGCAGGAGAGATCACATCAATAACAAATTGTCACAGTGCTGCCCTGTGATTTTCCTGTCTCCTGGATGAACAACCACACTCATGTTTTCATTTGCATGTGCAAATTAAAGAACCTACCATAAATACACCTGATCAGACATCAACTGGCAGCACTCTACAGAAGTCAATGTACTCCACTAAATATACATGTTTAATTATATTTAATTAAATGTACATAAAATATATAAATATACATAAGGATATGAAAATTTAACTGTGTGACTGGCATGAAATAATGCCATGATGTTGTGACTGGCATGAAATAATGCCATGATGATGTAGGGGTACGTCCAGAGCTGGGGCTGTGGGGTCAGAGAGGCAGCTCTGTGCTTTGGAAGCAGCTGTGGGCTCAGCTCAGGGCTCTGATCCCCTCAGCTGAGGCAGAGCCACCCACAGGAGCACCCCTCGCTGCTCTGGCAGGGCTGCCATAGAAACACTGATGTTACCCAAAGTCCAGCTGAGATACCTGACTGCTTTTCTCTGGAGATCTCTTTTCCTCTCCCACTCTGAGGTGTCCATCCAGGCTCCCAACTCCTCCCTGACACAGCGTCCTTCGAACCCTGGAGCTCAGGGATGTCTCTAGTTCAGTTTTGGATCTCACCTGCAGCCAAACTCACCCAAAAGCAGGTGCTCACCTGTCCACAGCAGCACCTTCTCCACCACACTCCCTGCAGCCTTTCTCCCCCATCACCACACTCACCTTCTCCCAGCTGCACCTCTCCTTCTGGGTGCCACGATGCTTTAGAGCCCACAAACTGCCCTCTCCTCCTTGGTGCCCCTCACAGCCGCTCTCCTGTCATTTTCTGTCACTCTGTTCAACTCATCTTCCCTCCTGGTGATCATCCTGTATCATACTGACTGCACATTTCACTGCACACATCATTAAATGCACTGCATCAAGTTCTTCTCAGTTAAAACTGTAATTTCCTAAACATGCTCCTTTGTTACTTGTACAGAGACCAGCAAAATTTTTCACTATTTATACATTTATCTAATTTAATATCCAAGTGATTAAAGAAAACACTTACTTGCATTTGGCAGCTCAAGTCCCATTGTAATTTTTGCTTTCTACTGGTTTTACAGCATATTTAATCTACATTTACCATAAAAAGGCCAGCCCCATGAACTGCACTGGATTCATGCTGTCAGCTCATCATTAGAAGGGAAGATCTTATGTGAAGCATAAACATTTCCTACCAACAACATCTGAGAAGCACTAGCAGTGTCTGAGGTCAGTTTTGCCACTTGTCTGAATTGAGAGAGTGATTTTACTTACCAGAGCTGAGAGCAACTAGAAAGCAAAACTTGGTCTTTAATTAGTGACTCTACCTAGCTGGGGCTGTAGAGGAAGAGAAACAGGGGCAGGCACCAATTAAACAAAGGTGCACAATTGAAATTCACTCTGCATTTTTAACAACTCCTGCAATGAAGTGTTAATGTCACCTGTTGCAAAAATGCAAAATGCTGGGGCTGTTGAGAGGAAAGGCACATTTAGGGACAGACTGACAGTCAGCACTGAGGTGCTGATGCTGCTGAAGCCTGTCCAGAGGATGGAGGAGTCAGCACTGAGGTGTGGATGCTGCTGAAGCCTGTCCAGAGGATGGAGGAGTCAGCACTGAGGTGTTGATGATGCTGAAGCCTGTCCAGAGGATGGAGGAGTCAGCACCTGGTGTCCTGCAGGGGCTGCTCCCTCCTGCAGCCCCCCTGTGCTTGCAGGACTGAAGGAAAACTGGCAAAGCCTCCAGTGATGTCCATGAGGACAGGACACACACTCCCTTCCTCCTGAGGCCACCAGCTCCTGGCACTGGAGCCCTCCCTGCCTTTAATGGCAGCCTCTGGCATCCTCCAGTGATGTCCATGAGGACAGGACACACATTCCCTTCCTCCTGAGGCCACCAGCCCAAGCTCCTGGCACTGCAGCCCTCCCTGCCTTTAATGGCAGCCTCTGGCATCCTCCAGGGATGGCCAAGCCCCAGGCAGCTCTGTGGGCACGTCCTGCTCCTCTGGGGCACAGACACCTTCTCACTGCCCAGAGGAACCTCTGTGCCATCCTTTAACCAAGGCAGGCTCCAGGCTGAGCCCCCAGGCTCAAGGAACACAGCTGAGGAATGAAGTGCACCTCTTCCACAAGAGCTGAGCACAAAAACCAGAGAGCAGAGCATTGTCACAAGAGGGAAAAGCAAGGACAAGGAGAAAGATTTAGCTGTTACTTGGAAAGTATTTGTTAAGAAACCCAAACCTCCATCAGAGCATTAAGGCAAAGCCACCTTGGGCCACCTCCTTTTTCTTCTGAGTAGGGCTCCAAACAATCAGGATGCTCAGGTATTTGTGGACATTATCCAGAGTCACTGCTCTACACTGCTGTTCTGACCTCTCCATGCCACAGGCCACACAAAACAAAGTCAAATCTGACTTAATGATGCTGGCACAGACTTGAAGAGTGGCCACAGGTTTTGGTTCTGTTGCAAGAGCTGAATTTGACCAGGCAGAGTAGAGCAGTGAGGACTGAGACAGCTGCACCAATAACCTTTCCAGGAGGGACTGTTGTGTAACCTGGAAATGTCAAGCGTGAGACAGCTGCTAACTAAAGACTCCTTGTGCTGTAAATTGTGTTATTCCTGAGTTTTTCCTTCCGATATCAACATGCAGGAATTATTTAGTGCGCTTGAGAAAGGTGGCAGAGGGCTCCAGAGCAGGAATATCCGAGATGCCTGGAAAGGATTTCTCCTTGTTTCCTTGTTTTCAGCACAGGAGCTCAGCCGTGTGCTGGGTCAGAACCTCCCAGGTTTATGTGTTTGTAATCTCTAGGCTTTATGTACATCTTTATAATCTGTTCTTCAGAGAGAGAAGATCAATCTGCCTGTTTTCAAACACGTGGCAGAAAGAATCTACCACCAGGAGCAATACCCTGCAAACACCTGTTAATCCTCCCTGAGCACCACTGCTGGCAGTGAACCCTCCTGTCCTGGAGGACAAGGGCTGCCTCAGAAGAAGATGTGCAAACATTCTGCACTGTCCTACAAAAGCTGGAGCTTCTTAAGCACATAAGCAAAGTCAAAGCAGTGGCACACAGCAGGAAAATTCTGTAGACAGACACCAGTGGGCAAAACACCTGACTATGGAACAGTCTGAGCAATGCCTTTTCCCCAAACACTCAGATACTACTGAAAAGGCTGAAAATAACTTTATGTAAGTGTTCCGTGAAAATCCTGGCCTTTTGCAGTCTTGGTGCTCATGGAGGTCTGGGTAAAGCTTCTTCAGCTTCTTCAGCTCTCAGGTGAGAAGATTTGAAGGAGAACAAGAAGTACAAATGCTCTGTTCACAAGTGAACTGCTCATGCAGGCAGAAAGGAACAATAATGCACATTACTGCACTGTGCTCACTGCAGACGTGAAGGGAAATCCTGCACTGCTGTGAAAATCCTTCAGCTTGCTTCAGAAAACATCCCCAGCCCTGTCAGAGCAGGATCCAGAGCAAGGAGAGTGAGGGAAAAGCAGCCCTTGAGGGAGCTCAGGGAGAGCAGGGTGAGCTCCTTTTCCAGCCTCGCAGGGCAGGAGGAGCCTGCTGAACTCTGCTGGGTATTTCAGCAGCTGCTGAAAGCCAAGACTGCTGATGGGATGAAGAGCAGGAACCCCTGAGGTAGGTGTGGGCTGAGCTAACCCTGGAGCTGGAAACCACAGACAATTACCTCTGTGAGCTAATTACCCCCGAGGTGGGCGATTCCAGGGCACAGGGCAGGGGATCTCTGCAGATCTCCACAGACCTGCCCTGCTCCTCCTGTGCCTGATTGCCCTGGGCAAGGAAGCAGCTCTCCAGGGACAGCTGGAAAGTTTAATTCCTCATTTACAGACCCAGCCTGAGCCAGGACATCAAGGAAGATCCATCAGGACCCCAACCCAAAGGCACCTTGGAACACCACAGACAGCACCACTGCCAAAGGTCTGTGCAGGAACTACGATGGGCTGTGGAGCTGGGAAACATCCAAAGAAATCCTTTATTAATAAAGAACTGGCTCTCCTTGCTTCAAATGAGGACAGACTGAAGAATGAAGTCTGATGCTTTCTCAGGAGAGTCATGGGATGGAAAAGCAGCAAGACAAAGACCTTCCTCCATACAAGGAACACTCTTTGAAGATCTCAGACTCCTTTAAAGATGAGAAAAGAGTATCAGGGTGACTCATTTGGTCTAAATGTCCTACTTCAGCTATGCTAAGTGCCAGATACTGTCTCCATAGTGAATATTTACTTTGAGATTAGAAGGAAATAGCAAAAGGCCCAGATAAAAGATTTCTCTCCAAGGGTGCACAGGTAGGTAAGGGAAAGCATTTCTTTTTGGGTTGCCATGACCTGTTCAGGGGTAAGGCCAGATCCAGTCTGAGAATTAAAAATCATTATCTTGAAATAAAAGTTCTACAATTGCTCCTAATGTCATTACTTAGACTTTTCTGATACTACAGAGTACAGATTTGGCTAACAACTGCTCTAGTCACATTTACAGCTGCACCTTTGGATTTTACCAGCAGGAAAACGCAGCTCAATAAACCACTTCATTATTATCTAGCTTTATTATTGACATTTTGTCTTCATTTCCTCCAGCCACATTATTCTTAGATCTGGGTCTGAGGGACAGCCCTGGGTCTGCAGGCTGTTCCTGCTCTGAGATGTGATGTTCAGGCTGTTCCTGCTCTGAGATGTGATGTTCAGGCTGTTCCTGTACTGGGATGTGATGTTCAGGCTGTTCCTGTACTGGGATGTGGTGTGCAGGCTGTTCCTGCTCTCAGGTGTGGTGTTCAGGCTGTTCCTGTACTGGGATGTGATTTGCAGGCTGTTCCTGTACTGGGATGTGGTCTGCAGGCTGTTCCTGCTCTGGGATGTGATGTTCAGGCTGTTCCTGCTCTCAGGTGTGATGTTCAGGCTGTTCCTGCTCTCAGATATCTGTGATGTTCAGGCTGTTCCTGCTCTCAGATGTGGTGTTCAGGCTGTTCCTGCTCTGGGATGTGGTGTTCAGGCTGTTCCTGCTCTGAGATGTGATGTTCAGGCTGTTCCTGCTCTCAGATGTGATGTTCAGGCTGTTCCTGCTCTCAGGTGTGATGTTCAGGCTGTTCCTGCTCTGAGATGTGATGTTCAGGCTGCTCCTGCTCTGAGATGTGATGTTCAGGCTGTTCCTGCTCTCAGGTGTGATGTTCAGGCTGTTCCTGCTCTCAGATATCTGTGATGTTCAGGCTGTTCCTGCTCTGAGATGTGGTGTTCAGGCTGTTCCTGCTCTCAGATGTGGTGTTCAGGCTGTTCCTGCTCTGGGATGTGGTGTTCAGGCTGTTCCTGCTCTGAGATGTGATGTTCAGGCTGTTCCTGCTCTCAGATGTGATGTTCAGGCTGTTCCTGCTCTCAGGTGTGATGTTCAGGCTGTTCCTGCTCTGAGATGTGATGTTCAGGCTGCTCCTGCTCTGAGATGTGATGTTCAGGCTGTTCCTGCTCTGGGATGTGATGTTCAGGCTGTTCCTGCTCTCAGATGTGATGTGCAGGCTGTTCCTGCTCTGGGATGTGGTGTGCAGGCTGTTCCTGCTCTCAGATGTGATGTGCAGGCTGTTCCTGCTCTGGGATGTGGTGTTCAGGCTGTTCCTGCTCTCAGATGTGATGTTCAGGCTGTTCCTGCTCTCAGGTGTGATGTTCAGGCTGTTCCTGCTCTCAGATATCTGTGATGTTCAGGCTGTTCCTGCTCTGAGATGTGATGTTCAGGCTGTTCCTGCTCTCAGATATCTGTGATGTTCAGGCTGTTCCTGCTCTCAGGTGTGATTTTCAGGCTGTTCCTGCTCTCAGGTGTGATGTTCAGGCTGTTCCTGCTCTGGGATGTGATGTTCAGGCTGTTCCTGCTCTCAGGTGTGATGTGTTCACACACCTGCCTCTCCCCACACCCTCACAGAGATCATGGTTAACCACTCAATGCTCTGGTGATTCACATTCTCCTGTCACTGCTACTCTTCCTGATGAGATGTCCAAGTAGTTTGGAGAATCCAATCCTCCTCTCCCCTGTTTCCAATGGGAAACATTAAATGTCTCTGCTGCCCAGGACTCCTGTGATCACTTGCATGTTCAATCATCAATCCTTGTGGCAATAAGGACCACACTGACTGCTGAGGGAGGGAGGAAAGAAGAAATCCAACTGAACCAAATGAAGGGGTTCTGATCTCATCTGCAGACAAGCAAATATTGAGGAAATCTTGGATTTTGGTGGAATTACTCTGGATTTTCACAGTCTCAGCCTGAACCTGAGCCAGGCCCAGCCTGTGCTCAGGTAAGCTCATTAAATACCTCCCAACCCCTGAGACTCTGCTGGGAGCACTCGTGTTTAAAGTTAATCTCGTGCTTAAAGGCTTTGGAGGATCAGCTCAGGCTGAGCTGTTCTGCTGGGTGTACTGAGCTCCTGAGCAGTGTCACAGTGCCCCAGCCCCTGGAACACGAGGTTATCAGCTCAGCACTCACCTCAAAGGGCTTCTCTTTGGGGGAAAACCATTCTACTGCTGGCAGCTTCAGACCTCTGCCTTTTGGTCTGTGTCCCTCCCTTCAGGTCATCCCTCACTGCAGACACAGCCCCACAGCTGCAGCAGCTCCAGGGGACCCAGCCAGGCAGCATTTACGAGTTTGCTTTCATTCAGTACTGGAGAAGCCTTGGGCATTGCTCAGCTGCTTCTTGCCAGGGCCAGGAGCTGGGAACAAGGTGAGGTGGAAGCTCCACACTCCCCACAGAAGGGGCTGAGAGGTGCAGGAGAAAGCAGAACCCAGAGCAAGGCTCTGCTGAGGGCAGGGCAGCGAGGAAGGCACGGAGGGGCTGCAGGAGCAGCAGCAGCTCCAGGACACACAGGAAAGGGTTAATGGCAGGAGCCAGGGGGACACAGAGCCTTTGCTTTCCACCTCCAGCGAAAGGAGAAGAGGTGAGGAAGGGCTCTGAGGAGATGTGCTCAGCCAGGGCCGTCACCTGGATGATGTTTGGGTGAGATGGGTGGAGGGAGCGCTGGGCCAGGGGGTCCCTGAGGGCACCTCAAACCCAGGCTCAGGGAACCTGCAGATGCTGAACCTCCTCCCTGTGTCCCTCGTGCTCTGCTCTGAGTGTCCTGGACATTGTGCCTGTTCCATGTGGCTCATCTTTATCACTCCTCACCAGAACACAAAGTCATTTTTTGTTCTGAACAATATGTAAAGTTTAAAAACCTCTCACAGTTCTCTGCCTTCAAACACGCTTCTCCTCCCCCTTTTCCTTTCCTTTTCTCCTCTCAAATGCAGGGATACACACACATTACCATAATGAAATGAGGGAGCAGGGCTAACAGGGCTGATTTAGAAGGAAAGGATGTAATTAGAGTGCCAAGCACCAGCGGTGACACGGAGCTGGGAGCACCAAAGGGACATTCTGCACTACCCCAGAAGGCTCCACATTTCTGCTGCTGACACAAGGGCCAGTGCCAGGGAGGGGTGAAGGGACAGCCCCCACATAATGTGCTCAACCATCCCTCCCTGGGCTCAACCATCCCTCCTTGTGCTCAGCCATCCCTCCTTGTGCTCAGCCATCCCTCCTTGTGCTCAACCATCCCTCCCTGGGCTCAACCATCCCTCCCTGGGCTCAGCCATCCCTCCTTGGGCTCAGCCATCCCTCCTTGTGCTCAACCATCCCTCCCTGGGCTCAGCCATCCCTCCTTGTGCTCAACCATCCCTCCCTGGGCTCAGCCATCCCTCCTTGTACTCAACCATCCCTCCCTGGGCTCAACCATCCCTCCCTGGGCTCAACCATCCCTCCTTGTGCTCAACCATCCCTCCTTGTGCTCAGCCATCCCTCCCTGGGCTCAACCATCCCTCCCTGGGCTCAGCCATCCCTCCTTGTACTCAACCATCCCTCCCTGGGCTCAACCATCCCTCCCTGGGCTCAGCCATCCCTCCTTGTACTCAACCATCCCTCCCTGGGCTCAACCATCCCTCCCTGGGCTCAGCCATCCCTCCTTGTGCTCAACCATCCCTCCTTGTGCTCAGCCATCCCTCCCTGGGCTCAACCATCCCTCCTTGTGCTCAACCATCCCTCCCTGGGCTCAACCATCCCTCCCTGGGCTCAGCCATCCCTCCTTGTGCTCAGCCATCCCTCCTTGTGCTCAACCATCCCTCCTTGGGCTCAACCATCCCTCCCTGGGCTCAACCATCCCTCCCTGGGCTCAACCATCCCTCCTTGTGCTCAGCCATCCCTCCTTGTGCTCAACCATCCCTCCTTGGGCTCAGCCATCCCTCCCTGGGCTCAACCATCCCTCCTTGTGCTCAACCATCCCTCCTTGTACTCAACCATCCCTCCCTGGGCTCAGCCATCCCTCCCTGGGCTCAACCATCCCTCCTTGGGCTCAGCCATCCCTCCTTGTGCTCAACCATCCCTCCCTGGGCTCAACCATCCCTCCTTGGGCTCAACCATCCCTCCTTGTGCTCAGCCATCCCTCCCTGGGCTCAGCCATCCCTCCTTGTGCTCAACCATCCCTCCTTGTGCTCAACCATCCCTCCCTGGGCTCATCCATCCCTCCTTGGGCTCAGCCCAGGACTGGCTCTGCCCTCCCTGCTCGGGGTGGAGGCAACGAGCCACTCTCAAGGGCAGCCACAGAGGGGCTTCCTTACATCTACACTAACATCCTTAACATTTCCTATCTAATCAGATTTCCTGTTGCTTGAGGAGAGCTGCCTTTCCTCATTACCAGCTGCTATCCCAGATTTCCCTCTCCCCATCCCCAATACGTGTTTTGCCATGCTTGTCTGCTTTTCTGTGTAAAAAGGTTATGTATGCCTGGAGGGAGACTAAATGTTACCAAAAAAAAACCCCAAAAAAAACAACAGAAAAAGGCAAAAAAAAAAATCCCAGATGGAAACAGAACTATGGGCAAGTGTCCAAGACTCCTGACAGTGTGACTGTGACTAACCAATGGGTGTTTTTCAAAAACATTTCTCTCATTTTATTCCCTTCCCTGGATGTAATAATACAACTCAAATTACTTTTCCGGGAGCTGACTCCTTTTTATGTAACCATGTTTTATACAGACAGCAGCAGCAGCTTATGTTTAAACTATTTAAGAGAACAAATAGCTGCAGCATGCACTTCAGCTGGCCCTTCCCCTGCTAGCAGAGATTTCCTGGCTCGAGGGGAGCTGCAAGAACTCTCCGTGTTTTGCTGCTGTGTGGATGCAATTGTAAACAATGCCCAAAGCCCAGAGGAGCAGCAGCCAGGTGAGGATGTCAGCTCTGCTTGTTTTCCTGCCTTTCAGAGACCACAGTACAGTGAACTGGAATGGCTTTGATAAAACAAAGCTGGCAAGATGCAGAGAGGAGCAGCAGCTCAGCCTTTAGCACAGCATCACAGCACCCAGAGCAGCACCCACCTGAGCTGAGCCCAGGCTGGCAGCACCACCCTGCTGGGGCTCAGCTGGAAACTTCCACATCTGGGACATCTCAAACTCCTCATCTCCTGCTCTCTCCTTCCTCCCACTCCCACCACTTGCTGCAGTTCCTGGCCAAGGACCCTCTCTGTTCCTGCAGGCTGGAACCAAAGCACTGCCCCTGTCCTGAGGTGCATTTGGGGCAGCTGCCTGCTGTGAATAAAGGAGCTGCTGCAGGCAGCTCTGGGGGGAAACACAAGAAAGCAAGGCAGATTATTTAGGAAACGTGGATCTCATTTTATCATGCCCACTTTTGCTTTTAGAAATAGACCCAGGATATGAGAATGACAGACCACCAGGCTCAGGCACCAGCATGATGGGGTATTTAATTCTCTGAGCAAAGAGCAGAACATTCCCCAGACACCCCTACAAAAGCCTGGAGAATCTTTTACCTGGTGTCACCCTACATGCCGAGGGATCCAAATCCTGAAGTGATAAATGAGGCTCCCCAAGCACCACCCTTGTATCAAAGTGGGTAAAAGATGCAGAGAAATCCATCATCTAAACAAAAGAGCTGCAGAGTTAGAAAGATGCAGGCTTTACTCTGTGTTCCCATGCCATTGTTCAGCAGATTAAAAAGGTGCATTTTTATATTCTCTGCTGAGTCTTCCAAGTCTGCAATTTTCCATAAAACTTCCATTATGACATTTTACTCGGAGAACTTTGCTAAGAGCTTCCTAGTTGTCACACTTTCCAGTACCTTCAAAAATGTGTAATTTATGTCACAGTAACAAGCTCAAACGTTCCTTTTCCTTTATCCTAACAGCACAACTGAGCTGTTAACTGCTGGGCTCACACTGGAAGGGATTTCTGCTAGGATTTGTTTCAGCCACTCCACTGACTTTGGTGGACTGTGGCAGGGTTTGCATGGAAAGCACAGTTCAGATCACCTCACAATCAACACTTTTCAAGCTCCATGCCAACAAACCACTGAGGATGCCACACATCAGGCTTTAGTGCACCTAACACCACTGCCAAGCCATTCACAGATTCTGCAGGGAAATACAAATGCAGCCCAGGCAATCTGAGCTACAACAGAGGCTAAAAGGATTCCTGATCAGATATTCTCCTCCTGTGCCCAGAAATCACACAACAACACAACCTGCCACCCCTCTGAATTCCCATCCCCTCAGGATGTGTGGCCACAGCTGCTGAGGCTGCCCAGGAGTGCGACACTCCTGGAGGAGAGGAGGGACAAACAAGGGGAGAGACTCATCCTCGTGCCCAGCAGGAACAGATGACAGGTCAAATACATTCCCTGAATGAGAACAGGGGCACAGAGCAGGGGAAATGCAGCTGCTGCTGGACACAGGCGCTGCAGATGGATGGAGAAGCTCCCAAGAACACTCCTGGCTTCCAGGCAGCAGCACTGAGGCTCCCCAGCTCTTCCCTTGGAGCCTCTCCCAGCAGATCCAAACTCCCCAACCCTGCAGAGAACAGGCCCAGCAGTGCTCTGCTCTCCTGCTCCTGCACCTCCAGTGGTGATTTATTCACTGAAATGATCAGCCCAAGAGCCAGTCCTCTGCAGGAATCCAGTGCAGGTGCCACTGAAACAAGCACAAGCTTCTGCTGGAGCTCCACAGCAGCACACGGAGAATTCCCAGCACAGCACCTCCGTCAGGGATGCCAGAGCAGAGCCCACCTCTCATGGCCCAGGGCTGTGGAATCCTCCTGCTCACCAAGCACCACGTGCTGAGCACCTGCAGAAGCTCAGCTGCCATCATCTTCCTACAGGAGCTCGACAGGAACAGCTCTGGGCTCGGAATT
Organism: Poecile atricapillus; assembly: GCF_030490865.1. NCBI lineage: Eukaryota > Metazoa > Chordata > Aves > Passeriformes > Paridae > Poecile > Poecile atricapillus. Next base: position 19,775,901 of record NC_081260.1, on the reverse strand, counting down.
TACACAGGAACAACACAAACCCTGACAGATGACAAGAAATCCGTGACATCTGCTAAGCCAGAAGAGTTCGATAGGATTCACCTTCCTCCATGTTCACTGAGTCATGAAATCACAACTTTATCAAGCCAGCCCCAGAACTGAGAGGACAACTGGACTTTCTTCAAACCCTGATTTTAACATTCAGTTACATCATCACTGAAACAAGAAACTTCTCCCCAGGCCTTAAACCAGAGTGTGTATCAGAATTAATATTTCTGGTGAGATGATAAATGCTATTTTAATAACATACTTTTATTTTAAAAGACACAAATCCCCCAGAAGTGGAACAAAGAACATTCATGCAAAATCTGGGGAATGGAACAGAAGAAAGCAATTGACTGAAATATTTTGGGCTAATAGAGACAGCTCAGCAACTGATGCCCATCATTCCAGAGAGAATATCTTGAGAGATACTGGAGCTTATGCAGAAAGTAGAAGGCTTACCATGTGGAATATGAAGCAGTAATGCAAAACACATATGGAACAATAAGAGAAAGTATTAAAAAATATAATTTAAAATAGCTTAATCTTATGTACACTAGAAGAACGAGATACACCTCATTGGCAATTTCATATCAGTAAACACAGCATGAGGAGAGACCATACCTTTGCTTTATCTGAAAAGGAAAACAATCTACTCATTTCTTTTTCTGCTCTGCATGCATTTCATTTCCCAAAATGCAACCAGACGTGCATTACAAACAAACTTCATCCTGCTTCACCCCAGAACAGCTGCCACGAGCATTCTCTAGCACTATGCAGAAGCCTTATGGAGTGCAAGGTGTTGGGGACAAGCCAGGTCTGGCTCTGAGTGCCAGCCTTAGAGCAGAGAGCAGCTGGAGAGAAGGGACTGCGAGGAACCGATGCCCATCGAGCAGCAAGCAGCTTTGGCAGGCAGAGAAAAGGGCAGTGAGTAATGATGGGAGCTGAAACAAACGGAGTTTATTGGAGAAAAAGCAGCGTCAGGCTCCCCTGGAATGGCCCAGAAGCGGCCGGGGCGGCGTCCTGTGAGAGCATCGGACACTGACAGGCAAGCAAAGGGACACAGCACCCCGGGGACACCCTGGGGACACACACACAGCACCCCAGGGACACCCCAGGGACACCACACAGCACCCTGGGGACACACACACAGCACCCCAGGGACACACACACAGCACCCTGGGGACACACACACAGCACCCCAGGGACACACAGCACCCTGGGGACACACACACAGCACCCTGGGGACACACAGCACCCCGGGGACACACACACAGCACCCTGGGGACACACACACAGCACCCTGGGGACACCACACAGCACCCCAGGGACACACACACAGCACCCGAGGTACACACACACAGCACCCTGGGGACACACACAGCACCCCAGGGACACCACACAGCACCCTGGGGACACACAGCACCCTGGGGACACACAGCACCCTGGGGACACCCTGGGGACACACACACAGCACCCCAGGGACACACACAGCACCCTGGGGACACACACACAGCACCCCAGGGACACCACACAGCACCCTGGGGACACACAGCACCCCAGGGACACACACACAGCACCCCAGGGACACCACACAGCACCCTGGGGACACACAGCACCCCAGGGACACACACACAGCACCCCGGGGACACCACACAGCACCCTGGGGACACACACACAGCACCCTGGGGACACACACACAGCACCCTGGGGACACACAGCACCCCAGGGACACACACACAGCACCCAGGGGACACACACACAGCACCCCAGGGACACACACAGCACCCCAGGGACACCACACAGCACCCTGGGGACACACACAGCACCCCAGGGACACACACACAGCACCCTGGGGACACACACACAGCACCCTGGGGACACACACACAGCACCCCAGGGACACACAGCACCCCGGGGACACCCCAGGGACACACACACAGCACCCCGGGGACACCCCAGGGACACACACACAGCACCCTGGGGACACACACACAGCACCCCGGGGACACACACACAGCACCCTGGGGACACCACACAGCACCCTGGGGACACACACAGCACCCCAGGGACACACACACAGCACCCCAGGGACACACACACAGCACCCTGGGGACACACACACAGCACCCCAGGGACACACAGCACCCCAGGGACACACACACAGCACCCCGGGGACACACAGCACCCCAGGGACACACACACAGCACCCTGGGGACACCCCAGGGACACACACACAGCACCCCAGGGACACACACAGCACCCCAGGGACACACACACAGCACCCTGGGGACACCACACAGCACCCCAGGGACACCACACAGCACCCCAGGGACACACACAGCACCCCAGGGACACCACACAGCACCCTGGGGACACACAGCACCCCGGGGACACCCCAGGGACACACACACAGCACCCTGGGGACACACACAGCACCCCAGGGACACACACACAGCACCCCAGGGACACCACACAGCACCCCGGGGACACACACAGCACCCCAGGGACACACACACAGCACCCCAGGGACACACAGCACCCTGGGGACACACACAGCACCCCAGGGACACACACACAGCACCCCGGGGACACACACAGCACCCCGGGGACACACACAGCACCCCAGGGACACACACACAGCACCCCGGGGACACACAGCACCCTGGGGACACACAGCACCCCGGGGACACACACACAGCACCCCAGGGACACACACACAGCACCCCGGGGACACACAGCACCCCGGGGACACACACACAGCACCCTGGGGACACACAGCACCCCGGGGACACACACACAGCACCCCAGGGGACACACACACAGCACCCCAGGGACACACACACAGCACCCCGGGGACACACACACAGCACCCTGGGGACACACAGCACCCTGGGGACACACACACAGCACCCCGGGGACACACACACAGCACCCTGGGGACACACACACAGCACCCTGGGGACACACAGCACCCTGGGGACACACACACAGCACCCCGGGGACACACACACAGCACCCTGGGGACACACAGCACCCTGGGGACACACACACAGCACCCCAGGGACACACACACAGCACCCTGGGGACACACAGCACCCTGGGGACACACAGCACCCTGGGGACACACACACAGCACCCCAGGGACACACACACAGCACCCCAGGGACACACACACAGCACCCCAGGGACACACACACAGCACCCCAGGGACACACACACAGCACCCTGGGGACACACACACAGCACCCTGGGGACACACAGCACCCTGGGGACACACACACAGCACCCTGGGGACACCCTGGGGACACACACACAGCACCCTGGGGACACACAGCACCCCGGGGACACACACACAGCACCCTGGGGACACACACACAGCACCCCGGGGACACACACACAGCACCCTGGGGACACACAGCACCCTGGGGACACCCTGGGGACACACACACAGCACCCTGGGGACACACAGCACCCCGGGGACACACACACAGCACCCTGGGGACACCCTGGGGACACACAGCACCCCGGGGACACAGATGGAGAAACCCAGAAACAAACAGAACATGGACCCAGAGTGCCACAAACCTTCCGGCTCTGTGTTCTCTTTGAGGTGCACTTGCTTCAGTGGGCAGCAGAAGATTTCGTGACACTTAGCACGAAAAGGGGACTCTTTTTTCTTTAATTCCGCAGATTGGATGGAATCTTGCCGTAACATAATGTACTCCTGTGTGCCAGGGGGAGCGTCATCCATAACTGTGGTCACCACACAACAAAATGAACTCAAGTTAGAGCTCGAGGAAAGCAATCCCGAGAAGCAAATCAACTACACAACGTCAGGGTGGGGGAAAGACAGGAGGGGAAGAGAGGTTGATAGGAAGGAAAACAAACTTTAAAGTATCTAAAGTATCTTAGTCATGGTGGTAGAAGGGTGGGAGAAAACATTTACTTTTATAAACAGTGTTTCTCATAAACCTCCACACCTCATCCCATTTCATGCAGCTTTGATAAACAGCAGAATAACCCAATCACCCCGCTCGGAAAAGCAACACAGCTCCCTCCTAGATTGGCTTTGTTCTCCCCTGGCACCTCCACCTGCTCTGCAGGCAGGTAAGGAGGAAAGGAACCCAAAGATGCTTTTATGGCCTGGCCAGAGGCAGGGGCTGCACTAAGAGCAGTCACTGCACACCTGTGGGAATCTGCTCCCCCAGGTACAGGACGTGCCTTTAGCAGGATACAGAATTCCTGCCATTCCTCAGAGCCAGGATAACCCAGCGACATCTGACTCCATCATCACTTGCAACCCATAGAAGAGCAGATGTACAAAGAGAAAGCACATTAATCCTTCTGATGGTTTTCTTGGAAAACAGCAAGCAACTTTTAAAGCTGATCTTCTAAATCAATACTGCCATTAATAACGCAAAGGACACACGGTCTGAAACGCTTCTGAATGGGGTTAGACTATCAAATGGCAAAGAGATAAAATATATAGCATAAAGAAAGCTCCAGCTACCTCGAAGTATTACATTACCAGAAAGAACTGAAACACTTTTCCACTATCTAAAAAATGAAGCCTTAATAACAGAGATGGTGAGATTCCTCAGCTTTAGGCACAAATCATCACATGAACAAAAATGAGCTGATATTTCACAAGACAGCCTTTAACCACCAATTGTTATTTATAGTGTAACACAGAGATACAAAACCATACCCAAAACCAAACCTGGATTCCCAATCATATGTGAAAAAAACCCAAAAATTAAAAAAAAAAAAAAAAATAAGAAAAGAATCCAAGAATTTCAGGAATGAGAAAAGTAACTACTGACAGGCTAGTCTAAAACAATTTGATGGAGACCAAATCCGCAGCAACTGTGTATGCCAGAGGAATTTACTTAGCAGTAAATGTAAAATAACTGCAGTAACTGTTACATTTCCTAATCAAAGCATTCAGCTCGCTAAATATCACCCTGTAGCACATTCTTTAGCTCAAATAAAATAATAATAATTACATTAATAAAAACTTGCTGTCAACAAGCCAGTAGGAAAACCATTTCTTCCTCCTGTAAGCTTTACTGAGAGAAGGCGATCTTCAGGATGGCTGCCGGCACCAGGATGTTTTTCAAGATAAATTCAAACATGTTTACTTTCTATAAACACACCAGCTAAACAGTCTGCTGGTTTGTGTCTTTCTTTTATGTCCAACTGCATTTCAGTCCCATCCAGAATTGCCAGAAACCAAAACATCAGCCCTGTCCATAGGCCTTGGCTCGGGTTCCAGCCGAATAATCTTTGATGTAATTCAGAGTTTAACAGCGCTGTAAGGAAATATTCCCCCCTGGTTTTACACAGAGAGGCTTCAGCTCTGCTAGCTACAGGCTGTAGCAGCCACAGGGTAAATAAAATCCAGGCAAAACAAATCCTCCTGCTCCTGTTGGACTATTGTTCTTGTATGTATGACACAAATGAACACAAAAAAATGATACTTCCATGGATCCACTCACTCCTTGAGTGAACTTCTCAAGTCATTACCTGAAACATAAATCTTCCTCAGTTCCCTGACTTCTCAGCCTGGTTAGTTTTACCTGCTGTGAGCCCAGGATGCTCACACCAGCAGCGAATCAGTCTGGCTGGTGTTCTGGAAGGACTGAAGCCATGTCCCTACACTCGACACAGAGAGCATCAGAGCACCCCTTAAATCCTGCACCCACAAAGTGAAGGGAACCCCTTCCTTTGGCACGGGGGGGAGAAGATCCATTCCCCCAGGATGGCTTTTGGGAATGATGAGAGCAGCAACTGATGCCTCCCCACTGTCACTGTCACCTCCCCACTGTCACCCTTCCACTGTCACTGTCACCTCCCTACTGTCACCCTTCCACTGTCCCCCCATTGTCACCTCCCCACTGTCACTGTCACCTCCCTACTGTCATCCTTCCACTGTCCCCCCATTGTCACCTCCCCACTGTCACTGTCACCTCCCCATTGTCACCTCCCCACTGTCACTGTCACCTCCCCACTGTCACCCTTCCACTGTCACTGTCACCTCCCTACTGTCACTGTCACCTCCCCACTGTCACCCACTGCCACCCTTCCACTGTCCCCCCACATTGTCACCTCCCCACTGTCACTGTCACCTCCCCACTGTCACCCTTCCACTGTCACCCTTCCACTGTCCCCCACCATTGTCACCTCTCCACTGTCACTGTCACCTCCCCACTGTCACTGTCACCTCCCTACTGTCACCCACTGCCACCCTTCCACTGTCCCCCCCATTGTCACCTCCCCACTGTTACTGTCACCCTGCCATTGTCACCTCCCCACTGTCACTGTCACCCTGCCATTGTCACCTCCCCACTGTCACTGTCACCCTGCCATTGTCACCTCCCCACTGTCACCTCCCCCTGTCACTGTCACCCCCAGGAGCCAGCCCATGCTCCCCCAGCCCCTGGTGTCCCCTCTGTCTCGCTGTCCCCACCCAGGAGTGCAGGGTCCCAGCTGGGGCTGCCCAGCTCCTGGGGCTGTTCTCACTGATGCAGGAATTGATTTTGTTCCATTTAGGGGAAAGCATTAGGCTGGCAGCTCCTTACAGGAACAAGCCTAAAAAAACCCTCTCTAAAATAACTTGCCTCGAGTGACGGTCTGTGGGACAGGCAGGGGTAGCAAAGTCGGGTGTTTTGCTGGAGTCACGTTTTCCTAGTTGAGGCAGCTGATGAAAATCTCTCAGGTATTCATGCAGTAACGATTCTCTTTGTTTATTGTCATCACTGCTTTTTTTCCCCCTAATTTCCCCCAGCTGAAGGTGTGATTTTTTGTTTTGTTAGCCACCTGCACAACATAATAAACTCAGAGCACAACAATACTTACAAGCTAATTGAAAAAAATTCTATTCTGGGGTTGTAGAACACTCACAACCTCTTAATGACACCGCAGCCTATCCAAACCATTTCACTATTAAGCTTTGCCAAAATCTTGATGAAGTATTCTTACCAAACAGCCCTGGCACTTCTGCATCAGCCAGAAATCTTATTTTCAGCTTGCAGCTGTGTGCTCCCAACTTTGAAGTCTGGTTGACTCTGACTTGCAGTTTTCACAATGAAGACAGATATTACAGGAAGCACCAGCAGCCAATTCTGTGAATTTTATTCACAGCAAGCCATTTCTGGAGTCCCTCGTGCTGCACCACTCCTTCCTCCCCAGCACACCACCAAACCCAGCTTGTTTCGAACTGCAATAAAATACCTTGTGAAAGACACAACTTTCTTTGGATGGTTTTTCAGAATTCAAAGTAGGCTGAGAATGAACTCTCACTCCAGCTGCTGCTGGATGGGGTCTGTGACAATGAGAGGCTGCCAGGGACAGCTCAGCTCCTTCACTCTCACTGCTCCTTTGTTCTCAAACCAATTCCAGAAATTTCCTCTATAGAAACTATTTCCTGTGCTTATTTCTGAGCTGCTATTACAGGACAGTTTTATGGCAGGCATGAATAGAGCATAATTTTGAGAGGGGCAGTGGCTGACTCCAAGAACTCAGACACTGGGGAAGCAAAGCCTTGCCCAACACAGGGCTGTTAGTACTTGAACTGATGAGTTCTCAAAGTGCTGATCTCTGTCAGACTGCAGTCACTCATCAGAACTGGAGGCTTTAGGGATCCAGCAGTGATGGTCTGTGAGTGCTCTTCTGTGTCTGGTGGGAAAGGGAGGGTAACCTCCTCTTTATGGCACAAATAGCACAGGAGTGTTTAAAACTCACCAGTGCTGCCTAAGGAATGCCTCTGCTGGTGAGGCCAAGGTGTGGAAGCAGAGCCACAAACCCTTCCACAGGCAGCCACAGCCTGCAGCTCAACATCTCTCACCCCACAGCCCCTGTGAGTGTCTGTGACCCCACAGCTTCCACCCCACAGCCTGCAGCTCAACATCTCCCACCCCACACAGCCCCAGTGCATGTCTGTGACCCCACAGCTTCCACCCCACAGCCTGCAGCTCAACACCTCCCACCCCACACAGCCCTGTGAGTGTCTGTGACCCCACAGCTTCCACCCCACAGCCCCAGGCTGATCACAGCCCCCAGCACTCTCCCTGCTGAGGATCGCAGCTCCTGAAGCTCCTGGGGCTCATCCTGGGGCAGCCAGAGCCGTCCCCTGGCAGAGCTGTGTGAGGAGGGCAGTGCCCGGTGCCGTGCAGGGCAGGGGGTGCAGGGTCCATCCAGCACCACAAACCCACTGCAGCTCCCACAGCTCCCCAGGAGCTGCTGCTCCCTCCCTCCATCCATCCATCCATCCATCCATCCATCCATCCATCCATCCATCCATCCATCCATCCATCATCCATCATCCATCCATCATCCATCCATCCATCCATCCATCCATCATCCATCCATCATCCATCATCCATCATCCATCCATCATCCATCATCCATCCATCCATCATCCATCCATCCATCATCCATCCATCCATCATCCATCCATCCATCATCCATCATCCATCCATCATCCATCCATCCATCCATCCATCATCCATCCATCCATCCATCCATCCATCATCCATCCCTCCCTCCCTCCCATGGGGCTCACAGCCCCACACAGCCCCAAAACACACTCCACAAAACCCCTGCCACAGATCCAAGAACCACGGGAGCCAACAGGACGTGCCTGAAACCTGCCCTAGGCAAAGCATTTCATGCTGTATTAATTCTTAAGGTTTGCACAGCTCCACCTTCATTCCCACATCAAAGAATTTCTCTGATTATTTCAGATAGCGATTTATTTCCTGATTTAAAAACTACTTTCCATTGTGAAATATCTTTATATTTTAAGTAAGCGACTGTCTTGTGATCAAAATTGAAAGCTGACAGCTCTTTCAACCATGTTTCCTCCAACATATGTAGAAATTTCTTAACTTTTTGATCTGCTGAAAAGTTCTGAAATATGCTCTCTTTGGGTCAACACACAGAATAATTTTTTTCAGATCTTCCAAAAATATTTGCAAAGAATACTCCCCCTTGACCTAAAAGAGTAATTGGATTAACTGCTAGCAGTAATAGGCTGTTATCCTCTGAAAAGACTAGCCCAGATAAGGCTGCATTTAGATCCTTGTGGATAATAAAGACAAAGGCACACGACATCAAAAATGCGCTGGTAAATGCGGCAAAGAACGCATCTCCTGTCTCCCCTGTGGAAATGGCACCAGGATTCCTGCAGAGAGCCTCATGTCCCAGCTGCTCCAGCTGCTCCAGCTGTTACAGCTGTTCCAGGCAGCTCCAGCTGTTCCAGCTGCTCTAGGCAGCTTCAGCTGTTCCAGGCAGCTCCAGCTGTTCCAGCTGCTCCAGCTGCTCCAGCTGCTCCAGGCAGCTCCAGCTGTTCCAGCTGCTCCAGCTGTTCCAGGCAGCTCCAGGCAGCTCCAGCTGTTCCAGCTGCTCCAGCTGCTCCAGCTGTTCCAGCTGTTCCAGGCAGCTCCAGCTGTTCCAGCTGCTCTAGGCAGCTTCAGCTGTTCCAGGCAGCTCCAGCTGCTCCAGGCAGCTCCAGGCTGTTCCAGGCAGCTCCAGGCTGCTCCAGCTGTTCCAGCTGCTCCAGCTGTTCCAGGCAGCTCCAGGCAGCTCCAGCTGTTCCAGCGGCTCCAGCTGCTCCAGCTGTTCCAGCTGTTCCAGGCAGCTCCAGCTGCTCCAGGCAGCTCCAGCTGTTCCAGCTGCTCCAGGCTGCTCCAGCTGTTCCAGCTGCTCCAGCTGCTCCAGGCTGTTACAGGCAGCTCCAGCTGTTCCAGCTGTTCCAGCTGTTCCAGCTGTTCCAGGCAGCTCCAGACTGCTCCAGCTGCTCCAGCTGCTCCAGCTGCTCCAGCTGCTCCAGGCTGTTACAGGCAGCTCCAGCTGCTCCAGGCAGCTCCAGCTGTTCCAGCTGCTCCAGCTGCTCCAGCTGCTCCAGCTGCTCCAGGCTGTTACAGGCAGCTCCAGCTGCTCCAGGCAGCTCCAGCTGTTCCAGCTGCTCCAGCTGCTCCAGGCAGCTCCAGCTGTTCCAGCTGCTCCAGGCTGTTCCAGGCAGCTCCAGCTGTTCCAGGCAGCTCCAGCTGTTCCAGCTGCTCCAGCTGTTCCACTCTCATTCAAACCCTGCAGCTCAGCTCAGTGCTCCTGTGCCTGCCCCTGGGTGAATGAATGAGGATTTCTCCTCTGCCTGTTCCGAGTGGCTCCCTGCTTCTCCCATCTGCTGCAATAAATGCAAGCTGGCTGCTTTCCCAACAGACGGGCTGGTGCATGCAGCACAGCAGAGCAGACAGTAACTCACAGGGTGCTGCTCAGCTTTGTGGAGTGTGGGAAGGCACTGGGAGCACTGGGAGCACTGGGAGCACTGGGAGCACACCAGTGAGGAACTGGGGTCACTGCATGGCTCAGGGGAGGACACTGGACAGCAGGAGCTGCTTGGCCAGCTGCAGGAGATGAACCACCCAAACTGCAGAGCCACCAAGGATTTGGCTCCTGGGCTCGAGCTGCTGCTGCAGACATTTCTCTTTGAGCTCCAGCAGCCCAGGACAGGAGCAGCACGGAGCACAGGAGGAGCTGGACAGCAGCTCCAGATGGAAACAGGAGCCTCATCACTACCCCTGTCCCCATAAAACCCACTCTGACCAGCTCACGGGAAATTTAAACATTGTCATTGTGACAGTTAGTGTCCCAACACTGAACTCACACTCCTCATTGACAAAGTCAGGGAGAAAAAGCAAGGCACGGCGCTGTTTTTAAGAGAATATCCTTCAAGTGTGGTGAAATCAGGCATGCAGAGGAGAAGGTGCTAACAGACCTGCTAGAAAGGTCCAGGATGAGTGGGAAGCCAGCAGTTCTTGAGAGCTTTGGACAGATATAGTTTGCTGCTTATGAAATATCAGAATACTCTTGCGTATCATAACTTTAATGAGAATTTAATTATTAATGTAGCCCAATTTGGAGCTAGGAGAATAGTTTCAAATTATAAGGGAAGGAGAGAGAATTGGGAATGCCTTTTTTCTTCCTATTTATGGAGCATTATTGTCAACAGCTGGGCTACAAAAAGAGACAAACTTCCCTAGTGCTGGGAAGAAAAAGAAACCAAAACAACAAAAACACAAAGAAAGAACTGAAAAAGATGAGGATCCTCTAGGAAGAGGAAAAGCAGCCTGAAAATGGCAACCAAATAATCAAAGAATAGACTGCATCCCTCCTGGAAATCTGGAAGGATGAGCCATGGCTCTGGGGAGATGAACAGCAGCCTGGAATCTTTCAGAGATTGTCACTGAAAGTTGCAGCTCTTGGGCATTTCTCTTGGAAGAAGCAGACAAGAACAGAAGCACCATTCATAAAAGAACAGGTGAAACCTCCCAATTATCTGCCCCATTTACTGAGGATTAACAAAAGCAAGAAATCGAGTGTTTTGAAATTCAAACTCGGCACAGAAAGAGCTGTTCAGAGAAATGGCCTCAGAGGAAATTTTTTCAAAGCCAAGCACAGAATACTCATCAGCAGAAGCCAAAAGCCTGGGTGTGCCATGGAGAGGTGCAGAGAGTGTTCTCACAGCCCTGGGAAGCAGCAGAACCCTGGAGCCTGCTCTGCTTCAGCACCCAAAGGGGCAGAGAGCTCTGAGCAGAGCTACCCACACAGAGGCTGAACAGCAGAGGAGCCCTTTCAGAAAAAAAAAATAAAAAAAAATTTAACCTGAAATTAAGATTACTCTTCATTTCAAGGCTGGAAATTATTTTTAACAGGTTAAAGCTTAGCCTTATGCAGAGACAGTCCCTGTGTACAACACACACAAAACAGCTCAATTTGGAAACAGCCAAATGAAAGGCTGGGGTATTTTCTCACACTGTGTTCTTAGACTAAGCTTTAGTTAAGTTGAACTCCCACCACAGGTGATTTTGCACAATTCAGTTGATGCACACCCCAAAAATTTACCCAGCAAGTGACAGCACCTTGACAAACAGTCCTGAGCTTATGGCCAGTGGAGGCAGTGCCTGTGCCTACCCTGCACTGCTGCTCAGTGTGTGCTGTCCCCAGCCCAGCTGCCAGCCAAGGATGTGACAATCAGCCAGCTCTTCATCCCTCCTGCAGTGCTGTGACACCCACTCCAACAGCCATGGACTGAGGAACAACACCCTCAGCACCCCAATCCCCTCTCCTGACAGAAAAGAACTGCACTTGACACAGTTTTACAAACTGCACTTGAACGTGTTTTTCCCCTCTCTACACTCACCTAAAGCCTTTCAGGCACTGCAGAAGCCCATGAGCAGTTATGCTGTCACTTACTCAGTGGAGCTGCTACTCACTGCCCATGCAGGGGAGGCTTCTGCTTTCCACTGTGGATCAGTTTAATCAAATTAGCAAAGACATTTATTATATATTAGATTTATTACATTATTAGAGAGCCTGTTTTACTGCCCACCCTCAGGATCCCCTGCAGAGCCCAAGCAGATCTTCTGCACACTGAGACCCTTCTCAGCTTCCTCACAACCACCTGGGCAGTGCCAGGGCCCTGCCACACGCTGCCAGCGCCTGCTCTGCACGAGCCACCAAAGTGACAGTGACAGTGACAGTGACAGTGACACAGTGACAGTGACAGTGACAGTGACAGTGACAGTGACAGTGACAATGACAATGACAGTGACAATGACAATGACAATGACAATGACAGTGACAATGACAGTGACAATGACAGTGACAGTGACAGTGACAGTGACAGTGACAATGACAGTGACAATGACAGTGACAATGACAGTGACAGTGACAGTGACACAATGACAGTGACAGTGACAATGACAGTGACAGTGACAATGACAGTGACAGTGACAGTGACAGTGACACAATGACAGTGACAGTGACAATGACAGTGACAGTGACAATGACAGTGACAATGACAGTGACAGTGACACAATGACAGTGACAGTGACAATGACAATGACAGTGACAATGACAGTGACAATGACAGTGACAGTGACAGTGACAGTGACAGTGACAGTGACAATGACAGTGACAATGACAATGACAGTGACAATGACAGTAACAATGACAGTGACAGTGACAGTGACAGTGACAGTAACAATGACAGTGACAGTGACAATGACAGTGACAATGACAGTGACAATGACACAGTGACAGTGACAGTGACAGTGACAGTGACAATGACAGTGACAGTGACAATGACAATGACAATGACAATGACAGTGACAGTAACAATGACAGTGACAGTGACAATGACAGTCACACAGGGATCTCCATGCCTGGGTCCCTGCCACCCTCCGAGCCGCACCCTTTGGGAGACACCAGGAGCTCTGCACCGGGAGCTCCTCGTGCTGCACAAACTCTCCAGATGGAATCCACGCTTTGGGATGAACTTCTCCAGGAATCCAAAGGCAAAACGATCGAATGGGGTTGTTCTGTTAGAGCAGAAATACCAGTGGACTTTATTGCCTTTGTGTATTTTTATACTACATTGCATAATACATTCTCATTGATGTTCAGCACCGTAAATGACATAAAAAACAACCCAAGGCAGCAAGCACAGCACAACTCCAAGAAAAAAATCATCACATTTCACATTCCAGTGCATGAAGTAAACGCTGCACTGCTCTAGCTTACAAATATCTATCAAAGATAGCAAAGACAAATGTGTGTCTCAGAAAAAAGACATTGTTCCAACACTGAGCTATAAATTAGCTCCTGGTTTTCAAGAGGTAGTAAATGGTCTTCATCTTAGCACAAGAGAAGGCCACTCTGTTCAAGCTAAGGATGCTGCACGCTGCAGCTGGGGAGCTGCCTCGGGGTACCACACTCACTTCTGTACTGCTTTGAAATCGTCCACATTGGACACAAGTCCCTGTTTTGTGTCACTGCCGCATTTATGCCCACCGGGACTTTCCGTACCTCCAGAGAAATGACAACATTTATTCTGGAAGTTGATTAAAAATCTGTAAAACATGGGAAGGACGCTGCTGCTGTAAATGCCTGAAACGCGTGGATCCACAGCTCCAGTTAAACCAAAAACTATCAAGAAAAGCTTCAGCTCAATTTTCAGCAGCTGAATATTTGTCCCAAAGAAGTGTCAGCAGAAGTTCTGGAGTGCACAGGGTCTGTAACCCGTCACTGCTGAGCCCTGCTCTGTTCTGGACAGCTCCAGAGTGCAATCCGTGCTCTCAGCACCATCTGCACCGTTCCCCATCACCGGTGCCCCGAGTCCTGCCCTGCTTCCTTGCCCTCCCTGCACTCCACAGAAACATTCACAGGATTTTTAATATTAGCCCCCACAACCCCTCCTGCACCTTAAGTGACTGCAGGAAATCTGGAAATTAATTTTTAACAGCTTCTCAAAGAATTCATGTAGGGAACGAGGTCTTTGCAAGTTGTGAACAAACCCACCTTTCCTCTCACCTTAAAACTGACCCATCTGTACTCCATGCTACCCTTGTACTCTGCTCCTGAACTGAAATTCTAAAGAGCATTTCCCAAAATGTTATCAGCATTCTAGTCTGCCTTTATCTAATAATTTCACAACAGATACACAACTGACCAAGACTTCTGCACCTGCTATTGCACCTGCTGTCCTGCACCCTCTGGAGAGGGGAGAGAAGCTGCAGCTCCCATCCCAGGTGTGCTATCCCAGCCCCAGAACAGTCCTACCTGTCTCAGTCCTGTGCCAGCAGCCTGGGAGAAGCTCTCTGGAGGCAGCAAGCCGTGACTTTGAGCTGCTCTCCTTGTCCTGAGCTGTCAGGCAGATGTGGGATGGAGGCTGTCCTGACTGCCCGTGGATCTCCAGGCTGCTAAACACAATGATCAGAGATGACTCACTGTCACTCTCACATACATTAAACGCTTCTGTCGATTTTCTGGCTGGAGTTATTGCTGTAATTGTTGTGTCTCACAGCTGAGGGGCTGACACGGGCTTGACTCAGCCCTGCAGCCGTGCTGGGTCAGGCTGCTCGTGTCACAGGGCTCACACTCTGCCCTCACCCAGCACAAGTTTTCCTCTCCCATCAGGTGAGACAACAAAAGGGAGCTTCCCTTGGCCATATCTGCCATTTCAGCCCTGAAATTCTCTCCAGGAATGCTTTGCATATCATATATTAATAGATTCTGACTAACAGCTTTAGCTTCACATCATGTCTAGACAAAGTGTCCCGCTGTGGGCAGTAGCCTGGAAGGGCACTTGAAACAGCTGTGGGTGAACAAAACACAAACTGTGTTGCTGACAGGATGTATCCACACTCTACCTCATTTAGCTGTTCTCCAGGAAGTGAAAATAATGGGAATTTCACTGAAGCTTTAGGCAGAAAGAGGCCAAAGCTCAGGTTGGCCAGAGAACCAGGAACAGCCCATGTTGTCCCCAGGCTGGCCATCAGGAAGATGATGAAGAATTTCTTCCCTGGAAGGGTGGTGAGGAATTGGAAGGGGCTGCCCAGGCTGCTGGTGGAGCCATCGCTCTTGGAGGTGCTCAAGGAGCAGCTGGACACGGCACTCAGTGGTCTGGGCTACCCACCAAGATGGTGATGGGCCAAAGCTGCTGGGACTCTGTGATCTTGGAGATCTTCTCCAAGCCTGATGATTCCATCAGTGTTTGAGAAGCTGTGGCTGCCCCTGGATCCCTGGCAGTGCCCAAGGCCAGGCTGGAAGGGGCACGGAGCACCCTGGGACAGTGAAAGGTGTCCCTGTCTGTGCCAGGGGTGGGATGAGGTGACCTGCAAGGTTTCTTTCAACCCAAACCATTCTGTGACTTTATCTGCATCACCTGGCACAAAGAATAAATTAAAACAGCTGGAAGACAAGAGGGGAAGTAGACAAAAGTTCCAAAAAAGAAGATTTTGATGGCAAAAATGCAAAGAGCTCTCTCCAGAGTCCAGGTGTGCTCAGCAGTGTCCATCCACCCTGGCTGCATGCTGCCAATACCACTGCACCCAAAAAACCACCAGAACTCCTTCACAGCACAGGATCCACACAGAAAAACACCAGCACAAAGCACCACACTGATAATACCACTGCACCCAAAAAATACCAAAACTCCTTCACAGCACAGGATCCACACAGAAAAACACCAGCACAAAGCACCACACTGACCACTGCACCCAAAAAAACCACCAAAACTCCATCACAGCACAGCATCCACACAGAAAAACACCAGCACAAAGCACCATGCTGATAATACCACTGCACCCAAAAAAACACCAGAACTCCTTCACAGCACAGGATCCACACAGAAAAACACCAGCACAAAACACCACACTGATAATACCACTGCACCCAAAAAAACACCAAAACTCCTTCACAGCACAGGATCCACACAGAAAAATACCAGCACAAAGCACCACACTGACCACTGCACCCAAAAAATACCAAAACTCCTTCACAGCACAGCACCCACACAGAAAAACACCAGCACAACAGCACCATGCTGATAATACCACTGCACCCAAAAAACCACCAGAACTCCTTCACAGCACAGGATCCACACAGAAAAACACCAGCACAAAGCACCATGCTGATAATACCACTGCACCCAAAAAACACCAAAACTCCTTCACAGCACAGGATCCACACAGAAAAACACCAGCACAACAGCACCATGCTGATAATACCACTGCACCCAAAAAAACACCAAAACTCCTTCACAGCACAGCACCCACACAGAAAAACACCAGCACAACAGCACCACGGCTGCAGAGCCACAGAACACCGATGCTGAGAGCAGACAAGAGGTGGTCACGTCTTTCTAGGCCACCTGAGGGTCTCCACACTTCTGAGCACCCAGCAGAGCCTGCCTGCCCTTGGGTGTCACCTGTGAGGTGACATCTTGGTGTGGAACTGCAGCACAGCCTTCACTGGGATCATCTGCCCAAACTGAAAACATTTAATTCCCTTTCAGCACCTTCCACTGTGCTCTAACACACTGTGCTGCCATTACAGCTTTAAATATTTACTTGACATTATCTTGCATCTGGCAAATGCATTCTGATACTCCCCAGCAAGTCCCATCCATGCAGGATTAAATTCTCCACTGGTCTTTGCACAGTAACAGATCCCATTTATTTCACCACTGCAATTCTCTCCAAATCAGGTCTGCAAAGTCCAAGAAGTTTCCCAACAATTCTGTTAAGACAGATGAGATTTGTGCACACCAGAGTAATTTCTAAGTTTCTATAGCAGTTAGACTTTCCTGCCTCCATTAGGCTCTCTCATTTCCTGAGCCACACAAAGGCTGCCTGTTACTCTCTTAGTGCTGTCAATCCACAAGAACCTTCTCAGTTTATTCCCTTATTGTTAATTAACTATTTCATATTGCAAATTCCCACGTTTCAGATAAGGTGCTGTTGTCACAATAGCCCTGTAAGTGAATTATTATAACTAAAATGCACTCATAAATAACACATTAAAGACTTAAAATACCTATTTTTTTAGAGCTGCAGCAATCCAGTTGGCCTACATGTAATAGAAATTGTGCACCCATGAAATTAAACTGAGTAAAAAAATTACTTTTCAAAGGCTTAGTTCTCTGAAAAAGTTATTGCCTCTAATTCTTTTTGGTCAAATGCTGTTTTCTTTCCGATGCTAAATTAGAATAGTAAAATTAATAAAAAAATGACAGCTTCTGGGTAGGGAACTCAAGTAATGAGCAGCAACCAAACCCCAGCAAAGGGCAGGCAATCACTGGGGTGGGAAGGACAGAGTGGAAAAACAAACCCACAAATATTTCCTAATGACCCCGTGGCAGGATAAGAGCACAGGGCTGCAGGGAACACTCCCAGGCTGCTTTCCACAGCCCCCAGTGACCTTCCAAAGCCACAGAAGTGCCCTGCTGTGTCCTGTGCCTGTGCTCAGGTGTCACCTGTGCAGGTGACACACACCCAGGGCTCATCTCCTGCCCCATCCCATCCCAGCCAGGCACCAGGGACACGGTCCTGCCTCATCCTCACCTCTGGCTGGGCTTGCACAGCCCGGGAGAGGCTCTGCTGTGATCTCAGAGCTCTGCTGTGATCCCAGAGCTTTCCTGTGATCCCAGAGCTTGGTGTGATCTCAGGGCTTGGTGTGATCTCAGAGCTTGGTGTGATCTCAGGGCTCTGCTGTGATCCCAGGGCTCTGCTGTGATCTCAGAGCTTGGTGTGATCTCAGAGCTTGGTGTGATCTCAGGGCTCTGCTGTGATCCCAGGGCTCTGCTGTGATCCCAGAGCTTTACTGTGATCTCAGAGCTCTGCTGTGATCTCAGAGCTCTGCTGTGATCTCAGAGCTTGGTGTGATCTCAGAGCTCTGCTGTGATCCCAGAGCTTGGTGTGATCCCAGAGCTCTGCTGTGATCTCAGAGCTTTCCTGTGATCCCAGAGCTTGGTGTGATCTCAGAGCTCTGCTGTGATCCCAGAGCTCTGCTGTGATCTCAGAGCTCTGCTGTGATCTCAGAGCTCTGCTGTGATCTCAGAGCTCTGCTGTGATCTCAGAGCTTGGTGTGATCCCAGAGCTCTGCTGTGATCCCAGAGCTCTGCTGTGATCTCAGAGCTCTGCTGTGATCTCAGAGCTCTGCTGTGATCTCAGAGCTTGGTGTGATCCCAGAGCTCTGCTGTGATCTCAGAGCTCTGCTGTGATCTCAGGGCTTGGTGTGATCTCAGAGCTTGGTGTGATCTCAGGGCTCTGCTGTGATCTCAGAGCTCTGCTGTGATCTCAGAGCCTTCCTGTGATCCCAGAGCTTGGTGTGATCTCAGAGCTTGGTGTGATCTCAGAGCTTGGTGTGATCTCAGGGCTCTGCTGTGATCTCAGAGCTTTCCTGTGATCTCAGAGCTTGGTGTGATCTCAGAGCTCTGCTGTGATCTCAGAGCTTGGTGTGATCTCAGAGCTCTGCTGTGATCTCAGAGCTTGGTGTGATCCCAGGGCTCTGCTGTGATCCCAGGGCTCTGCTGTGATCTCAGAGCTTTCCTGTGATCCCAGAGCTTTCCTGTGATCCCAGGGCTCTGCTGTGATCTCAGAGCTCTGCTGTGATCTCAGAGCTTGGTGTGATCTCAGAGCCTGGTGTGATCTCAGAGCCTGGTGTGATCTCAGAGCTTGGTGTGATCTCAGAGCTTGGTGTGATCTCAGAGCTCTGCTGTGATCTCAGAGCTTGGTGTGATCCCAGGGCTCTGCTGTGATCCCAGAGCTCTGCTGTGATCTCAGAGCTTTCCTGTGATCCCAGGGCTCTGCTGTGATCTCAGAGCTTTCCTGTGCTCCCAGAGCTCTGCTGTGATCTCACAGCCCCTGCTGCAGCTCTGGCTCCACAGGAGCAGCATCTGACCAGCACAAAAGGGCTGCACAGCCTCTCCCCTCGCAGGGATCCAGCCCTGCTGCTCCAGCACAAAGCCAAGGAACATTTGGAGCGTTTGTGTCTCCTTGCTGTGCCCTGGCAGCTGACAGTGCAGCTGACAGTGCCCACAGCCCTGCACAGCTCCAGCCTTCCCACTCCTCCCGACACAAAAACAGGGAGCAGGAGCTGCCCAGGAACAATTCTGCATTTCTGGAGGAGCGAGGCCTCCCAGGGACGCTTGTTCTGTCCAGCTGCAAGGCTGCATCAGTGTCACAGCTGGGAAGGGTCTCCTGAAGCACAGAGCTGTGCTACCCCAGCCCAGAACCAGCTCCATGGGCACGGCCAGCGCTGCCAGCACCGGCATTTCCATCCTTCACACACAAACCACACATTGCAACCTCACTTCTGGCTCACTCCTCATCACAGGGCTACTCACACCTGAGCAGATGAGGCTTCTGCAGGATAGATCACCTAAATGAACACCTCCAGCTGCAATTTCACAAAATTTTACCAAAAAAAAAAAAAGCAGCATTTTATTGTTGCTGCTTCTGGCATATGGAGAGCTTAGATGAAAACAAGCAAATACTGGGTAAAAAACTATTCCAGAGAAAGCTGAATATTTATGGCTTGTACACAGAAACCTGACTGGCAAGTGAATGCTTCAGGTAGAGATAAAAGGAGTGACAGAAGAGTAACTTTTATCTATGCAGTCTACATTTAATGACTGCACCAACATTTGCAGATGATTAGGGCCAACCTAAGTGCTTTGTTGTTCCTTTGTTCGATTTCTGAAGGCTTCGGACTTTATTTATTCTTTTTCTTCTTTTTTTTTTTTCTCCCTCCCCCCCCTAGCTGCAACTAAATATAATTTTTGGCTTTTAAAGACCTATTTCCATTTATAGAATCCAGCTGACAGGCTGGGGATGATGTTTCCTAGCTGAGGCATCTGCCTCCTTGACAGAGGGAGAGATAATCACGTTGGGTGAAACAGGCTCAGCATCTATGACAAGCTGAAGATGTCAGAGCTGAGAGCATCATGTCTGGCCCCTCTGGATGTTTTTTCTTGAGGAGTTCAGCCCCATCTGGAGTGGGAGGCAGCAGCCTGCAGTGCTGGGGACAGGGGACGCTTCACTGCTGAGGCTGCCACAGCTCCTGCTTCATTGCTCGCTTATTTATTTAATTATACACACAGAAGGGCTGCCCAAGCTGCCAGCCTGCTTTCCCTGGAACAATCCCCTGCTCTGGAATGGCCAGTGCTGGACAATCCTGCTTTCCCTGGAACAATCCCCTGCTCTGGAATGGCCAGTGCTGGACAATCCTGCTTTCCCTGGAACAATCCCCTGCTCTGGAATGGCCAGTGCTGGACAATCCTGCTTTCCCTGGAACAATGCCCTGCTCTGGAATGGCCAGTGCTGGACAATCCTGCTCTGGAATGGCCAGTGCTGGACAATCCTGCTTTCCCTGGAACAATCCCCTGCTCTGGAATGGCCAGTGCTGGACAATCCTGCTCTGGAATGGCCAGTGCTGGACAATCCTGCTTTCCCTGGAACAATGCCCTGCTCTGGAATGGCCAGTGCTGGACAATCCTGCTTTCCCTGGAACAATCCCCTGCTCTGGAATGGCCAGTGCTGGACAATCCTGCTTCCCTCTGGACACCTTCAGCAGCTGGCACAGCTGGCACAGCTGGCACAGCTGGCACAGCTGGCACAGCTGGGCCTGGGCAGCAGAGCCAGAGCACCAGGGGCACTGGGGGTCTGCAAGGGGCCGAGTCTGGAGGGGCATTGCCATGGACTCAACCCCCAGAGCCAAGAAATGCCCCCACAACACGAGTCCCTGCCTCCTGGACCAGAGCAAACCCACAGCACCGGCCCCCTCCACGCTCACTTAACTTTTAATTTGTGGATCAAATGTTCTGCAGTCACAAATCAAACTATGCTGATAAAATGAGTTAAATCAAGGTACTACTTTTCTTTTCAGATGGGCCATTTGATGCTGCAAAATGTCACCAAATTAATCCTTCTGAAAGTAGATTCCTCCTCACAAGTGAACTTTTCTCACCAGATGCTGATGTAAATGCTTACACATCACCAAAGATTTCCAAGAGATGTGCAACTTGCTGCCACTCCAGGACTGCTGCTCCTCCCCTCTCTCCTGTTATCATGTGAGGGCAGCTGGGAGAGCCTGGCAGGACATGAAGGCTGTCAGTGAAATTGATGTCACAATGAAGAACTGTTCCCCCTGACCCTGCACGAGGCTCCTTCCCAGGCAGCCACAATCTCTCATGGTGTCCTGGGGGGAACATCTGCTAACACTTGAGCACTCCTGAGATGCCCCATTTATACCCAAATTTACACCCAAACAGACAAGAACAGTTCAATTAAAACCAGTGTGTGGAAGTGTCTGCACACACAGCTCAGCCTGCTCCAGCTCCTGCTGCTCTCACCTGCTCTGCCATCCTCACATCCACTGTTCCCACACCTGGCCAATTTCTCACACCTCCTTCTCTGCCAGGAGAAGTGGAAGAGATCACCCAGATGTAATTTCAGCAAGCAATAAATCCCTTTATCAATGGTGCTGCCCTGAAAGTCAGTAGATGAAATCTGGATCTGATTTCCCAGCTTCTACAGCATTTCTTTCCATCTGATCAATTAACTGCAGGTTCCAAGTTAGTTTAAATCATCTTTTTGCAGAGAAGTCTAAGCTCCAAACAATCAAATTGTGAGTCATAATCTGTCATTTTCAGTCCATATATCACGAGTAGCAAACATTGATTTACATGTAAGATTAGACTTTGTGGTTGTACTTTGCAAAGCTATTCAATAACAGCAATCATGGCCAGCAATTGATAGGTAATTTTTCTAGTATATACACATTAATCTTTGCTAATTTGATCCTAAATTGTAAAAGTTTCATGATTCATATAAAATTGTAAGTTGGTTTGGTTTCTCAGTCATGTTTCTCTTCCCCTGCATCTTGTCCTTTGACTATTAAACTCTTTGCTCACATCTCATTATTTCAAACTTTACTTCTTGTGTATTTGGTAGAAATGCAGACTTGCCTTCTCCATTTTTACCTGTGTCTTTGAGCTTTGATTGTCTTGCAAAGTATCTTCTCATCTGTTCAATTCTTCCAACACATCCTTCTGTGTGACATCTGCACCTCCAAACCTGACATCCTGCTACAAAACAACTTCACCCTGCTTGTCCAGGGCAGACAGGCAGCACCTCTCCTGCCCTCCCTAAAGGAACAATTCCCAGCCTTTGCTGCCTTACCCTGCAGCTTTCTGCTCCCAGCCTCACCTCAGCTCTCTCACAGCCTGGGGGCAACAGTCCCAACCTTGCCCAGACACAGAGTGACTGCACTGAAACCTCTGCTGGCTGTGCCCAGGTGTGGAATCCAAAACATGGTTTAGCTGTTCCCAGGTGTGGAATACAAACCATGGCCTGGCTGTTCCCAGGTGTGGAATACAAACCATGGCCTGGCTGTTCCCAGGTGTTCCCAGGTGTGGAATCCAAACCATGGCTGGGCTGTTCCCAGGTGTTCCCAGGTGTGCAGCACAGACCATGGTTTGGCTGTTCCCAGGTGTGGAATATAACCCATGGCTGTTTCCCTCCAGGACAGGCTGCTTCCAGCCCAGCAGGACCGTGAGCAGCTCCTGACTGAGGACAGGACTGTGACATGGCCAGGGGTGCTCACCCAGGGGCTCAGCTCACTGCCACTGCAATTAAAAACATCTCTGTTGATGGGGAAGGGCCACCTGTGGCTCCATCTGCCACACCCTCACCAGGGGATTGTTACTTTAACACCTGTCTGCTGGTATGTGGTTGTTTTATTAATAGAAAGGATCACACACAGCCTGAGGCACATTAAAATTCCAATTCTGCTATTCCCTGTCATTGTAGAATATGCCAGGCTGTTGTTTGATTTGGTTTCTAGCAAAGCAGGCTAACAGACTTCCTTCCAAGCCATTAATTCAGATATGCAATAAGCCTAACACAACTGCACTGGCTCATTAAAGCAATTTGATGTAACCTGCACTCATTAGAGCAGCCACCATCTATATCCCTGTGGCTGCAGCTTTGTTTTCAGACAGCAGCAGAGATGACCTGCTGTGCCAAATTCCTCTTCTGTCTCAGGAAAACTTCAGGGAAATAGCAAAATGGAAAACCTTGATTTGCCTAGGCTTTCAAATCCATTCAAATGCAAGAATAACGTAACATTTTGAGTATTTTTTTTCATCCAGAAAACGATTATTGAACTAGATGAAGGGAGATTCTTCAATAAAGACAGAAGCATGATGACAGTCATGCAGGACACAAGTTTACTGATAAAACTGATAAACTCCCTGCTCTGTCTGTTGGAAAGGAAGGTTTAACCACTCAGGAAAGGAAACACAGGAGGGACAATGATGAGTGTGCCACAGCTGAAATAACAAGAACCAACCTGTGACCTTGGTTTGCAGCCCAGGCTGCCATCAGTGTCCAAAGCAACTGCAGAGAGCTGCTGCTCAACTGGGGAAAACACACAAAAACCTTTCTGGATTCCAGAGAGAAGGTACAGAGACAACTGAGGCAGCATCTGGCCTTTAAGCAGGGACATTTACAGCTGTACCAGTCATCAAGCTCAGGATAATGAAGCCTGGCCCTTGAACCACCTCAACTCATTTCAGTAGCTGGAGGTGAAGCACAAAATCCTTGAGTGAGGCTGATTCTGAGTCCTGAAGTTCAGCAGCTGAACACAAAACACCTTCTGTGGACTCAGCACACTTAAACAAAGACTGCTGTTCACCTCAAAAAGGGAGACAGGCATGCAGCAGACTTCTGACCCTCTGCTACCCAGAAAAATAACACCAGAATGATCTGTGCGCATGTTTGCTGTTTCCTAAACAAAAACCTGTTTCTCCCAAGTCAGGCTGAGCCCAGCAGTGAGCAAAGGTGCCAGCACAGGAGGCTCCAGCAGTGCCCTCCTGACACCCTGTCCCTCAACTGCTGAGCTCACAGCACATGCAAAACCTCCTTCAACTCCATCCATCCATCCATCCATCCATCCATCCATCCATCCATCCATCCATCCATCCATCCATCATCCATCCATCCATCATCCATCCATCCATCCATCCATCCATCCATCCATCCATCCATCCATCATCCATCCATCATCCATCCATCATCCATCATCCATCCATCATCCATCCATCCATCCATCCATCCATCCATCCATCCATCCATCCATCCATCATCCATCCATCATCCATCCATCCATCCATCCATCCATCATCCATCCATCCATCCATCCATCATCCATCCATCCATCATCCATCCATCCATCCATCATCCATCCATCATCCATCCATCATCCATCCATCCATCCATCCATCCATCCATCCATCCATCCATCCATCCATCATCCATCCATCCATCATCCATCCATCCATCATCCATCCATCCATCCATCCATCCATCATCCATCCATCATCCATCCATCATCCATCCATCCATCCATCCATCCATCCATCCATCCATCCATCCATCCATCATCCATCCATCCATCCATCCATCCATCATCCATCATCCATCCATCCATCCATCCATCCATCCATCCATCCATCCATCCATCATCCATCCATCCATCCATCATCCATCCATCCATCCATCCATCCATCCATCATCCATCCATCATCCATCCATCCATCCATCCATCCATCCATCCATCCATCATCCATCATCCATCCATCCATCCATCCATCCATCCATCCATCCATCCATCCATTCACTCATTTATTTCCATTTCAGGCCACTGTCTCTCATATACCCAAGCCACCAGAGTTGGGGAAGCACCTGGTGTGTGCATGGAGGGTTCTGTGCCTGGAACCAGACTCTTCCTACCCCCAACATCTCTCATTTGAACTAAGAGAATTCACTTCAGCTGGAAGGGACAAATCCTCTGTCCTCCCTGGGGGCTGGCCTGGCTCAGCCTCATCTCTGCTTTCCCTCGCTCCCCAAGACAGATCCTTCCATGTATTGATGGAAAGAAACTGACCTTCAAAGGGGCTGCTCAGAGAGGAGAATTTAATCCACCAACTTCCTTTCTGAAAACACTTCTGAAGTCCTTCCCCAACTCCTTTTTAGAGGCCTCCTGAGAAACCTGCTAAATAATTAACATCTCTTTCTTATTTTGCTACCATAATGTGAATAGTTAATCCATTCCTGAGCAGCTGCTCCATGCCAAGTGAATAAAGCGCTGCAGTGGGGCTCCAGAGAGAATTCACACATTTCCTCCCACTGCCTCACCTGCACAGGGCTCTGGGGTGCCTCTCATCCCATTCACCATCACCACACACGAGCTTTTCTACAGCTCTGGACTCTCTGGGGGAGCACCAGGAGGAACCAGGGAGGTTGTGACAGCAGGAAATTCTCATCCAGAAAATCCCCCAGCCCCTTTTGAGAGCGTTCCACCCTTGAGCTCAGCAGGCAGATCAGAGCAAAGGCCCCAGAGCTCCACAAGCACAAGCTCTCCAAAGGACTCCTTCCAGTGAAGCTGTGTTGTCTGGGAGACTGTCAAGGGTTTGTTGTGGAACTGCACCAGACACAGGCTCTGAAACAGTGCAGCTGTGTTCTCAAAATCCACCTTCCCTCCAATACTGCTCTGTTTTCACACTGAATAGATTTTACTTGGATTTCTCTAAAACACCAGTGTGCTCCTGCTTGCTGCCAACTTTCAGCTTTAATTTTTAAAGATTTTCCTGTCTATGTCAATTAGAATTATGACCACATCTTGGTTTCATTTTCCTTTCACCTTATCTCTGGCCAAGAAAATCCACATATTTTAAGTTTGTTAACATTTCCTGTTTTCCTTCTGTACACAGAGAGATTTTAGGCATTAAAACATGGAAATGAATAAATCAAGAGAAGAGACACAATTATACAGTATTTTAGTTAACCTTCAGCCTTATCTCAGTGAAACAAATGAAGAAACTCCTCCAGTCTCTGCAGATATTTGGAAACAACGGGCAGAATAAGAGTCAGGGGTATTTTAGTGTTCCAGGCCTGGAATTTGATCAATGAGCTACCTCTAGCAGTGTCCAAGGAGCCCCAGAGCACAGATTTATGCTCGCTCTGAGGGGATGGATGTGTCTGCTCTGCCCTGGCTTTCCAGAAGCGCTCCTGCAGGAGTCAGCCCGAGGGAAGGAATGTGCATTTTCCATCACTGCTGTTCTTTCTCTCTCTTATCTGCCCTATTTTGTCTTGAAGGAAGAGGGACAGACCTGTAATAGCAGCTCTCAAGCATTTTAGCTGCCCCCTGGATGCTCCTTCTCTCTCCCCCACACCGTCAAACACAGAACTCCCTCTCCAAAACCCAAATGTGGGTGATGCTCCCTTCAGTGGAGCTCCTCTTCCCACCTTCCTCTCCAGTTTTAACCCTCTTCCTTTCAATCCCCTTGCACCTGGCCAAGCATTCAGGAAGGATCAGCATGATAAAGAAGAGAGCTGAAATGCAGCAGGGTGAGGATCTGGTGGCAGGCAGGATGTTTTTGTGAAGGCAGGTTACACTCAGTCTCCACACTGCTCTAGAGCAGCACTCCATTCTGACATTAGCAGGAATTTTCCCCGCCTACGTTGTCATCCCTGAGGGTGAAGGAGACTCTTGGAAAAATGGAACAGAGTGTTCAAAACACCAGCAGATCACACCAGTACAACCATGCCTTCAAATTTACCAGGAGGTCACCAAGCCTGCACACTGGAAGCTGGGATCTATTTCAATATTGTCACTGTGAAGTGGAAGCATCTTCATTTTGTCCAAAAGGTGCTTAAACACGGCAAGCTTAGAGATCTATCTGAGGAATGTGCTCCAGTCTGACTCCTCAGAGAGCCTGGAGGAATTAGCACTGCTCTAATCACACATCACACTCCTGAGAGGCTGATTGCAGTGTCACATTCACTAGGTCAGAAGGAAACACGTTTTGCTTGAATTTCGGATTCTCTTCAACTGACAAGCACTAAAAGAACAAACCAATTTATATGTTTAAAAAGTGAAATAAAGGCCTGGAACCAGCAGGGTTTTAATGATCTCTATCAAGTTTCTGTCCCCCAGCAATAGATGCGCTGAGGGATTCACAGCAGCAGCTCCTGACTGCTCCAGCACTCACCATGGGGTGCAGAGAGAGCTGAGGGGACCCAGGGCAGGGATAAGGAATAACTGGGAGTTAGGAAGAGAGGCTGGCAGGGCTTTGTGGGCACAAGCCAACAGAAAACAGCTGCAGGGAGGACGAGGCAGAAAGCCTGACACACAGCCACACACCCCAGCCTGGCACAGGAGAGGAGGAGAAAAGGCACCACATCTCCTACCTTGAGCTATGGACTTCCACCTTCTCCCCATTCCATCACTGCTGCATCCCTGGGAAAGCAAACTCGCTCCAGCCTGCCATCCAAGCCACGTGTGCACCTCACTTTCCCAGGAATAAACGCTCAGGGTGCACTCAAGCAGCGACTGGAGAAAGCTGGAGCAGGAATGGCCAGGGAAGGTGGATGTGTTTAAGCCAGGCAGGGCAGATTCTCTTGCCTTGGTGTCCTGCAGGCGTGTGGGCAGCAGCAGGAGATGTTCCAGGGCTGCCCCCCACCCTGCTGCTGCCAGCTCAGCCTGTGCAGATGGAGAGGAACCTCAGCAGGGTGTGATGGAGAACTGCCCCAGCTCCCTGGGAGAACACGAGCCTACAAACATCCTCTGGGAATTAGCATTTACATTTCATTTGTGGCTTGTTGGCTCGGGTTTGGTTTTTTTTTTCAGGCTGCTCTAGGCAACATATTTGTACTTCACTGGACACAGCCTTCCTAATAACCATTACTGTTCCTGGCAATTTTTAATGAGTTGATGCAAGGCAATTTCACTTCCTTCCCCCTTCAGAAAGAATTTATTAAAAAGATCTGTATAGGAATAATAGACTCATAATCAGAGAAGCCACATGCCATGATCAGAATTAAAGGAGCCATCTGTTTCTTTACAGTCATGCACATCTCAAACAAAAAGTACACACATGACATATGTCATTACTTCCACTTTCCTGAGAGAAAATATTTGTCATGATTGCCTCCCACAGGAGCGCAGGAAGCTCCACCAGCAGCCTGCAATGCTGGAGGAACCCCTCCCACTAAAGCTCTGGATTCAGGTTTTATCTCTGCCTCAGCCAGCCCAGCAGAGCTTTTCATGCCTCTGTGAATCCTTTGCAAACTTATTTTCCACAAGATGTGCAGCTGGGGCTGGGCTTGCTGCTCCCTCCCAGCTGCAGGAGCTGCCCTGCTCAGCTCCACACACACTCTTGTGTTCTCACCGTTTAAAGGCCAATTCAGGAAATCACACCGTTCACTGCATGATGTATTTTCATCTCAGGATCTTGTAATATGCATTTTTTCCCCCCTTTCATCTAATTTCAAAATGCAGTGATAAAAGCAGTGATGGAAGAGCACCAGACACACCCAGAGACTCCTCAACATCAGCTCCCCACAGCAGACACGGGGTGGGAACGCTCCCCTCCCTGACAGGAGCAGCAGCAGCAGCTCTGAGAGCTCTGATCCTCAGCCTGGGCTGGTGGGCAGCTGGGCAGGGGACAGGGGACAGGGGACAGGGGACAGGACAGGGGACAGGGGACAGGGGACAGGGGACAGGGGACAGGGCAGGGCAGGGGACAGGGGACAGGACAGGGGACAGGGGACAGGGGACAGGGCAGGGGACAGGAGACAGGGGACAGGACAGGGGACAGGGGACAGGGGACAGGACAGGGGACAGGGGACAGGAGACAGGGGACAGGGCAGGGGACAGGACAGGGGACAGGGGACAGGGCAGGGGACAGGGCAGGGGACAGGGCAGGGGACAGGGGACAGGGCAGGGGACAGGGCAGGGGACAGGGGACAGGGCAGGGGACAGGGGACAGGGGACAGGGGACAGGGGACAGGGGACAGGGCAGGGGACAGGGCAGGGGACAGGGGACAGGGCAGGGGACAGGGCAGGGGACAGGGGACAGGGGACAGGGGACAGGACAGGGGACAGCGCAGGGGACAGGGGACAGGGGACAGGGGACAGGGCAGGGGACAGGGGACAGGGCAGGGGACAGGGCAGGGGACAGGGGACAGGGGACAGGGGACAGGGCAGGGGACAGGGGACAGGGCAGGGGACAGGGGACAGGGCAGGTGAGGCTGCAGGTGACACTGAAGGTGAGGTGGCAGGTGACACTGAAGATGACACTGAAGATGACACTACAGCTGACACTGCAGGTGACACTGCAGGTGACACTAAAGATGACACTACAGGTGACATTGAAGATGACACTGCAGGTGACACTGCAGGTGACACTACAGGTGACACTACAGGTGACACTGCAGGTGACACTACAGGTGACACTGCAGGTGACACTGAAGGTGACACTGCAGGTGACACTACAGGTGACACTACAGGTGACACTGAAGGTGACACTACAGGTGACACTACAGGTGACACTACAGGTGACACTACAGGTGACACACCTGCACCACCAGCACACGCCCTGCTCGTGGCACCTCAGCAAAGCTGCCAGCCCCGTGCCTGTTTTTAATGATTCCAATCCTCGCTGTGGCTGCAGATCCCCCCCGAGGGCTCTGCTGGAGCAAGGGACGCCTCTCTGGGGCTGGGTTTGGGGCAGAGCAGTGCCCAGCTCTTGGCTGTGCTGCTGGGGACACTGGCACTGCCCAGCTCTTGGCTGTGCTGCTGGGGACACTGGCACTGCCCAGCTCCTTGCTGTGCTGCTGGGGACACTGGCACTGCCCAGCTCTTGGCTGTGCTGCTGGGGACACTGGCACTGCCCAGCTCTTGGCTGTGCTGCTGGGGACACTGGCACTGCCCAGCTCTTGGCTGTGCTCCTGGGGACACTGGCACTGCCCAGCTCTTGGCTGTGCTGCTGGGGACACTGGCACTGCCCAGCTCCTGGCTGTGCTGCTGGGGACACTGGCACTGCCCAGCTCTTGGCTGTGCTCCTGGGGACACTGGCACTGCCCAGCTCCTTGCTGTGCTCCTGGGGACACTGGCACTGCCCAGCTCCTTGCTGTGCTGCTGGGGACACTGGCACTGCCCAGCTCCTTGCTGTGCTCCTGGGGACACTGGCACTGCCCAGCACTTGGCTGTGCTGCTGGGGACACTGGCACTGCCCAGCTCCTTGCTGTGCTCCTGGGGACACTGGCACTGCCCAGCTCTTGGCTGTGCTGCTGGGGACACTGGCACTGCCCAGCTCTTGGCTGTGCTGCTGGGGACACTGGCACTGCCCAGCTCCTTGCTGTGCTGCTGGGGACACTGGCACTGCCCAGCCCTTGGCTGTGCTGCTGGGGACACTGGCACTGCCCAGCTCCTTGCTGTGCTGCTGGGGACACTGGCACTGCCCAGCCCTTGGCTGTGCTGCTGGGGACACTGGCACTGCCCAGCCCTTGGCTGTGCTGCTGGGGACACTGGCACTGCCCAGCTCTTGGCTGTGCTGCTGGGGACACTGGCACTGCCCAGCTCCTGGCTGTGCTGCTGGGGACACTGGCACTGCCCAGCCCTTGGCTGTGCTGCTGGGGACACTGGCACTGCCCAGCTCTTGGCTGTGCTGCTGGGGACACTGGCACTGCCCAGCTCTTGGCTGTGCTGCTGGGGACACTGGCACTGCCCAGCTCTTGGCTGTGCTGCTGGGGACACTGGCACTGCCCAGCTCCTGGCTGTGCTGCTGGGGACACTGGCACTGCCCAGCTCTTGGCTGTGCTGCTGGGGACACTGGCACTGCCCAGCCACTGTCCCCAGGCTCCCTGCACACCAGCCCTGCCTGCATCCCACCCTGCCCAAAACACTGCCCTCAGCTCCATGGTGTGTCCAAACAGCACCTGCCAAAGGGAAAACAGCATCTGTAGCACAACTGAAATCATCAGCACTTCTTTAATCAACCAGTACCCAAAGGTGTGAGCTCCCCTGCTCCCCACAGGAGCATCCAGGGCAGCCCTGCCCTGGGACACAGCCAGCAGGAGATGTCACCCTTGCACTGAGACACGGCTGGCAGTGCCACCCTGCCCAGCACACCGGCCCTGAGCCACACAGAACACACCAATGACAAATGTTCTCGAAAAAACCTGAAACCTTGTGCAATCTTCCATCTGAAACATCTCCTCCTCTTCTCCCTGCCTTGCTTCAGTTCAAACACCGCAGAGTTCAAGGCTACCCACTGTGCCACTGAGACATCGTGAAAGGATTTCTTCAGAAAAATCAAAGAGTGGCTTAATTTAAGTTTGTCTGACCTGGGTTGTTACCCTTGCTTTCACTTATGGAAAACCTTTAAATAGGAACAGAAAAAAAAAAAAAGTAAAAGTTGTCTCTGGGTCTTCAGTTTTCCTCTCTGCAGGCCTGGATGTTTTTGCTGTAAGCTGTTCATCAGAGGCCAGGAGGAGAGCTCTGAAGGTAAAACACTGGCAGCTCTGCAGGGGGATGTTTCCTTCACCCATCTGCTCTCCCCGAGATCATCACTGCTGTGCACAGACACGGATTTCATTACTGCCAATGCTCTGTGACCCTGAGATGTTCTGGAAATTCTCCGTGTCAGTTCAGTGGAGAACGCTGCCTTACCCATGTACATTCTATTTCTGTGGCATCTTGAATTATTATGCAGGATTGCCCACCCATGGCAATCATTCCTCTGCTTTGATCATCTGTGGAATGCACAATGATGGAAGATGTTACCATGAAAAAAATGAAACAGAGCACTTTATATCCTTAATTCAAACACTGTATGAACACTGCACATTTTTAAAGTACATTTTTAAGTCCTGCAAATGCACAAACACACACACACATATATAGAGTGCATCTCCATTTTATCTAGCCTTCTAAACACTTGTAATGAAAGATTTGCACTGGGGCTATGACCAATACCAGATTTGTGTTTCAGAGACATGAGGTCAGGACACACCTCACAGTTCCCACCCTGTTCCATTCCACACACACATTCCTAAACAGCTCTGTACACTGACACCTTATTTAAAAAACAACTCAGTTAAGCCTCTGCTGAAGAAGAGGGCAAGGTGTAATCAAGATTTATTGGTATTTCAGCTGTCCTTCTGCACTTTTCACAGCATCCTGCCTTCTAACAGCTAACCAGCACTGTGCTGCAGGGTCCTCAGACAAACACCTCCAGCCTGGAAAAGCCTGAGTGGCAGGGCTGGGTGTCCTGAGCGCTGTCACCTCGCTGTGCCACCCTGGCAGAGTGGCCTCGCTGCTCCTCGGGCACAGGAACCTCCTGATCAGCCTCGTCCTGGCCATGGATTCTGCTCCATGTTCTCCCTGTGGACAGTGGGAGCAGCCAGCAGCTGTCCACAGCTCCAGCTAACAAATCCTCCACGTTATTCCTTTTTATTTCACCTCTTTAGCAATAGTACAGGCTATTTGGAGACTTGGAAGGCAGAAAGCAATCATTCAGTCATGGAGAGGAGTGTCAGTAAACTCAGATCAGCCAAAGAAACCAGCAGTGTTTGAGAAAAGCTCCTTCTGGATCCTTCCAGTGCTCCGTGCCTAACAAAGCCTGGCTCAGAGAGGCCCAAGCACACACACAGGTCACTGTCACACGCTGCTGATGCAGGTGTGGAGATTCCCTCTCAGTGCTCTCTCTGCAGTGGAAGAAGCAGCCAAGAGTCAGAGTTCAGCACCACAAAGCTGGAGCAGCGTGGAAGCCAAGCAGGCTGGAGATGCTGAGCGCAGGGACGAGGCTGCAGAGGGTGAGCAGCACAGCCAGGGCTCCTGACCTGCAGCACCAACAACCCCCAGAGTGCAGCTCCTGCGAGATGTGCACGAGGAAAACTTGTGAATCCAGTCCCAGGAGGGATGGACTGGAGGTGTCTGCTGGGGAAGCACCTCTCTGCTGTGTGCTGCAGCCCCAGGCTCCTTCCAGCTCCAGGGAAATGCCTCAGCACACCCATCTGCCTACCCCAAAATGCCAAACCATCGGCCAATTTTATAAAACAAAAAGCATTCTGAGTGGAGAGTACTTCAGGCTAACCAACACACTGCAAAGTTTCTTTTGGCTGATTAAAAAAGTTTTTTATAAATGTTCCTCTCTTTGCATGTCTAATTTGGTTTTGGGTCTTCAAGTGGTATTTCCGAAAAAAGAAAAAAAAAAAAAAAAGGCAGCTCAAAGATGCACAACAAGTTTTGGCAAAATAAAAACTTTTATGCAAAATTGACCTGATTGTGGAAGCAGCACAATGTGAACACAGCATGGCATAATTGCATGAATTTGTTATTACAGTCGTTGTAGTGACATCTGCTTCCTCCCCTGCCTGGCTGATCTGCACATTGCCAGAAGCAGACGGCGTTAGATGCTGGTCACTCGGGAAGGTCACCCCTGGCTGTGATACATGCTGCCACCTTTGTCATCTCAGGCTTATTTCTGACACAACAGAATTCATTACTGTACAGAGAACAACCATGTTCCAAAAAGTATCAACAACAACACTGAAACTCCTCTAAAATGGGACTGAAAGAACAACTTGGAAACAAATATTAGAAGAAGGGTTAATTTTCTGTCCCAACACTCCAAGGTTTTCCACTGGGAGTTCTATTTCACTGTGATTTATCACTGTGATTTTGTTTGTTTTCTTCCTCAGCTCATTTTCATGCACCACTGTACCCCATTCAAGAACAAAGTTGGATTGCACTGCTCCTACTGGAAGGTTCAGGTTTCAGGGTGTCCTGCTCAGAAATCCCTGCACCACACTGAGAATACAGAAATCATCAGAGAGTATCATTAGCAGAAGTGTTATTATTACTGTCTCATGAATTTGGTCCTTTGCTTCTAATTAGACTGATCCTGCAGTAACCTAATCACTAAGTCTGCACAAAAAGCAACTGAATTGAGCCAAATGCAACAATAAAGGGTAAAAAAAAATTGCATTGAATAGGAATTCATAATTAAAGAGTAAAAGATACAATGGCAAAATTCTCCTCTCTGACCTATGGTGTGATGAAGGCACAGGGTGTACCTGTACTGTAATTTCTGAATTGGGGATATAAATGGCACTGCCAGTGACTTTCACGGATCTCCCCTGTACAAATAAAACCCAGAAAACCAAAAGGGCAATGACAGATCCGCACAGGAAGAGAAAATTTTCACCCCAGCTTGAAGAGCAATGCAGTGCTGAGACATAAATAAAATCATAAATAATAAAATAATAAATAAATATAATTTTAATGATATATAATAATATATGATAATTTTAATTAATATAATAATATTTATTAAATTTCATTTTAATAAATAAAATAATAATAAATAATAAAAGTGCAGCCCCAGGGCTCCCAGGGGGGATGAGAAGCAGAACTGGCACTCAGACAGTGACAGGTCGTGGCCAGGGGCCAGCAGGTGCAGCCCAGGGCAGCAGGGGAAGGGCTGCACCCTCAGCAGGGCTCGCTGCTCCCCCTTCCCAGCACAGCCCTTCCCACACACAGCAGCCAGCACAGCAACATTATTCCTATTCCACCACCAAACAAAACACTATTAACTGATTCTGAACAGACACAATATGGAAATTGCAATTACAGCAACTCCAGCTGCTGAGACAGAATGTGAACAGCAGCCATGGACTCTAAATTGCACTTGAACAGCGCTTTCCAAAATTCCCCAAGAAGACTGATAAACACAGACAATCCTGCTGTGAGACTGAAGTATGTTTTCCTAAAAATATCTTTTTGTTTGCATTTTTATTGCCTTTTCTACATTTTTTTTTTTACACTCCATGCATTATTGGAATAATAC
Source organism: Poecile atricapillus (assembly GCF_030490865.1). Classification (NCBI taxonomy): domain Eukaryota; kingdom Metazoa; phylum Chordata; class Aves; order Passeriformes; family Paridae; genus Poecile; species Poecile atricapillus. Next base: position 19,740,833 of record NC_081260.1, on the reverse strand, counting down.
AAAGTATAAATATGGTATGTGCCTGCCACAGCAATTACAGTGCTGAGACCCCTAATAAATCTTTAATGCAAATGCATTTATTGCAATATCTGAAAGTATCATAAAATGTGCATTAAGTGAAAAATGTCATACGGGACAGTCGTAAAACCACAGAATGGTTTGGGTTGGAAGAGACCTTTAAAGATCATCTAAAGCAACCCTCAAAAGCCCTAAAGCTGTTCCCATCTTGGGATCTGACAAGAGGAAGGTGGAAGAGGGGAATGTCATTTTCAATAAGAATTAAAAGGGATTACACTGTTTGGAATGATTTTTCCACTTCTATTGAAGCAGCTCCCACTCCCAACAATGTGTAGTTGTTGGTACACTGTTCAGAAAACAGTTAAAAGCAGGTTTCTTTTCTTTTCCAAGGGTACCCCTCCTGCTGCTCTGTTGGGATTTTCTTTTGCTCCCCTCCTAACGATGGCCATAAAAAGAACAAGATCTATTTCATCATTAGATACAAACCCAAGCCCCACACATTTATTGCTTTCTTTTACTAGCCATTAGGTAAAACTTAAAGAACAGGAAAGAAGCCTCACTGAAAGTTCCATCAAAGTGAACTCATACTTCAGCCAGTCAATTAAATAATCCTTGCCAACCTGAGGGCTCTCAATCCTGTCATAACAGTCCATCAGCACCAATGGTTATAAAATATTAGCTCTGAACTGCTCTTATAAATATTAAGCTGAACCAAACCACAAAGCTCAAACTTAGCTTAACTGGCATTAAAAAAAAAAAAAAAAAAAGTGTGTGCATCTTTAAAGTGCACAGGCACTGATCTTTGTGGTCAATACTTCTTTTATTTAAGGACATTTCCAGGCACAAGGCAGGAGCAGCCTGTCCAGCGAGCAATGCAGGCTCTTGCTGCAGAACCCAGTGAAAACCTGCCTGCCTTTCACATGCTTCACTGAGAAAGTGCCAGAGGTAATGAAGACCCGTTGCACAACCCCAGCTCTCCCTGAAACAGAGCCAGCACTGAAAGGGATCTATTTTTAGAGGGATGCTAAAGGTCAGCTAGCTGAGGCCTTCAGCCATGCAATGTCATCCCCACGTAAAGCCTGCAGATGCTTTGGAACAAGGCATTTGCTGTACAGTAAATGGCAGATTTTTTTTCCAAGACATTACTGATTTGCAAGTTCACCTTCAGCAAACAGTGCCAAAAGTGCTCTCAGGAAAAAGAAGTGGCACAATTACAACTTGAGCAGGAGATAGAAAATGTCTGTAAAAATATAATGAGAGCTTCTGGAATGCTGCTATGATCCTGCTCCCATGAGAACAGCAAGAATCAGAGAATCATATTTTTAGGAAAATATGCAACATTTCAAGTTCCTGAAGAGCCACTGAAATGTCATGTGGTCCACAGGAGGCCACAGAACCCGGGCAAAAAGCCACTTTCTGTGTGCAGGCAATGCTGAAGCATCACTGCAGACAGGTACCCACAAATCACCCTCCTTGACAAGGGGGACAACCCCAAAATGTCCCAGGTGCCTGGGCACCACCTGCCTGCTGTGTCTGTGCAGCCTGACCTCCTACAGCTGGGCACGAGCTGCTCCTCCCCGGGTTCTGCTCAGAGCAATCAGGCCCTAATGCAGGCATTATTTAACCCCTTTGCATCAGCCAACAAAAGCTTCTCCCCTTCTGTGAAGTTCCACTTCAGCTTTTCTGTCTGAGGTTTCACCTGTGAAGTCTGAGTTGAAATGAAGCCACTCTTCAACTCCCCAAAATGGGATTGCTTGGCAGCTGAGAGAATCATATAAAAAGAACCCTCTCCCTCCTCTCCTCACCATGTGTGAAGCCTCTCTGCCATCACCCATCACCCCAGCTCTGCTCTGGATGCAGTTTGCCACACAAAACAGAACAAATCTCGAGTATTAGTACTACCAAGATCTGTGTGGGGCTGACCAGGGACTGATGGCAGTCCTGCCACAGGGAATGAGAAGAACAGCAGCACAGAAGGTCATTCCTGACACACAGGTGTGAACCCACAGAGAAAATAACTTCCTGCAGTGTAAGTCAGGGCACTTCTGCAAGATGCTGACACACAAATGGTACAAAGGAAAGTGGGGAAGGGATTCATGTTTCAGTTTGCAAACTAGCACAGCAAACTTGAGGAGAATCAGAACATCATGAATTTTCACAGCTTTGTCAAAAGGAAGAAAAGAAGAACAGAAGAAAAATTTGGAAGAAAGAACACAAGAAGGAAAGACTGACCCTGCTGGCCCAGGAGCCTTTCCAACTGGAACATCACCAGCACTGCTGGCACCAGGCAGAGCAGGGTCCAGCTAATTCTTGTTGCTTTCAGAGTCCATACCCCTGTCAGGAGCAAAACTGCACTCCTGAGGATGCTAGATGGGACTTGGAATGGAGAAAGGAGGCAGCCTGATCTGGTCTGTGTAGAGCAGGAGGACAAACACCACAGGCAGCAGAGCCACAGCACGTTCTGCCTTCTGCTCTGCTTTCAAAGACCTCTGCCCAATAATAAAATCCTCATTCCCCTTAGGAACTGCTCTCACAAATTGCTCAAGCTCTGTAGTGCAGAAGGCAGGGCTTTGAACTGCAGTGAATCTTCAAAACTTTCAGTGACACTGGAAAGAAAAAGCAGTGCTTTGCCTGTGCTCTCTTAGCAAGTCAGGGAAAGGGAAAAAACTAAAGACATGGCTTGTTGTACAGCATTTCGTGCTTCACTGCTGTTTTTATTATCTGTTCTTGCCTAGGGCATGAGTTTACATGAAGTGAAGAAGTGGAGGAACAAGGTGCCATTTTTATTTTGTCTCTGCTACGCTCCCACAAGTTACAGTCACTGATGTTGCACAACTTTTGTTTTATTTTCAAGATGGACTTTCCTGCTTCTCTATCACACCGTGTTCTGTTTCATCAGGAGCTGAGCAGCAATTTCCTTCATAGCTCAGATCACAGACATAAAAACGTTCACCACTATCAGGATGATTTACAAAAGGCACTGGTCCTCTGCATCCTCCATACAGAGCCTGGCCTCCCTGTCTCCTCTTTTATGACAGGTAGCAAATGAAGTAATGAAGTAGAAACCAAGTAATAAAATAAAGATAAATCATTCATCTTGGGAAAGTCTGCATCAGACCAATTAAAATAATGCCTCAGACACACTGCAATAACATATCGTACCTATGGGAAGAGGATACTGGCACGAGCAAGCCCTGCAATTACTATTTTCTCCAATTACATCCTCAGAGATTTCTAGCTCCAACATAATAAAAGATTAACAAATTAAAATATATTTTAAAAATGAGTCTTTATATTTTTTCCAGTAAGCTATTAAAGGCAGTGATGGTGACAAATCTGTGCCTGGAGAGGAAGCTTGCACACGCCACAACCAGCAGCAGCTACAGCCGGAATCACGGAGGGTGAGGAGGGTTTGCAGACCAGACCCCACAGCTGCAGCCCACGTGAGCCCAGCAAGGACAGGCAGGTAAAAAGGCTGGACCTGCATTCATGGGCAGCAGGGCTGCAGCAGCTCCTGCACAGCTCTGTGCCCGGGGCCAGGAGCTCCCCCTCCCCAGCAGGTGGGCAGAGCCCCAGGCACTGCACCATGGCCAGCCCAGCATCAGAACCAAACATCAGAACCTGCATCAGAACCTGCATCAGAACCCAGCATCAGAACCAGCATCAGAACCTGCATCAGAACCCAGCATCAGAACCAGCATCAGAACCCAGCATCAGAACCCAGCATCAGAACCTGCATCAGAACCAGCATCAGAACCCAGCATCAGAACCTGCATCAGAACCCAGCATCAGAACCCAGAATCCCAGCCCAGCATCAGAACCTGCATCAGAACATGCATCAGAACCAGCATCAGAACCTGCATCAGAACCCAGCATCAGAACCCAGAATCCCAGCCCAGCATCAGAACCTGCATCAGAACCCAGTATCAGAACCCAGAATCCCAGCCCAGCATCAGAACCCAACATCAGAACCCAGAATCCCAGCCCAGCATCAGAACCCAGCATCAGAACCCAGCATCAGAACCCAACATCAGAACCTGCATCAGAACCCAGCATCAGAACCCAGCATCAGAACCCAGAATCCCAGCCCAGCATCAGAACCCAGCATCAGAACCCAACATCAGAGCCCAGGATCAGAACCCAACATCAGAACCCAGCATCAGAACCCAGAATCCCAGCCCAGCATCAGAACCCAGAATCCCAGCCCAGCATCAGAACCCAGGATCCCAGCCCAACATCCCAGCCCAGCTGCACACCACAGAGAAGCACACACGGCAAAGGGATGGAGATCCCCAGCCCTGGCTGGGGTGAAACCTCACACTGCTCTGCTCTGTCCTGCTCTCAGCAGCTTCCTCTGCAGTTACCCTGGGTGTGGATGTGCTCCCTGCCCCTGGCTCTGGAGCAGCAGCAGCAGCTGCCCGTGGGCACAGGAGCTGTGTCCCAGCTGGGGCAGCACACTGGGCTGCTCTCAGGGCAGCAGAACCCAGCGGGTTTCATTCAGCCCTGCACTCACAGTGCCCCACTGGTCCTGGAAATGCTCTGGCTGCACTTCAGAGCCTCCCCAGCCACAGGGATACCTGCTACCAGATCTGCCTCTAGGCACTCACTCCTGTGCTCCCTGCTCTCCCTGATCCTCCCATGGGTCTACAAATCAAGCAAAATCTTGTTTAGAATTTTATTCTCTCATCTAGAGTCCTAGTCTAAAAATAGCACCCATCCCCTCCACATCTGTTGATTTTCAAACGATTTTATAGCACTGGTATCTAATTAGAGTATATCACTGCCTGTTACAATTACATGTCATTTACTGATTGGGTGACCTGTGGAAACCCTTTGCATACTCCAAAGAAAATCTCCATCAATACCATACTCAAGATTTCAAAGATTTAGAAGAAAGACTGAAGAAAACAGATTTTGGGGTTTTTTTAGCTTATCATTTCTGGCCACTTCAAAGGCTTACAACAAAATTCAGTGTCAAAAACAACGAACACGAGTTGAACATTGGTGAGACTGCAAACCACGGAAAATGCACTGTGACAGAGTTAAGTGAAGCATGATCACACAGGCTATCAGACAAATCTGGATCACTTGAACGGACTGGCACGGCTTAAAGGGGTTTTTCTTTCATTTATAATTAACCACTCTGCTGTCACATCCCTGCATCCACACACCCTGGCAGCAAATGTTTGCACTCAGATCTCTCTGGGAGACACAGAGCCTGTGAGCCAGAGGAGGTGAGAAGGAAGTTCTGTGTGTGCACCAGAGGGATGCTCAGCTCAGCACCACGCATGCAGAGGGAGAATTATTCACCACAAACCAAGGCAGCAGCTCCAGGTGCTCCCCTGGTGCCTCCACCTGGCTGCAGAAAGCTTCCTTTGGGGTCTTGGAGCACAGGTCTTGGCCTCTGCACTCTGATTTCTGTTATGGGGCACAAAGATCAACTTCTGCTAGGAAGAGGTTATTGGACAAAGTCAGTAAGGGTCCTTGGACAAAAGTCAGAGTCCTAAAAAGCAGCAGATGTTGCAGAGAGTGGTCTGTGTGATTTGAGGAAGCTTTCCCAGAAAGTTCTCAAGGATGAAAAGTTTCTCATGCTGGAGCAATGCTCAAAATGGAAACTGCATTAGGAAGTAAAACAATAAAGTGTGGAACTCCAGTTTAAACGAGGAACAAACCAATTTAAGCAAATTAAATATTGCCCATCCTACTGTAAAAATACCTGCTTCTGCCAGTGAAGGCAGGCAGAGTGATTTCAGGGAATGGCAGGGAATGGCTGTGCCCCCAGCCCTGGCAGGAGAAGGGCACAGGAGCAGAGCTCCTGCAGCTCCCAGGCACTGCTAATCCTGCAGGAGCTGCCAGCACCAACACACCGCCCAGCCAGCGGGCTCAGTGCTTCAGCTGCAATAAATAGATTTAAGAAAGGCTTTCTTTACTGACAACCTGCTTTATTTTTGCCAGCAGGCACGAATCAAAACAGAATCGTGGTACCCTAGCCTGACTTCAAAGGATACGAACATTTAATTTTTTGCAGCTTTTGCTTCACTGTCCATTGTACTGCGAACACAGCCGCGGGCCCCCAGAATCTCTTTCATCCCTAATTTAACTCCCCCGTTTCAGAGGTGACAATGGAGAGAGGATGAGCTGCATCTCCAGCCGGGGTCAGCCTGGCATGACTGGGATTCCTGCAGGGCAGGGGACACACGGGGCTGCTCTGGGGCAGGAGCTGAGGGGTGCTGTCAGGAAAATCAATCCACAAACACCAGAGGTTTATGTCCAAAAGGGAGACAGAGGAGTCCTTCTTCTTTATTTGAATAAAGGGAGAGGCCATGGGGCATTCCCCTGGGGTCTCTCAAATTTTTGGAGGGCGCAGCCTCCTTTTTATCCTAATTCCTGGCCACTTATCCCTTCTCTCTTTCCCCTTAGGCTGAGGTACTTGAGAGGTACAGGCTTCCCGGAACACCTGATACCCCCCACAATGCAAAATCCCTTCTTAATTCTTAACTCTTGTGGAATTCATGGTGCTCTTTCATCTTTCAGTGGAATCCATCCCATTGTTTCTCTTGTCTCTCACTGAGAGCTGCATCTTACCAGCAGACCCACAGCTTGTTTGTAAAGACAAACCCAACATTCCTCTCGATGTGAAGGCTCTCCTGGCTCCCAGGGCATCTCCACACCAGGCTGGCTCCTGAGGGCCAGCAGCAGAGACAGCAGAGACAGGACACCATTTCACCTCCCAGAACATCTCCACACAGGGCTGGCTCCTGAGGGTCAGCAGCAGAGACAGCAGAGACAGCAGAGACACCATTTCACCTCCCAGAACATCTCCACACCGGGCTGGCTCCTGAGGGTCAGCAGCAGAGACAGCAGAGACAGCAGAGACAGGACACCATTTCACCTCCCAGAACATCTCCACATCTCCACACAGAGCTGGCTCCCGAGGGCCAGCAGCAGAGACACCATTTCCCTTCACTCCCCAGAACATCTCCACATCTCCACACAGAGCTGGCTCCCGAGGGCCAGCAGCAGAGACAGCAGAGACACCATTTCACCTCCCAGGACATCTCCACACAGGGCTGGCTCCCCAGGGCCAGCAGCAGAGACAGAACACCATTTCACCTCCCAGGACATCTCCACATCTCCACACAGGGCTGGCTCCCCAGGGCCAGCAGCAGAGACACCATTTCCCTTCTCTGTGCCACAGGAGCAGACAGCAGAGCAGGCATTTAATGCAGTGATGCAAGTGAGGCAATTAGTAAATGACTCGGCATCTGCACACCAGCAGGACCCCATGAACAGCTGAGTACATTATCTTTGTGCAGATCTTTGATTTCCCCCTCACACGGATTGTGTGTGGCCCCTGCAGCTCGTCCCAGCCCCGTGAGGTGCCCCTGAGAGCCACAGGCCCCAGCAGGGCCCAGCCTTCCCCAGGGAGCACCCTCGGGCCCAGAGCCTCAGATACCCAGCAAGGGGAAAAGGTTTCACTTGTGACCGGCCCAGCAGGCTGTAATTAGCACTGCCTCTAATTAGCACTGTGATTGTCTCACGTCTCAGCTCATCTCGCTGTGCCTGTGCCACAGGAGGAGAGCCCCAGCACTCGTGGCATCCATCCCTGCTCAGCTCTGTGCTGACCGAGGGGGCTCCACCAGGCAGCACAAACAACTTCAGCTCAGCTTAGGACAAACAAGGAAAAACTCTGAAAAGCCTCTTGTCCTCCTGCCCCACCGTTCAAAAGTTAACACACGAGATCAGGTGTTTGCGTTCAGTTCTTGGAATGTTTTTCCAGTCAAAAAGATGAAAAGCTACTATCTCTACATCCATCACCAGCCTGAAAAGCATAAAACCAAATTTCAGTTCAGGTCCAACAGAAACACCATTTCATTCTGGCCCTATTAAAAACAAAAACCAGAACACTAAACAAAACAGCAAAACCCAGAGGGTTGTTTTGTTTGCTTTAAGCAGAGGTGAAATGCAAAGGAGGTGACACTCATCTCTCTCTCATTTAAATTTCAGTTCCATTGGTAGTTTCATCTATTTTCCCATATACCCCAAGGTGCACACAAAGGCAGGCCCTGCTTGCAGGGAGCTCCGTTCCAGCAGCCCACAAGAATCAGCCAGATGACTGATTATTGATTATTGATTGATTATGGATTGATTATTGATTGATTATGGATTGATTATTGATTGATTATCAATTATTGAGCCATGGCCAGCAGGTGAGGACACCCTGACCCTGCAGGTGTGAAGTGAAGCTCAGGGCCCCGTGCAGGGCACTGCTCCTCACCCAGCCTGAGGTTTCAGCTCCTCTACATTTGTACACTGAATACAGAAGCATTTCTTCACAGCTTTTAAATTTCCAGCGAGCAATTGAACGCTGACAAAGAAACTCCCTGTGCACTTCACTTCTAACACAGAACATTTCAAGATATACTTTCCTTAATCTAAAGCTGGCCTCTGCCAAGCAGTAACCACACCAAAATCACAGCTCCCGAGTCTCAATGAATTCTTGATTGAGTTGTACAAGATTGCTTTGCTCTCAACTTCCTACATCTAACCTCAGGAAATTCCCACACCAGCTTAACAATAAATTGAGTTTATTGTCACACATAATGAAAGAACAGCCACAGTTACTTCCTGCCTTCTCGGCCCACAGCCAATGTAAAGCAAAGAGAAATTTGGGGGCAGCAGCGCTTAGGCTGATTTTCACACAGCTGCCACCACTTTGTGTCCAAGCAGAAGTAGCTCAGAGGTTTGTTAAAAAGTGATCTCGACTGAAAGCAGAGTTTCAGAGCTCCTGAATATCTCCAGAGAGAATCCCTGCCCCACTAAGGGCTTTAGGAAATGGAACAGGAGCAAAATCTGCTCAGGCAAACTCAACAAGACCATCTCTGAGTTGCTGTGGAGCAGCAGCATCAGCCACAAGTGCCAGGACCCAGGCTGGCTCCAGGATGCTGAAATCCTTCTCCATGAGCTGCAGGGTCCCAAGAGCAAATCCCTGCTCCTGCCAGCACACAGGGCCTGGGAGAGGCACACACCTGACCTGTGCATTAAAATACAAAATTGTGAACACGCAGCACAGCCGAGCAGGTGCTGTCACCATCTCACACAGGCAGAGCCCCAGAAACAAGAGCACAACAAGGTTTGGAAAAATCCTGCAGTAGGAAGTAGCACTTTAAATAAACAAGCAGCAAAGTATGTGGCACGCTCTGATGCATTTGCTTGTTTGAAATATTACTCACTGGATGGTTCATCTCAAAGCACAGGCTCTGGGGTTCATCCTCCTCAAATGACTCCCAGATAAAATTAGTCAGGTGGTTTGCAGGATAGATTGATTAGAGAGGATTTAGCTAGGGCAACATAAAAACCATCCAGCTTTATCGTTCAGTGAGAATGAAAGCAAGCAAGCCTGCAAGCTGTTATCACTGTATATAAATTAGGCTTTATTAACGAATTAACTACATAGAAAACGCTAGATTAGAGTTAAAGCAACAGCATTTCTCTCTGAAAAAGAAAGAGCAGATCTCAGAAGAAAGTGATACAAATAGAATAAGTCTTTACTGTTTGCTCAGTTCTTTTCTGGTGCCTGTAAGAGGCTGAATTTTCACCTGAACATTCCTGAAAAACCCTGAAATGCTCAGTTTTCTCTTCCAGCTCACGACTTTTTCCACCTTTACAAAAGAACGTCCTCAGCTTACCTCTGTTAAATTCCAGGCAACATGAACTACCCAAACCTTTCCAGTGAACACTGGTTTTGCTCAGGGTCAACTCTGAAGCACTCCAAATCCAAAATACCCTGATTGTGATAGTACAGACTGAAAAACCTGGGGTTCCTCTGGCAGGGGCAGACAGAAATGGGCACCTCTGCCCCAGAACTGGGCACCCTCAGCCCCCCAGCCGGGTGGGGACTGCCCTGAGGCCCCTGAGCCCTTCAGAGGAGTGTCCTGCAAAGGCCTGACAGCTGGTTTCTTTATCCCCAGGCTGTGTCCTGGCTCACAGCTCTGTCAGAACATCTGTGCAAGGACACACCAAGCCCAGCACAGTGGGGAGGAGCAGCAGAGCTCCCTGAAAGGGGCTCAGGCTTAAGGCTGCACATCCATATGAGCACAGAATGCTTTGTGGAGCTGCCCAGAGTGCAAAAGGACAACCCACACAAGCCAGCTCCTACTACATTTACTCAATTGAAACATCTCTGGAAATCTGATCTTAATGTGCTGGGCAGGGCATCTTCCCAGCCCCAGAACATCTCCATCATGGAGAAAGCGAGGGAAAAATGCCGGCTCACCTCAACACCTGCCCAGAAGGCTGTCTGGGCAAGCCAGGATTTGGGTTAAATCTGCCAAGTGGCTCTGGGTGGAAAAAGAGAGGAGTTCAGCCAGGCTGGCAGGAGAGCAGTGGTGTCAGCAGCCCCAGTGTCACCTGCACGTGTCCCACAGCCTGGCACACTCAAATTCAAACTCACACTCACACTCACACTCACACTCACCTGTCCCACAGCCTGGCACACTCACACTCACACTCACCTGTCCCACAGCCTGGCACACTCACACTCACCTGTCCCTGTCCCAGAGCCTGGCACACTCACACTCACCTGTCCCGCAGCCTGGCACACTCACACTCACCTGTCCCAGAGCCTGGCACACTCACACTCACACTCATCTATCCCTGTTCCACAGCCTGGCACACTCACACTCACACTCACACTCACCTGTCCCACAGCCTGGCACACTCACACTCATACTCACATTCACACTCACACTCACATTCACACTCACACTCACACTCACATTCACACTCACATTCACACTCACACTCACATTCACACTCACATTCACACTCACACTCACATTCACACTCACACTCACTTGCCCTGATCCCAGCCCTCCCTGCCCTGCCCGAGGGGCACATTTCCATCTCTCCCCTGCCGCTGCCTGATTTCCCTGAGTAACAGCTGAGTAACTCCAGTGCTCAGCAGCTGGACACTTGCCAGGGATGCAGGAGAGAAAGGCATTTAAATTCCCTCAGGCTGAAAAGGGAAATGAGCTCAAATCCACAATCCGAGGTTCATCAGCTCATCCAGGAACCACTGGGAAAAAGTGCTACGTCCCAGATGTGTTCTTGTTTTATGAATCATGATTCTCTAGCAATTAACTCATTTCAAGAAGATAAAGATGCTTCAAAGGTTTTTTTATTTTTGGTTTGAGTTAAAAATATATATTCTTGTCAGTGAGATATTCTAACAAATTTCTTTTGGTTTCAGAGCATATCTATTTTGTTTTTATGTGCTATTTTAGATCAAGCACAGAGCCAGAAAAATAAATGCAATTATGTATTCAGCTCTATGCTGAAGTTTCATTTAAAGTCAAAATGGAAAGCATTAACAGACAATGACAGGGTAGAGCAGTGTAGTGGCAGATTAAAAGATCTAGGAATTCCTCTTACTAGGCACATTTCCATGTTTTCTTGTTGTCTTTACAGCCCTTCCTAAAATTCTCATTATTGGCAATAAAGTTCCCATGAGAACAAGCCCATTTCTGGGAATCAAAGACACCAGCTTGGTTTTAGTGAAGCACAAGAAGTGGAGGCCAACAGCACAGGCTGCTCAAAGGCACTGGGCAGTGACCCCAGCTCTGGCAGGGACAGCCACACTCAGGGCTCACCCTGCAGAAGAACACCTGGGAAAATGGGACAGTTCCTATTTTGCACAGAAGATGCACTCACTCTTTTTTGGCCATGCATTCCTGTAGCCTTTCCTCCTTTTGGATTTCATGGTACCTCAGAGCAGGAACAAATGTAACTCTCAGGTTCAGTTCTACCCCAACACACATGGGAATTAGTTAAGGTTATAAGGCTTCCTTTCAAATTCAGCAGAAAAAAAAACAAACATGTTTTTCCTTAAACTTACAGCCAGTGGCACTGCCATTCTCTGGGAGTCTGCTGTGGAAAGGGCCAGACTCTAACACCTGTACAGGAAAAGCTTCTTGTGGCACTGAGAATGTGCAAGTCAAGCAAGCAGGATGTATGAACCAACAGAACATCTGCCTTCACCAAAATTACCCCATATCTCTATGTTTAAAGCAGGCTTTCCATTGGTTTGCCAAAATAAATGTTCTAGCCTTTAACAAAACAAAAAACCTCACACATCCCTTCATTCCCACCCCAAGAGCACTGAAATGAAAATCTCTCTCTTAATCTGTGAGATTGCTGCTCATTAGGATTTCATTAATTTAGGTCAGTCAATTGCTTGTACAAATTTAAAAGTTCATTGCAGACTTTCTGCATGTTCAGCAATTACACTTCCACTGCAGCCAGTGGTTTCCCACCTTGCTCTCAGAGCAGATCCTGTTTTATGAAAGCACAGCGTGTGGTGTGTAATTACTTCCGAGGAGTCAGCTAAAGCACTTGGTCTCTTTTACAGTCCAATAACTTCCAATACTAAAATCACTTTAAAGAAACACTTTAAATGAAATTAAAGAACCAAATTGAGCTTCCATTACTTGAATCCTTTTTAATTGCTATGGATGCTGAAAAGGAACCCGAGCTCCTTTCATTGTGGCATCTCAGGCTGGAAGCACCACCAGAAGCAGAGCACTTCATTAACTTCATACCCCTGTGGCACTGAAGCCATAATCCTACTTGCATTGAAGGCAGTGAGAAACTTGATTTTAGGAGCAATTCAGTATTGAAGAGGTCTTTGCAGCACTGCAAATCCTGCTCACCTGGACTGTGCAGAAGCAGAGCTTGTGTCCATGAGGTCTGGGATGAACTGTTCTGCTGGACATAGCAGTGACAACTCTGGAGTATTTCCCAAGCAGGGCACAAAAAGCACATCTGTGAGAGGATTCCACATACCCCAAATGCTCCCAGGAGAGATTTCTTTCAGTCCCTGGAGGAGCCAGGGACTCCACACTGCTGGTGTAATGGTCCCACACAGCCCCACCAGGTCTTTACTCTTCAGGAGGCCTCATTTCTTTCTTTGTGTCCCCTGAAGTCCCTTGACTCACTCACATGAGCACACTTCTACCCTCTCCTTGCTCATCAAACATAATAAATAAGTGATAAAGCTAAGGCAGTCACTCATGGAAGCTCCATAATGTATTGGTGCAGCTCAGCCCATCATTAATATTCCAGAGACATCAACTGCTCCATATATCCAGGGTATGTCACCAGTGCTCTGGTGTCCCACTGCCCTCTCCATCCTCCCTCCTGCCATCCACTGTAACCCCACTGTTCTCCCTTTACCAGGCACTTATTTACTGCAGCCATGTACAATGTGCCAAACCCACACTGCGCTCTCTCACCATCCAGTAAAACAAACCCCTCCTTTGCCTCTGGAAAGTTGGAAAAATGTAACACAAAAAATACATTTCATCAGAAATGGAGTCAGAGCAGGGAGCTTCTTCCATCACAACCTTTATCTCAATGAGTTTGTCTTTAATCCGACAGCAAACTCCATGAAACTGAGCAAAACTTCGGTAGATCAAAAATGGAATTCATTATGTGAGAAGATCAGAGACACCACATGACTGAAATTATTCAGACAAATCCTCGGGTAAAGGCTCGGTGGAAATTCCTACAGATGAGCATTATCCAGCCTCACACACGGGTGAACTCTGCAGAGCTCTCACAGACTCTGCACGAGATGAACAAAGGCAGGACACCCGAGGGACTAACAAACATCTGCAGGAGCAGATGATGGGCAAGGTTTGATCCAGGGACTAACAAACCTCTGCTCCTGCAGGTGATGGGCAAGGCTCAGCCCAGGGATTAACAAACCTCTGCTGCTGAGCTGGGCAAGGCTCGGCCGCGCGGCTTCGAGAGCTGGAGGGCACCAGAAATGTTCCACCAGCACAAAAGCCCAGCTGCTGCTGCAGGTGATGGGCAAGGTTTGATCCAGGGACTAACAAACCTCTGCTCCTGCAGGTGATGGGCAAGGTTTGATCCAGGGACTAACAAACATCTGCTCCTGCAGGTGATGGGCAAGGCTGAGCCCAGGGATTAACAAACCTCTGCTGCTGAGCTGGGCAAGGCTCAGTCCAGGGACTAACAAACATCTGCTCCTGCAGGTGATGGGCAAGGTTTGATCCAGGGACTAACAAACCTCTGCTCCTGCAGGTGATGGGCAAGGCTGAGCCCAGGGATTAACAAACCTCTGCTGCTGAGCTGGGCAAGGCTTGGCCCAGGGATTAACAAACCTCTGCTGCTGAGCTGGGCAAGGCTCGGCCGCGCGGCTTCGAGAGCTGGAGGGCACCAGAAATGTTCCACCAGCACAAAAGCCCAGCTGCTGCTGCAGGACCTCTCCCACCACAGGAGGCATAAGCAGAGTCCCACAGATCTGAATTTCCTCTGGACTGGCTCCTCCTCTGAAGCTGGGCTGCCTCTGCCTGGGACAGAGGTGTTTTACCCATGGCAGCTGCTCCAGGGCTGGGCTTTGGATTTGTGCTGGCAGGTGTTGGTAACCCAGGGATGTTTTTGCCATCCCTGAGCAGTGCTCACATAGAGCCAAGGCCTTTTCTGTGCCTGGGGGGCTGGAGGGACAGAGCCAGCACAGCTGGCCCCGAGGGACACCCCAGAGCAGGGGAGCTCAGCATGCAGCAGGAGCTGTGGTGGTGGAGCCCTGCTCTCCTGGATGCTGAACCTGCCTGCCATGGCAACTGAAAATGACTTCCTTGCACACATGGCTTTGGCTTTACCTACTGAGCTGGCTTTTTCTCAGCCCAAACTCTTCTGACTTTTACCCTCCAATTCTCCTCCCCATCCCATGGCAGGGAGTGAGGCTCAGCTGCTGGCTGGGGTTAAAGCCACAGACTGTGAGGATCAATTGATCTCACATGCCTCAAAAACTCGTGTGAGTTTGTTCTCAAGATAAAATATGAGCAGCAATGACATGGTGAGTTAGCTCTGGGTATTATCAGCATTCACTCACTTGAAATATATTAACAGCTCTTTGATTATTTATATATTACAAGGACGTCAATCCATATTATGAATTATGAACCTAATTCTGCTCCCAGTAATATTAATGGCAGACAAATGTGTCTCTACACTTAATATATTCTTTTCAATGTCATTAACTTATTAGAGAATATCAAGTTCTGCTGTCACTACAAAACAGTTCATGTTAATTCTACAAAATGATCTAGTATCTCAGAGAAGAAAAAAATGCATTCTAGAAGAACAGTTATCTCTCTTCTTAAGAGCCTGAGACAGAACATCACTCTGATGTCACTACTTTCAACATTAATTTAATTTTAATAAGCCATATTTTACTCCAGCCCAAGTGGTTCAAATAACAAAAGAAGGCAGAATATTGCAGGGAATGTCTCAGAAGTGACACTACTTCCTGCAAAATGAACTAAAATAAACCAGCAAGAATCAAAACCAAACTAACACACAGGAAAATAAAAACAACAAACCTAAACCAAAAATCAACAAGCCAACAAAACCAAACCAAAGCCCTTACTGCTCTCTAAAATCTAATTCTGGGTGGGCCCATCTATCTGCCTTGGTCAGCATATCCCTCCTAATTACAAACCACACACAATTCTAGAAAAATAAAACCAAATCCAGACCACTCAGAAGCATAGATCAAGGGAAATAATCCTGTCACAGTAAGAAAAACCACAAAGCACCAGGGATTTGATGAGCGTGAGAAATCAATCGTGCATCAAGTCGATTGATGCGGTTTATTTTAAGTCCTTCTTTTCTGATTTATTGCCATCATTGCCTCCAATTTGCATAGATAATAGAACAAGACATCCTCTTAAAGTCTTAATCAGGAATTAAAACGTAATACTCTGGTACATCTCTCTCTGCTGATCAGGGAGGCACACGCTGATGTTCCACGTCACTCGTATTACAGGGATGGCAAAGAGGCACTTTGGGCTCCTCAGTGACATCACCACCACTCTGTGATTGCCAAAAACCAAAACCCAGCCAACAAATCCTTCCAGCCAAAGCAGGTTGTAAACACGACTGCTACAAGCACAAGGCTGAGCTGCATCTCTGAGAGCAGCAGGATTTTCTTTCCAGCATGGCAAGCACAGCTACACTGCAATGTTTTCCCAAGCATTTCCCAACTTTGCCAATTCTTCCTGAGGAGGTGATTTGCTCCTACTCTCGGTGTACTGGAGATGAGTGGGAAGTTTGCTGCTCAGCAAAGTGATTTCTCTGACAGGCACTTACATCATTCATAAAGGCACCACAAATAGGCACAACTGTTTAAAAACAGCAGAGAAACAATGAAAGGCTCTGAGCTGAGAGCCAGAGAAAGGAGAGGTGCAAGTGGAAGGCTGGACAGGGGAACTCGAGCAGATCCAGGCACTGCTGCCTCCAAGCAGGAGGTGCTGCACAAAAATGGGAGGAAGCCCAAAGTGCACATTCCCTCCAGGAGCTGTGTCAGGAGAACAGGCTCACAAGGAACCCGAGGCAGCAGAAATCGCTCTCTGTGTTTCATGGAGAACAAAAATGGGCAATGAAATGAAACACCAGGCAGGAGTGTGTTGGCCATGTCCCAAGGGCAGTTCTGGATCAGAGCCTGGACAGGATGCTGGGAAATTCGGGCCCACAGATGCTGAAGGGAGCGAGAACACAAAGCCTGGTCATACAGCAAAGGTGGGACCCCCGGTCACTGCTGCCCCTGAGCCCACAGAGCTCTGTGCCTGCCCTGCCAGAGCACATCCCTGTCCTGCCAGAGCACATCCCTGTCCTGCCAGAGCCCAGAGCCCATCCCTGTCCTGCCAGAGCACATCCCTGTCCTGCCAGAGCACATCCCTGTCCTGACAGAGCCCATCCCTGTCCTGCCAGAGCACATCCCTGTCCTGCCAGAGCACATCCCTGTCCTGCCAGAGCACATCCCTGTCCTGACAGAGCACATCCCTGTCCTGACAGAGCCCATCCCTGTCCTGCCAGAGCACATCCCTGTCCTCCCAGAGCCCAGAGCCCATCCCTGCCCACCCAGAGCACATCCCTGCCCTCCCAGAGCCCAGAGCACATCCCTGCCCACCCAGAGCCCAGAGCACATCCCTGTCCTGCCAGAGCCCAGAGCCCATCCCTGCCCACCCAGAGCCCAGAGCACATCCCTGCCCACCCAGAGCCCAGAGCACATCCCTGCCCACCCAGAGCCCAGAGCACATCCCTGCCCACCCAGAGCACATCCCTGCCCTCCCAGAGCACATCCCTGTCCTGCCAGAGCACATCCCTGTCCTGCCAGAGCCCAGAGCCCATCCCTGCCCACCCAGAGCCCAGAGCACATCCCTGCCCACCCAGAGCCCAGAGCACATCCCTGCCCACCCAGAGCCCAGAGCACATCCCTGCCCACCCAGAGCACATCCCTGCCCTCCCAGAGCACATCCCTGTCCTGCCAGAGCCCAGAGCACATCCCTGCCCACCCAGAGCACATCCCTGTCCTGCCTGTCCTGCCTGTGGGAGCTCTTTCCCTGTTCCTGTGCTCTTTCCCTGTTCCCTGTGCTCTTTCCCTGTTCCCTGTGCTCTCTTTCCCTGTTCCTGTGCTCTTTCCCTGTTCCCTTTGCTCTTTCCCTGTTCCCTGTGCTCTCTTTCCCTGTTCCCTGTGCTCTTTCCCTGTTCCCTGCTCTCTTTCCCTGTTCCTGTGCTCTCTTTCCCTGTTCCCTGTGCTCTTTCCCTGTTCCCTGTGCTCTCTTTCCCTGTTCCCTGTGCTCTCTTTCCCTGTTCCCTGTGCTCTTTCCCTGTTCCCTGTGCTTTCCCTGTTCCTGTGCTCTCTTTCCCTGTTCCCTGTGCTCTTTCCCTGTTCCTGTGCTCTTTCCCTGTTCCTGTGCTCTTTCCCTGTTCCCTGTGCTCTTTCCCTGTTCCCTGTGCTTTCCCTGTTCCTGTGCTCTCTTTCCCTGTTCCCTGTGCTCTCTTTCCCTGTTCCCTGTGCTCTCTTTCCCTGTTCCCTGTGCTCTCTTTCCCTGTTCCCTGTGCTCTTTCCCTGTTCCCTGTGCTCTCTTTCCCTGTTCCCTGTGCTCTTTCCCTGTTCCCTGTGCTCTCTTTCCCTGTTCCCTGTGCTGTTTCCCTGTTCCCTATGCTCTCTTTCCCTGTTCCCTGTGCTCTTTCCCTGTTCCCTGTGCTCTCTTTCCCTGTTCCCTGTGCTCTCTTTCCCTGTTCCCTGTGCTCTTTCCCTGTTCCCAGCGCATCCCTGGCTCCGTGCAGCCGCTCACCCGCAGGGCCAGGCCAAGCACAGAGCAATGAAACGCTCCAGGAGCAGAGCTGAAGCCTCCCAAGGCCTTTCCCAAAAGCTCCCAAGAACTGCAGGTTGGTTTTGGGGCTTTTCTGGCTTTCTCAGAGGTCTGTGCATCTTCGACTAACAGAGCCAGTTCTTGGATTTCATCAAGCTCTCGGAGGCTCAGCCATGGGGACAGCCAAGAGCAGTTGCTAAATGAGGACAACATGATGTGGGCTCTGCCATTAAACAGCTTTACAGGTGTTGCTTCCTTTAACTCCACTAAAATAATGGAGAATTAGGGTTTGCTGAGAAGCTTCTCCCGCAAAAAGAACCTATATATAGATGAAAGATGAAATCTGCTACACGTCTCTGTGTTAAAAATAACTGCAATATTAAAAATTAAAATTCTCCTACAAAGAACTGTCATTATTAGCAGTTCTAATGCCAAGTTTAAAATTAAATCCAATCAGCACAGAAAAACATTTGGAAACTCTTTTAAAAATGAAAGAGACAAAGATTAGCTACTATAAAATACATCATCAATTGTATGAAGAGGAAATTTGCGTCTCAGAAAAAAAAAAAAAAATCCCTAAATGCTGTTAGTGATGTGTAGCCAAAACTGGAGCTGAAACAAGAGTGTGGCACGGATCTTTACCATCAAATCAGCTTCAATCAATTCCCAAGGCAGATGTGCTTGCAGCAGAGCAGTGCAGGATGCAGGTTTTGCTCAGCACAGTTCCTGATGGAGGCTGATAAAACACAACCCTCCAGACAGCCCAGGGCATGCTGCATGTCAGGCACTGACCCTGCATTCCTCCAGCTGCAGCCCAGGGCATGCTGCACTCCAGGCACTGACCCTGCACTGATCCCTGCACTGATCCCTGCACTGACCCTGCATTCCTCCAGCTGCAGCCCAGGGCATGCTGCACTCCAGGCACTGAGCCCTGCACTGACCCTGCATTCCCTCAGCCCCAGCTGCAGCCCAGGGCGTGCTGCACTCCAGGCACTGACCCTGCACTGATCCCTGCACTGAGCGCTGCACTGAGCGCTGCACTGAGCGCTGCACTGAGCGCTGCACTGACCCTGCATTGACCCCTGCACTGACCCCTGCACTGACCCTGCATTCCTCCAGCTGCAGCCCAGGGCATGCTGCACATCAGGCACTGACCCCTGCACTGACCCCTGCACTGACCCTGCACTGACCCCTGCACTGATCCCTGCATTCCCTCAGCTCCAGCTCCAGCTCCAGCTGCAGCCCAGGGCATGCTGCACTCCAGGCACTGACCCTGCACTGAGCCCTGCACTGACCCCTGCACTGACCCTGCATTCCCTCAGCCCCAGCTCCAGCCCAGGGTCTGATTCCAGCTCTCTGCCACATCCTGCTCCTCACTACACGGGATTTCTTCCACACTTTTAACACACAGTCTCTCTGGAAATTCATTTCACAGGGTGGAATCTAAATTGCACTCTGCTTCAAATAAAATACCTCAGGAACAACATACTCTGGGTGTAGAAGGAAAGAACTAATAAATGAGAATGAAGATAAAAACTGCAGCATTTCAGTGGAGAACGAAGCACTCAGTAAAGATAATTGTGCCCATTCACCATAAAATGAGAACTTGAGGAGAGCACCGTAAGTCACAAAATATTTGGGTTTGAAGTATTAAAAATGTAAAGCATCTGAGGCTCTATCAGCTGTACCAATGGTGTTCTCTACTCATTTGAAGTTATATTTTTACAAACCTGTTGTTACAGAGCTGATTCTTTTTCAGGCTGCTCCTCCTGAGCAGGACTTGGAGCAGCACCATGGAACAAGCACCACACTGAAAATGGAACCCGGAGATAACAAGACACCCAGGACTTTAATTACTGCAAATTACATAAATGAAGGGAAATATCTTGAGCTCCCCCTCTGCTGCAGAGTGGGCTGGTGCAGAAGGCTGGGGATAACAAGGCAAACATCACCCCTCGTTTAACCTTTTTATCCTGAAGTGGCCAAAATTGCTTCAGGAAAGAAATTATGTTTATGGGTTGCCATAGTAGTTTTGACACCTTTTTGAGCTCAAAAGCAAAGGCAGTTGAGTAGGTTGAAGATTTGGGCTTTTTAAAAAAATAATTTTATACACCCAGGAAGGTTTTTTAATCTCTTATACACAGGAGGTACTGGTCTGCTTTGTGTGGCCCCTTCTCACAGAAAGTGTAACACTTATTCCTGTCAGTGGAAAACAGAATTCAGCTTTTGGACTATCTCCTGCATCTTTTCCTTCCTCAGTAATAATATGATCTTGGGATGCTTTGGGATTTACTTTATTATGCCAAGGATATCTAAATTGTATCTCTTCAGTTACATGCTTGATAAAAATTGCCCAGGATGGTTTTCTTTGCCTGTCTTCATGGTGCTTATACTTCAAGATGTCTTTATCTTCAGGGTACTGTAGTTGGTAAAAAATTATTTTCCCTGTGAAACCGAGTTATTACTTCATTATTGAATTCTGCCTTTTGTGTGAAGGCTACTGTGCAACTCCTCCAACAGGCTAACAAAAAAAACCACCAAAAAAACCAGAGGAAAGTATTTCCCAGAGAATAAACAGCTCATATTCATAATAACACTAAGGATAGCATTTATTTCTGTTCATACTCATCAGCAACAGCCCTTCCCTCTCACTCCATTACAATCCCAGCTGTTCTGACCAGGGCTCTCAGAGCAGCTTTAAGGATGAGGACGTTTCCAGGAGCCCAGCTCAGCTCTACTTCCCCACTATCATCAGCACAGGAGTTCTGAATTTCTCAGTCCTCCCTTTGCTTGCCCAACACATTCTACATTTTCTGACCCGATTTTGAGGAGAAAACCTTAAGCCCACAGCTCCCTGAGGCACACACCCAGTGCAGCACAGCACAGGAGCCTGCCAGGTGTGATGCCTGGAGATCCAGGCAAGGCTTGGGAATCCTCCCTGCAAACCTGGATTGCTGCTGGAATAGTGCTGGGAAGCACAGCCAGAGCAGCACACTCCTCTCAGACTGCACTGAGCACACCCCAAAGCACTGCACACAGAGCTTATTTCACTTCCAGGGACGGGTCTTGCTTTGGTTTTAAACCAGCAGTATCAGAAAGAATAATCCAGCACAGCATCACCTACCAAGTTAAGAGGACTGCTGGTGAAGGAAGTTGTTTAGGAAGTTTTTTATATTGCTCACACTAGAGTTAGAGGGAAAAAAAAATGCAATAAATCAGAACCCCCCTCATACTTCCCTGACCTGGCTGAAATCTGCTCAGCTGGGAGGCTTCGACACAAATGTGGTGGGAGGGAGGAGAGCAGAGCTTCCAGGCAAAAGCATTTCTTGAGGAGTTAATGAAATTTGCAAGTATAATTATTTTTAATCTGGGTGCCAAGTTCTCTCTCCATTCCATGAAATCCTAGTGCTGTGATGCTACAAAAGGAACACATGAGCCCTCAACTCTCATTACAGCATCATTATATAATTCACAAATACCAGTCTCAAATTAAATCCACTGAAAGGGGGTTACAGCAGTCAGGGAGTACTAAGGAACAGAGTATCTATGGAACTCAGAGCCCATGGCAGCTCCAAACCTGCCCTCCAATAGGCCAGGAAGGTGAAAAGATCCACATTTGCTCTCCCAGAAGCTCTTGCCAAGCTGAACTCAACGGGAGGCTGAGGAGCACAGCCATGGGCACACCAGAGCTGATCCCAGCCAACGCTGCTGAACGTGGCCAGTCCTGGCAGGAAACACGGGGAGAGAGGAGGAAACGGCTCTGGAACATCTCTCAGCCCAGGACTTGCTCCTTCTCCAGCATCCCCTCCCTGGCCAGGAGCAGCAGAGCCCGGGCTGGGGAAGGATCACACTCCTGAGCTCCACAAACAGCCAGCCCAAAACCAGAACCTTCCATCGGCCCTGAGCTCACCTCTGGCTGCCAGAGCAAGGGAGCAAGTGAAATGCAGGAGGGAACACAGCTGCAGCCTCTCCAGGCACAGTGTCCTCACTGCCACCCCACACTGTCCTCACTGCCACCTCACACTGTCCTCACTGCCACCCCACTGCCCTCACTGCCACCCCACTGTCCTCACTGCCACCCCACTGTCCTCACTGCCACCCCACTGCCCTCACTGCCACCTGCAGCCTCTCCAGGCACACTGTCCTCACTGCCACCCCACTGTCCTCACTGCCACCCCACTGTCCTCACTGCCACCCCACTGCCACCCCACTGTCCTCACTGCCACCCCACACTGTCCTCACTGCCACCCCACTGTCCTCACTGCCACCCCACTGCCCTCACTGCCACCCCACACTGTCCTCACTGCCACCCCACTGTCCTCACTGCCACCCCACTGCCCTCACTGCCACCCCACACTGTCCTCACTGCCACCCCACTGCCCTCACTGCCACCCCACTGCCCTGCGTTCAGCACATCTTCAGCCTCCTCAAACAGCCAGCCTCTGGGTGCCTGCCCTAAGGAGTCCCAAACCTGCAGCTCTGGGCCAGCTCTGGAGCCCTGAGTGAGGGTTTGGGGCAGCTCCTGCTCCTCGGGGCAGCTCAGGGCAACTCCTGCTCCTTAGGGCAGCTCTTGCTCCCTGGGACAGCTCTGGTTCCTCAGGACAGTTCCTGCTCCCTGGGACATCTCCTGCTCCTCAGGACAGCTCCTGCTCCTCAGGACATCTCTGGTTCTCCAGGACATCTCCTGCTCCTCAGGACAGCTCTGGTTCCCCAGGACATCTCCTGCTCCTCAGGACAGCTCTGGTTCCCCAGGACATCTCCTGCTCCTCAGGACAGCTCTGGTTCCCCAGGACATCTCCTGCTCCTCAGGACAGCTCTGGTTCCTCAGGACATCTCCTGCTCCTCAGGACATCTCCTGCTCCTCAGGACATCTCCTGCTCCTCAGGACATCTCCTGCTCCTCAGGACATCTCCTGCTCCTCAGGACATCTCCTGTTCCTCAGGACATCTCTGGTTCCCCAGGACATCTCCTGCTCCTCAGGACAGCTCTGGTTCCCCAGGACATCTCCTGCTCCTCAGGACATCTCCTGCTCCTCAGGACATCTCCTGCTCCTCAGGACATCTCCTGCTCCTCAGGACAGCTCCTGCTCCTCAGGACATCTCCTGCTCCTCAGGACATCTCCTGCTCCTCAGAGCTCCAGGGCTGTTGTTGGTGCCTGTCCAGGTGAGTGTCCCTGCAGACACACTCCAGGCCTGGTGAGATGCTGCTGCAGGCATTTCAGACTGGCCAGAGCAGTCATTAGAGAAATCCTGCTGCCACAGCAAACACACACAAACGGATTTAGGTTCTGTTCCAGCTGCTGCTCTGCTTTGCCGGGCACGTCAGCGTGTTAATGCTGAATTACCCACAGGGGATATCCAGCAACTCAACAGCACAACTGCAGGAATTTCATTCCAGGCTGGAGATTTCCAGGAAGTTCAAGAAATTCCTACGAATTGCCTGACTATAAAATGTTGTGATCACAAACAAAGGGCAAATGTAAGGTAAGAACAAACATACTGGCTAAAGGAAAAACTCACCAACCCCCCAGCTCAGACTCTTGACATTGTCTGTGGTGGCTGCCCAGGAAAAAGTCTCAGGAAAGGCAAAGAAATGTACACACAGCAGCCCAATCATCTCAGTCTCATCCCTTCTTAACACTTGTCTTCTGAGGACAAGTTTCTTCTTCCAGTCTCCAGAGCAGCACAAAATAAATGGATCTGTATTAAAATTAAACCAGATCTGCCTAACAAGTGTTCTGTTCCAGGTCAGTCTCAGTGTTTATCTCCAACCAAGCCCAATGCTGAGCCTGGATGAGGCTTTAGTGAAATGAAGTCTGCTCTGTCAGCCCCCCATTCCCTGAGAGTCACAGGCTTTCTGCTTCCTCCCCACACTGAGGATGCTGATTTCAGAGATTCCAGAGGAAAAATACCTCAGACTTCCTGCCCAGTGGTCAGAAGACAGCGGGCAGCACCCTCAGGTGTATCAGCTGACAGCAAGAGCTCATTCAGCTGGAGCAGCCAGAACATCTTGAAACAGATATTTAGAATTGCAGAGAAATTAGTTTGAGCAATTTGCAAAAAAAAAGCCATTGACAAAAAGCAGCGGTTTCCAACATCACTGGCAGCAGATGCCGTGTTTGTAAGATTTCCCCACAAATGAGCATCTGTAATACAAAAAGAAAAAACAACAGAAAGGCTTCTGGGGAAGGAAACGCTTGAAATCCATCTTTATATTCCAAAGCTTTTGTGATCATGTCTTGGATTAAAGGTTGGACTTTAACCTAGACATCTGGGGCTGGATTTATCCCATTGAAAGACAAAGTAAAAACAACTGTTCCCCATCCCAAAATCAGAAGCTGACAGGCTCTTTCCATTGTTTTGCATAACAATACTGTGGAAATGAGCTTCAAGTAACATTTTCACTCAAGCTTTTGTTAAAGAAGAATGCTAATCATTCCCATCCTGCATCCCAATTACTCACTGCTTCTCAACTTCATTAACAACTCAAGAATCAGCGCAGAAGCACGAGGAGTCCAAGGGAATGAAAAGGCAGGCAGCAGAAATAAATCCATGGCACCCATTCTGAGGGCTGCTCTCCCTGCCAGAGAACAGCTCTGGAGAGCCCAGCCCTGGCACAGCACCTGGAGGTGGCACCGACTGACCCAGAACCAGCCCCAAGGGCTCCTTGGCATCTCCTGGGGCTGGGGGTGCCTTCCTGGGAGCAGCAGGGGGACAAAAAGCTTGTGGTGTGCCCGAAGCCTCCTGAGCTGCCCTGGGGTGCAGGAGACAGCAGCGTGTGCAGGGAAGGCTCCACAGAGCTCTGGAACAGGCACTGGTGCTGAGAAACTGCACCTGGTGAGCCTGAGCCAGGGAAAACTGAGCTGCCCTCCTGCTGAAAGGTCCTGAGCGCTCTGGCTCAGAGCTGGGGCTACCCTGGCACTGTCCCCTCATTTAAAGCAACCCCACTTGTGCCACACGGATGATCTCAGGTACCTCATCTTACCCTAACCCTTTACACAGCTCAGCCAGTCTATTTTTAATCCGAGTTATCTGCAGGCAGGATATTGGTACAAAAGTCATTAAACATCATTTCATACACAGAAAGGCAAACGATGGATGTGGTACAGAAACAAGTCGATACAGCGAGTACACACATGTGACAGCAGAGCAGAGAACACAGCAGAGCGTTCATTTAAGAGCAGATTTTAAATTTGACCTTCACAATATGCACCAGAGGTAGTGTACATACACAACATGGCTCTAGAGAAAGAGTATTTACCCAGCAAGTTCAACTGAGCTTCTATAAATAATGCAGAAGCAAAACACTAATTGGCCTGTTGCAGAAAAATTTTGCATTTCACAACTCACTGCTCTTCCTGTCTGTTATCTGGGGGTTTATCCTGACTGATCCAAGCATGCAGACATCTGCCCAAGGAGCCAGGACACAGCTCCCAGAAAAAGCACCAGCTCTTTCTTTTTTGACCTCATTTCCTGTGAAAAAGACTAATTTAGACACTTCCACTGGCCAGCTGGCCTCCCCTCTATTACTCCACTTCCCCTACGAAGTTTCTTTGCAAATTTCAACCACATCTTAAGATAGGAACATGCTTCAAAAACATTGTTTTAACAATGCAGCCCAAAGCCAAAGCCAGGCAGAGAGAGGTGTGGGATGGTGCTGGAACAGCAGCAGTAAAGCTCCCTGAGAACCAGAGACTGCTGCCCACCCAGAAAAGCCTTCAGCAGCCTCCTCCCTGGCCAGCCCCACTGACAACAGCCCTGGAGCTGCCTCTGGGCCCTCACCTGCATCATCCAGCTCATCATCATCATCATCATCATCATCATCATCATCATCATCATCATCATCATCATCATCCAGCTGATGAACCCCAGGCTGCCCCAGCCTCTGAGACAGAACTTCCATTCCATTCCATTCCATTCCATTCCATTCCATTCCATTCCATTCCATTCCATTCCATTCCATTCCATTCCATTCCATTCCATCCCATCCCATTCCATCCCATCCCATTCCATCCCATTCCATTCCATTCCATTCCATTCCATTCCATTCCATTCCATTCCATTCCATTCCATTCCATTCCATTCCATCCCATCCCATGGATCCCATTCCATTCCATCCCATCCCATTCCATCCCATCCCATTCCATTCCATTCCATTCCATCCCATGGATCCCATCCCATCCCATCCCATCCCATCCCATCCCATCCCATGGATCCCATCCCATGGATCCCATCCCATGGATCCCATCCCATCCCATCCCATCCCATCCCATCCCATCCCATTCCATCCCATGGATCCCATCCCATCCCATTCCATTCCATTCCATCCCATGGATCCCATTCCATCCCATTCCATTCCATCCCATGGATCCCATTCCATCCCATCCCATCCCATCCCATCCCATCCCATCCCAGCCTTCCAGGGGAAGTGCTGCACTCTCTGTCACTGCACAAGTTATTGTACAAGGCCTTCACTAAAGATCTCCCAATGGATTCCTTATGGAGGTAAAATGAAATGTTTCTGCTTGCTTAGTTTGTTTCGTGGTGGATCTCACTGGATAATTTTAGGCACCATTTTTGGAAGAGGTTCTCTCGGACTGGGCCAATAATATCTCCCAGATATGAAGACAAATGTTATCTTTAAAGGGAAATTCACCCAAAATCTCCCATCCAGGCTCCTGAAAAAGCTGGCATTTAGGAAAGATCAGTGGGAAAGGCATTAGGAAGCTTAATGAAGTTATTTCACTGATTCCTTTGAGCAGCTTGAGCAGACTGGTTCCCAAACTTCAGCTGAGAAGAATTCATATCAAAGCACTGCTGCTTTTTAAGCCTGCTTTCCACAGAGAGCAAGGATCACAGAGAACAGTCCTGGAGGGAGTCCAGGGTAAAGTTTATGTTTACAAACAAGATTCTGCCTCAGGGTTTTGTTACTTAAGAGCCCCTACAAACTGTGAGTTCTGGACAACAATCAGAAACCTTGAAATCTCAGGAAAAATTATAAATGCTGAACCAGACCCAACCACTCCAGTAATTTAAAGTGGAATTTTGCTTAGCAGAGTCCATAAGCATACAAACAAATAACTGTCAACAGAGCTTTTTCTGTGGGATCAGAATAAGGGAAATGCTTTTTTCCTGAGCATGACCTTGACAACCTCCTGGTTTGTGCCCTGCGAGGCAGATTCAGCTCATGGGCCTGACCTCCCTTCCCACAGCTCCAAGGTGAGCCTTGCTGAAAATCTGATCTTCTAGGGGATCTTCAGAAAGAGAAATTTCATCTTTAAGAACAGCTAAAAAAGAATCCATTGCCACTCTGAATTAAGGTCTCCCCAAGCTGATGATACGAATGTTCCTCTTATTTCCAGCATAAATTGCTCTAGGTCCTGGCATGAATTTCACTCTCTCCCAACCCTGCCTGTTCACTCTATTTCACTTGTTTCACACTGGGAATCCGCTTGCTTTCCCAAAACTTCTCTGGACTAAGGGCAGGGATGAGGTGCAGCCTTTCCTCCCTCAGCCCAGACTGAAACCAGGCAGAAATGGGGGCTCTGTGAGACCCCACACAAACCCACCCAGCAGCTGACTGAGTTATTCCTCAGCACAGCAGGATCTCTGAAGGGCCAGATGGCCCCTCACACTGCACATTATTAACAGCCTTTAATGACCAGCACAAGGAATTCCATGCCAGAAGCTTGATTCAGCCAGGCTAAACAGTAGCAAACCAAGCAAATGATTCTGCTGCTAATGTAAGGGGCAATGCTATTTACAACCAGCTGTAAGACTTCACCCTAGGCAAAGAAGAATGAGATTTCCCAGAATAAAGCAGGGCAGCAGGCTGGCTGGACAGAGGGGAAGCAGCAGCAGACACAGAAAGGGAGTCCACGTGCTCTGGAGGAAACACAGCTCTGTGAAGAAGAGACAATTTATCACTTAAACTGAAACAGAACTGAAAATCAGTGACACTTAGATTTAACAAAAGTAAAGTTAGAACTGAGAGTGTTTCTTTAAAAGCTGCAGATAGAACACTTTAAATGGAGAAGGGAGATCAAGGGCCAAGGCTGGCCCATCTCCTGAAGCACCCAAGGGTGCTCTCCAGTGCCTTCAGGATATTCAGAGCCAGCTCCTCCTCTGAGGAGATAAATCCACATCTCAGCATTTCCTTTATGTCCTTGAAGTGCCACACAAACATCACCAATGCCAGCTGCCCTGGCTGAAGGTGACTGCTCCCAAATGTTACCGGGAGTGGTGACAGAGCAGCCCCAGGCCAGCCCAGTCTGAGCCACCAGCAATTCCCAGCCCCTCGTGCCATGGAGCTCCTTTTCCAGACAGGAACTGGGAATAATCACAGCAAGGACACAAACATCATCTGCACACCCCAAAACTACAGCAACGACACAAACATCATCTGCACACCCTGAAATCACAACAATGACACAAACATCATCTGCACACCCCAAAACTACAGCAATGATACAAACATCACCTGCACACCCCAAAACTACAGCAATGATACAAACATCACCTGCACACCCCAAAATCACAGCAACAACACAAACATCATCTGCACACCCTGAAATCACAGCAACAACACAAACATCATCTGCACACCCCAAAATCACAGCAACACAAACATCATCTGTACACCCTGAAATCACAGCAACAACACAAACATCACCTGTACACCCCAAAATCACAGCAACACAAACATCACCTGTACACCCCAAAATCACAGCAACACAAACATCATCTGCACACCCCAAAACTACAGCAACAACACAAACATCATCTGCACACCCCAAAATCACAGCAACACAAACATCACCTGCACACCCCAAAACTACAGCAACAACACAAACATCATCTGTACACCCCAAAACTACAGCAACAACACAAACATCATCTGTACACCCCAAAACCACAGCAACGAAACAAACATCACCTGTACACCCCAAAATCACAGCAACACAAACATCATCTGCACACCCTGAAATCACAGCAATGACACAAACATCATCTGCACACCCCAAAACTACAGCAATGACACAAACATCACCTGCACACCCCAAAATTCGGCATTTACTCTTCCCCACAGCATAAATGCTGAATTTTTTATGGCCCAACTCAGCTTGCAAACTGCCAGCCTGGGCCAGCAGGACTGGACTGTCCTACCCAGCCTGGCCAGCACAGTAAATGACAAGGAGCACTGCCCCTTAAAAGGATTGTCAGAACTGCTTGGGACAAATAAAAACTGAGATGTCTGAATGCATATATTCTCATACTGGCTGTATTCTCAATATGTCATTACTCCTCCTTATAATTTCAATACAGATAAAAATGAAGTTAAAATGCTTCTACAATAAAATGAGAGAAAAAACTTGAGTGAGTACTTAAAATTACATTTAAAAAAAATCAGTTCCAGCCATGACTACTTTTAAAGAAGCAGGGAATTCAACACTTGTGGTTTCATCAGGCTGGGCTGCTGTCCCCAGGGAGGGGCAGGGGGCTCTGAAACCAGAGCAGGAGGGCAGGCATCCAAAGCCAGGCTTCCAAAATCACACCCACCACCACAGACCTGCAGTGCTGCAAGGTGATTTTGGTAAATATTTCTTGGGACTGTGCTCCCTTGCTCAGGGCTAGCAAGAGAGCATGTGCCATCATCTTGAGGACAGATTGGGAATGCAAACCTAACATATTCTTCTCTTCCCTTTCAAAATCAGATGATCAGCTGTGGCTTTAGTCCTGCCAAATTCTGTCAAATATAGCACAAAATTATACAGAACCATAGTAACTGCACTCCCACTATTGTTCTGATTTAAAGAGGAGTTTGATTACATTAGGTAAATATTTGTCCTTATGTAATAGCTCCCTCCAACATTCTAAAAATTTTCCGTCTCCTAGAATTTAACTGAAGAGGGTGCTTTCACATGTCACTGCTCTGCCCCAAAATCAAGTATACTCTATAATACCATGAGTATTAAACTGTGAGTAATGTTATTACAAGCAATAATAGTTATCCAGACAATTATGTAGTTGCAACTGCAGTTTTCCTATTAAATCTAGAAGCTTGAAGCAAATTCAGAGCCAGTAAGAATTGCAACACCATCTCTGACGAGC
Source organism: Poecile atricapillus (assembly GCF_030490865.1). Lineage (NCBI taxonomy): Eukaryota > Metazoa > Chordata > Aves > Passeriformes > Paridae > Poecile > Poecile atricapillus. The sequence continues at coordinate 19,710,520 of NC_081260.1, read as the reverse complement.
TAAATAGCAGTTATTTATTCACAGATTGTTAAATTCTTATGGCCCTGGGATTTCCAGGAGAAAAGCAACAAAGAACTGACTCCCCATGTAAATACTGGCTCATTCTTCATGTTGATATAATTATGAAGTTTCAGTCATTGCAAAGCTGTTCACAGTGCTCTACGTGCATTGCAAAATCTCTGCTAACTGCAGTTTTGCCATTATAAAACTCGCTGGTGAAGTCACTGTTCTATTTCCAGCTCAGCTCTGGCACTGTGCGGATGCTCGCTGCTTAGTAAATAGAAATAGTTTATTTGGGAAAAAAGAACATACAGAATCAAAAAAGCTAGAGGCTTTTGATACCCTTTCTTCCAAGTCATTTCAAATAAGGTAATGAAATAAATGAATAATAAAGAGCAAACAGAAGCTTGTGTGATGACTCAACACACCAGGAGTCATGAGGAAAATGCTGAATTCTCGACTACACGTTCCAATATGGTAACACAGGAGTGCACACGCTGAAAAACTTCCACCTTTTAGAATAGGTGTTATCAACAGCCTGGGCAGCATTAATCAATGTTCTTATCACTTTGGTAATTACATTCCTCCTGGCACACACATGCAAAGAGAGGAATTTAAGAGCTTTACTTGAGGCTTGGAAAAGAAAGAACAAATCAGGAAAGCTCTTGCACCCCATGTCCTTCCTGCTCAGCTCCAGCTGGGTCTAATTTCTTTGGTCAGCCTCCAGGACCAGAAACATTCCAGCCCCATGCAAACACATCAGCTCCTTTTCCTAAGGATATCATCTGCTCCAAGAAATTATTTCACTTGCTTTGGCTGCATTCACAGGGATGTTCTGTGCATCTTGGAGGTGAGCTGATCGGCACAAACATTTGTTCAAACAAAGGAATTAAAACAAGCTTGCTGACAGCTTTCTTCTGAAACAATGAGTATTTCTACCCAAAACACGGTTATGAGAAGAGTCCAGATCAGACAATCCCAGAACCTGCCAGCACCTGTCACAAACACACAGCACAGTTCAGAGGAGTCACTCCCCACAGAGGAGTCTCCAGGGAAATGAATGCACACAACTTTCTGAATCCTGCTGCTGAAAGGAGAGGTTCCAGCGCTCGGAGCCCGTGTGCCCGGAGCTCAGGCAGCACCCAGCCCTTCCCTGCCCCGAGCTGCACATCAAAGCAACAACTGCAGCTTGGCCAGGAGAGCCCCACAGCTCTCCTGCCTCCTCATCCTCAGCACACAGCTCCAGAGAGAGCTGGACCAGAAACAGCTGGACCAAACTCTCTGTGCTCCCCAGCCCCAGCACACAGCTCCAGAGAGAGCTGGACCAGAAACATCTGAACCAAACTCCCTGAGCTCCCCATCCTCAGCACACAGCTCCAGAAACAGCTGAACCAAACTCCCTGTGCTCCTCACCCTCAGCACACATCTCCAGAAACAGCTGAACCAAACTCCCTGTTCTCCCCAGCCCCAGCACACAGCTCGAGAGAGAGCTGGACCAAACCTCTCCTGCCTCCCCAGCCCCAGCACACAGCTCCAGAAACAGCTGAACCAAACTCCCTGTGCTCCTCAGCCCCAGCACACAGCTCCAGAAACAGCTGAACCAAACCCCCTGTGCTCCCCAGCCCCACACACAGCTCCAGAAACAGCTGGACCAAACCCCCTGTGCTCCTCAGCCCCAGCACACAGCTCCAGAGAGAGCTGGACCAAACCCCCTGTGCTCCTCATCCTCAGCACACAGCTCCAGAAACAGCTGGACCAGAAACAGCTGGACCAGAAACAACTGGACCAGAAACAACTGGACCAAACCCCCTGTGCCCACAGCCAGGAGCACCCAGAGGCTGGAGATGAGCAGGACCCCGGGCAGACACTGCAGGGAGAAGTATTTTAAGAGGTACATCTGGAAGGAAAGAATAGACTCCTGCAGGGACAAAAGTGCTTTTTAAAACAGAGCACACTTGTTCTATCCCTTCCTGCTGCCAAGAGGAATCAGCAGCACAGGACTGAGGCAGCAGGGACAGGTGTTCTCTCTAAAGGAGAATTCACTCTTTTGGCCACCTCTACAGCACGTTTGGCCAATGGCTCCCAACACAAGTGTGGGATCCTTCCATCAGCAGCATTCAGCCCCTGGCAAGCGCTGCTGGAGGCTCTGCAGTTGCCTCTCACATGATCAGATGAAAAGCTGCCTTCTGAGCTTCTGTTTGCCATTCCTTTTTTCTTCTAAACCACGTATTATTTAAAATTATCTGGAAGAGTTACAAATTACTCTAACCAGTTCTTTCAGCATGCAGGAATATATGACTGTAAGGAGATTATAAATGTATTTTCTTACAGCTGAGCAGTTCAAGCCCAACATTTAAATGTTGGTATAAAAATATGCGAAACCAAATTGTATGACAGAGCTCGCTTTGTCAAAACACAAATGTCTCATAAAATATGCTGTCTGGCATCATATGTAGTAGGTGATATTTTTCAGACAAACTTTTTCAAGGAAAAATACCAATTAAAATTAACAAAAGACATTCGAAATTAGGATTTGATATTTTGTCTTTTGAATTCAAATGGCAGCAATTCTGAGGTTTATTAGATTTGTTTAAAGGTCAGCCCCAAAATAAAAAAAATCAGCTATGCAAAATATTTTGTTCAACCTTTCACAACTTCTTCCAGTTACTGTTCCTTAGCTGAAAGCTACCCAAAAAACTCTCATATTTATTCAGTTCCCCTCTCTGCCATCTTTGTCTCCAATATTTCTCTACAGCCCACAAGCCAAAACATTTGTTTGGCTCTAATCCAGAGAGCCTTCACCCATGTAACTTATCAAAAGGATTTTTGGATTTGAAGTCTTCCCAGCAGCTGTGATCTTTTGGCAGCTCACGTGAGGAGAAGAGAAATTGAATTTCCTGGAAAAGGAACCATTTGTAGATGGGCTGAGCTCGCAGGAGGAGCAGGGAGAGAGTGAAGCCACTGAACATTTACCAGGGGTGAAACTGAGCAGTGAATTGACTGATCAGCGCCTGCAGAGATGGGCTGGGAGCAGGGCAGGGCAGAGGGAAAGCTGCCAGGCTGTGCAGAAAACACGAAATGTCTCTCAGCAGAAGCCCCGAGGCTGGGAACGCTGCCCAGCCCGGCCCAGGACGGAGAGCCAGGCTCCAGAGGAGCTGCCAGCAGGGATGTGCTGCAGGGGCACAGAGCAGCATCCCCACAGGGATGTTGGACACCCCAGGGTGGAGGCTTTGGGGCCACAGGAGCCTGAGGATGAGCAGGAGCTCCTGCTCCTTCCTGCACTCCTTGTCCTGCCTTCCTCCACCTACAGCTCAGAGCCATTCCTGCCCAGCCCTGATGATTCCAGAGAAACCAAAGCCACTGATAACAAAACCTGGGCATTCACTCCAGGTAAAGCAAGGAGTACTGGGCTGCAATTGTATCAAATTATGATCAGTTTTATCCCTCCAGAAAAGGCTTCACAGATAACCAAAAGACCTGTGAGTACAAATTTTTCAGCTCAAGCAGACTATAAAGTATTTCATTTCTTTGAAGGGTGGAGGGTTTGATCTTCTCTTGCTTTGTCAAAGCAGGACACAAAGCCCTGGGTCTGCTCAGTTCCACTGGGTCACCCACAGAAACAAGTTTCTGTCAACAGAGCAGCCACGAGGTGACACAGCCTTGTTCTCAAAAGGCTCCTGTGTTACACACGGCCCTGAAAGGAAGGAGATAAAAAAAGAAAAGGGAAAAAATAGAGCTTAAGCTGAGATACAGCCGAGCTTCCTCAAAACCCTTACTATAATCTGTTTACACGGTTCCTGCAGAGGCTCTTTGGGTGGACAACTCTTTCATTTACACGGTGCTTTACACTTCAAATTCCAGCAATCTACCCGAGCAACTAAAAACTTCCATGCAGATAAAACCAGAAGAGATCAGAAATCCTCAGCCAGACAATTCCAGATGAAAAGCAAGCCAGTGAGAGATTTTGTGTTATATCAGGCAAAAACGAGCAGCTGTTGTGGCCCCTGCACTTCAAAGGGGCTGTTATTATTAATATCTCACTGCACAAGCCATGCTCAAACCACCTGTGGCACGAGCAGTGGCACAGCCTGACAAGGATGACATCTGACTTCAACAATGCCCATCCTGCACATAAACACAAACCTTCTCTCTTGATAGAGATGGCAGATTGTCTTTTCACAAGGCAAACGAGTGAGAATCAGGTGAGCTCTGGGGCAGGTGTCAGTCAGAGATCAGAGCCTGCAAAGCTGCCGAGCAGCCTTAATGCATTTTGCATTGCAGAGGTGTTCAGCAATCAGTCAGGCCCCAAGAACTGCTGACTGCAAGGAGATGATCTCAAACACAACGGCCACCACTCACCAGGATGATTCCCTGCTCACTGAGCATTTGGGCAATTACAGCTGCAGGAGCTGCAGGTGGATGTGAGGAGCAGAAGAGCAGCTGCAGGTGGATGTGAGGAGCAGGAGCTGCAGTTGGATGTGAGGAGCAGGAGCTGCAGGTGGATGTGAGGAGCAGGAGCTGCAGGTGGATGTGAGGAGCAGGAGCAGGAGCTGCAGGTGGATGTGAGGAGCAGGAGCAGGAGCTGCAGGTGGATGTGAGGAGCAGGAGAGCAGCTGCAGGTGGAGGTGAGGAGCAGAAGAGCAGCTGCAGGTGGATGTGAGGAGCAGGTGCTGCAGCTGCAGGTGGATGTGAGGAGCAGAAGAGCCCAGTGCAGGCACAGGGAGGACACAGCAGGCAGGCTGAGGGGAGCACAGAGGGCAGAGCAGCTGGCACTGGGCAGGTGAAGGGCAGAAAGCAGAGCAGGCTGGCACTGGGCAGGTGAAGGGCAGAAAGCAGAGCAGGCTGGCACTGGGCAGGTGAAGGGCAGAAAGCAGAGCAGGCTGGCACTGGGCAGGTGAAGGGCAGAAAACAGAGCAGGCTGGCTCTCCCTGCCCTGCCAGCTCGGGGTGCAGCCTGCACAGCCCCAGGACTGCACAGCCCAGGGCAGGAGGAGCTCCCCACGTGTTTATTCTCCTCTCCTGGAGCTGCACTGCAGAGCAGGGATGTGGAGCTCGAGCTGGGGTGACAGAAGGGTGGGGGACAGCACAAAAAGCTTCCAGTGCAATTGCCTGTGGAGTTTGCCCTTCCACTAAAACTGGGAGGATATTTATAGAATAAAGTTTCACTTCAAGCCCTGTCACATACTATATTACTCAGGAAGTGTCAAAAGTGCAATGTCAAATGTGAAATGAATTAAAATCATCATTGAACCATTTGTTGCCTGGTGAAATAGGACAGGAGGAGCGATGATACCCTTTGGAAGCAAAACAAGGAGAGAATGTCAATCCACCTCCTCAGAGCTCCCCTTCCATTTTGAGTATTTTGGGAAGAAGTTGCTACACCTGACTAAGACACAGACGACTCAGCCCCTGACAGAATCTGGAGCTTCCAACCCACGAACAGAGCTTTGCTTGCCAGCAGTTTGATCAGCAGCAGTCGGGTCTGTGACTCACACACCAGAGCACTGCTCAAGAGCATCTCCACGGATCCTCCCTCCTCACCCTGCCCAGGGAGCTCCTCAGCACACTCCAGTGCTGGAAGTGAAGCTTCAGGCACAAAACAAGATGCAACAAGTGCAAGAATACAAAGAAGAAGGGGTAGTTAATGCATTTGAAAGAATGCCTTGGAAACAAGAATAAATCCACACGTGATGACAACTGTGTGTGTGTGTGTGAGCAGTGAATGACCAGGGACTGTCCTAGCAGCAAACACAAACACACTGATGATGCCTGGCAGCAGGAAACTGCACTGCCAGAGCTAAAGAAAAATTCAAACAGTCCTCAAGCTCCTCAATCCTGGTACAAACAGAAGGAGGAAACAAAGGTGTTTCTTTTACACCTGCTCCAAGCCACACCACATGCCAATTACTCACAAGGAACGAGTCCTTCAGGAATCAGAGCAGAAGGCATGGCCAGGAGACAGTTTCTCAAAATGAAAGAGAAATTTTAAGTATCTACACACAAGACTGTAAGTCTCGTCAAATAGGAGACTGGGGGAGGAATAACCATGATTTTCCTGACAGAAAACAGAATTCTAACTTTTCAGCTACGAAAATTTCCTCAGATTTTACTGTTCAAGGAGGGCAGTTAATTGAATGATCACCTTCCACACTGGAATACTTTTCCAGAAGCGTGAGGCATTTGGGGTCCTGTTCCCCTGCTTTCCTCCTGCCACAGGGAGATGAAAGGCAGGTTCCAGCCAGGGCAGTCCAGCTGTGCTCACCCCCTTCCCTGCCACCAAACCTCCCGGCTTTACCCAGCTTCAGGGCAGCACAGAAATCACAAACTGCCCTTCAAACCCTCCCCTGGGCATGGCTCCATTTCCTGAACTGCAGCAAATTCAAATATTCCACAGTGGGAAATGCTTTAATATCAAACTGATTCATAAGAATCTTTCTGTCTGCTCCGTGTACTGAAACAAAACAACCCCACTTCAGAACTGCTGAGATATTTGGTTGGTTTGTTTGGTTTCAAATAAAAATACCTAAAGTAGACATTTTAAATTTTAAAGTAAGCTCAGAACTTTTTTTTTGTACTGAAAGGAATTTCATCCTTTTTCTGGTGGTGTCCTCAGCTTGCCTGTGGTGGAGGGAAGGCTCGGGGCCATGGCCAGCCCAAGGAAAAGGGAACAGATGCAGCAGAGCACCTGAAAAACACAGCCCAGGGCTCTCAGAGCAGCTCCAGGGAAAAGGCTTTTCAGTGATGGACCCAAACCCTGTCCCAGCTCATCTCAAACCTGACTGCTGCCCAATGCTATTTTAAACACTTCTACAGAAATGTCTTCAGCGTGTTTTCATCTCTTAAGTACGACCAGAGACAGTAAATTCTGTCCATCTCCCAGCCATGAGAGGTGGGACCCCTCTCCTCTGTTCTGTTATTTTCTTAGCTTTATTTTGCAATCTGTTAGGCAGAGTTCAAAAAAGAACATAATTTAAAATTTACTCTTCAGAACCGAATTTTTATCTTTTTTCTCCACAGATCCAGTGGAGAGGAGAGAGGGAAGATGAACAACAACAAAAAAAAGAGACTTCCCGTCACATAAATAATGAAAAAGATGCTCAAAGACTGAAATTTTCACATGCAGCTTTTGAAGTTATTTTTTACTTCTTTATATTTTGTTGCATGATCTACCTGCTGTTTTTTTTTCCCTTGGTAGCTTGACAAGCTCCTTTTAAACAAAGATTTTTAAAAGGCAATTCAAGAAGTTTTCAACGATCTTGTACAAATAAAAGGAAGAATCTTTTTGGTGAGTGTGCAAACTGCAATCCTTTGAACAAGAGGCCCTTGCCCACATGATGCCAAATCCTTTCTTGGCTGGGAGCACAAGGCAGGCTCCAGCCACACCAGTGCAAGAGGGAGGAAAAATTAAATTGAAAGCAATCTTTGGCCAGGCAGAGCAAAATCCTCCTGGTGTGGTTCAGGCACGAGGAGTGGGATGTTTCCTGCATAATTTCCCCCTGGAGCCGCTGCCAGCCAGGCAGGAGAACAAACCTCCCCATGGCCGAGCTCATTTCCTCAGAGCTCGCTGAGTTATCCTCAAACCCGCTACAAAACAAAAGCAAATCTCCGGAAAAGCACTCAAGTGTGATCTCTGTGGACACTTGCAGCACCAGCCAGCAAAAAGGGAGGCTGTGCTCAGTGTCCTTGGCCCTGCAGTGCTCTCCTGTTCCCCAGCCTGGCATTGCCTCCTCCAGACCCCCTGAGCCCTGCAGCACAGCCTGTCCTGTGCATCCCATCCTCATCCTCCCATCCTGTGCATCCCAGCCTGTCCTGTGCATCCCAGCCTGTCCTGTGCATCCCATCCTCATCCTCCCATCCTGTGCATCCCAGCCTGTCCTGTGCATCCCATCCTCATCCTCCCATCCTGTGCATCCCAGCCTGTCCTGTGCATCCCATCCTCATCCTCCCATCCTGTGCATCCCAGCCTGTCCTGTGCATCCCAGCCTGTCCTGTGCATCCCAGCCTCATCCTCTCATCCTGTGCATCCCAGCCTCATCCTGTGCATCCCAGCCTCATCCTGTGCATCCCAGCCTCATCCTCTCATCCTGTGCATCCCAGCCTCATCCTCTCATCCTGTGCATCCCAGCCTCATCCTCTCATCCTGTGCATCCCAGCCTCATCCTCTCATCCTGTGCATCCCAGCCTCATCCTCTCATCCTGTGCATCCCAGCCTGTCCTGTGCATCCCAGCCTGTCCTGTGTATCCCAGCCTCATCCTCTCATCCTGTGCATCCCAGCCTGTCCTGTGCATCCCAGCCTGTCCTGTGCATCCCAGCCTCATCCTCTCATCCTGTGCATCCCAGCCTGTCCTGTGCATCCCAGCCTGTCCTGTGCATCCCAGCCTGTCCTGTGTATCCCAGCCTCATCCTCTCATCCTGTGCATCCCAGCCTGTCCTGTGCATCCCAGCCTGTCCTGTGCATCCCAGCCTCATCCTCTCATCCTGTGCATCCCAGCCTGTCCTGTGCATCCCAGCCTCATCCTCCCATCCTGTGCATCCCAGCCTCATCCTCTCATCCTGTGCATCCCAGCCTCATCCTCTCATCCTGTGCATCCCAGCCTCATCCTCCCATCCTGTGCAGCCCAGCCTGTCCTGTGCATCCCAGCCTGTCCTGTGCATCCCAGCCTCATCCTGTGCATCCCAGCCTGTCCTGTGCATCCCAGCCTCATCCTCTCATCCTGTGCATCCCAGCCTCATCCTGTGCATCCCAGCCTCATCCTCTCATCCTGTGCATCCCAGCCTCATCCTGTGCTGCCCAGCCTCATCCTCTCATCCTGTGCATCCCAGCCTCATCCTCTCATCCTGTGCATCCCAGCCTCATCCTCTCATCCTGTGCATCCCAGCCTGTCCTGTGCATCCCAGCCTCATCCTCTCATCCTGTGCATCCCAGCCTCATCCTCTCATCCTGTGCATCCCAGCCTGTCCTGTGCATCCCAGCCTCATCCTCTCATCCTGTGCTGCCCAGCCTCATCCTCTCATCCTGTGCATCCCAGCCTCATCCTCTCATCCTGTGCATCCCAGCCTCATCCTGTGCATCCCAGCCTCATCCTCTCATCCTGTGCTGCCCAGCCTTGTCCTGTTCCCCAGCCTGTCCTGTGCATCCCAGCCTCATCCTCTCATCCTGTGCTGCCCAGCCTGTCCTGTTCCCCAGCCTGTCCTGTGCTGCCCAGCCTGGCCAAACCCAATCCCTGGGCAAGGACGGGCTGAGCCTTTGGAGAAGGGCTCTGTGAAAACCCTCCAGGCTCCCCATGGACTGCAGGAGCTGGCAGGAGTCACTGCTCAAACCTCCTCCTCCTCCCTCTGGTGTGATCCTGGCCCCATCTCCTGGGAACAGCTCGGAGAGCCACATGCACTGACCTCCAAATCCCTTGTTACTCTCTGTCTTAAATGAAATCCAAATGAGTCAGGTCTCAGCAGCCCCAGGGGAGCTGAGGAGCCCTTCCCCAGCCAGCCCTGCCTGGGCTGGGCAGCAGCAGGGGCTCTGGGCAGAGGTGAAGCTGTGGTGGCTGGTGTGGCACGTCCCTCCATCTCTCCAGATCGCTGTCAGGAGGCTGCTGCTCCCACAGAAGCCTCTCTCCAGCTCTCCAGCCTCCTGCTTTTCCAGACACGCTGCACAAATCCCGCCAGCAGTCACAACTGTGAGCGCAGCATCTTTCTTCAGTCCCTGCTTTACACCACAGCATCACCACAAAACGCCTTCCACGCTTCTGGGACACACGAGAACGAGCTTTTCCTTTTTCCTTTCACACCAGAGAAAGCAGCATCAAAGACACGTTACACACACATGAGCACACACAACACCTCCTCACCCCAGCAGGCCACAGCCCCAAACCACTGAGATCTGAATATATTTATTCTATTACCAGCTACTGACAGCCCATCACTACATTTTAAACAAGTCCTACAGTAATAAGCAGTATTATAACAGAGTCTCTGGCATCACCATGGCTCATTCTTCCCTCTATATGCTGGCATCACTATCATTATCATGATGAAAGCCTTGAGCTCTGTTTATCATTTGGATGTGGGAAAGGCTGCACAGGGAAGAATCAGCACACATTTGTAAGGTAACAGTAAAAGCAATTTTAACTTGTAGCCTTGCATCTGCTGCCTTTCTTTCTTTCAAGAAGAATAATGAGCATCATTCAGAAGCACATTTTAGTTTCAGCTTGTTCCCACTGCCAGATCTCCCATGTTACACCTACATCCTCACAAGATCCTGTCCTACCATAAAAGCTGGATCCTATTTGCAGTTAAACAAACTTCCCACCCTTGATGAGGACACAGCCCTCGGGGGAACAGCAGGATTGCTGATTCTCTCTGGCACACACTGCTGTAAACCAGAGCAGGTCACGGAGCCCTCTGCAGCCTCTCTGTGAATCCAGCTGAGTGAATTCACCCTCCATGGGCTGAGGGCTGCCCTGCCCTCCCCTGAGCCCTGTCCCCACGCCAGGCACAGCTCAGGCTCTCAGGGAGCCCAGTGCCCTTTGCTGGGGAGGCACCTGGGGTGTGGAGCCACCAGGAGCATCCCCTGACCCAGCAGCTGAGCTGCAGCCTGGCCCTGCTCAGCCCCCAGCCAGGACCTGACACCTGCCCAAAGGCAAGCAGAAATGCCAAACATTGCTAATTCACAACTGCTTCCACTGCCCCAGAGACACCACAGGGCTGGAACTGCCCTGCTCCTCACTGGGAAGCAACAGCATTCACATTCCAGTAGATAACAATGGAAAATTTCTAGGGTGTAAGGCAGGAAAAGATCTATTCTGTCTTTCCTGACTCTCAGTGATGGGGAAATGCATCAGACTCCATCTGAGAATCCTGCTGGAGCTCATGTGGGCTGGGAGGAGGAGGAAGAGGAGGAAGACAGCTACAACCCGTGTTGTTTCTCCCCACAGTTTTGCTGGGTACAAAGCAAACCAGCACAAATTCCAATTTATTCTTTCCATCAAGCAATGCTCTGAGATCGGTCCTCATGAGCTTCCCACCTTTGTGATGCCCGAGTGGCCCAGAGAGAATTCACAGGTCAGGTTTAAGGTGTCAGCTGTCTCTGAGTGCAGCCTGGGGTGTGAGAGCTCAGGAGATGCTGAGAGCCCGAGGCAGAGCCCCCTGCACTGCCCAGGGACCCCCACACCAGCACACCCTGCTTGGGGAAACCACCACGGGCTCAGACAGAGCAGAAACATTCCCAAAACATTCCCAAAACATTCCCAAAACATTCCCAAAACATTCCCTGCCTGAGCACAAGGTCAGCCCAAACTCACTGATTACCAGGACTGCCTTCACATGGTTAAAGTGTTTTCAATGTTCAGTTCAAGCATTGGATCCACTTCTTTCAGCTGCAGCTTCCTCTCATTTCAGCACAGAAAACAGTTAATGCACAGGACTGAACATTTCAATGCTTGCTGCAGCTTCATGCATTGGCAAGAATGGCATTTAAAATTCTTACAGTATCAAAAGTGAAAATTTCAAATAAGTGGAATGCATTCAATCCTTGAATTTTCACTGAAGCATTTTGATGAATTCAATCTCAATTAATCTCAATCCTCAAGATTAAAGAAGCACACTCAATCTGATTTCTCTTTTCTAATTTCCACAGTTAAAGTCACCACTCAGGACCGTGGGGCAGGCACCGTTCACAGAGCATCCCGATGCTGCTGGGAGCAGGAGGCTGCAGCACAATCCCTGCTGGGAGCAGGAGGCTGCAGCACAATCCCTGCTGGGAGCAGGAGGCTGCAGCACAATCCCTGCTGGGAGCAGGAGGCTGCAGCACAATCCCTGCTGGGAGCAGGAGGCTGCAGCACAATCCCTGCTGGGAGCAGGAGGCTGCAGCACAATCCCTGCTGGGAGCAGGAGGCTGCAGCACAATCCCTGCTGGGAGCAGGAGGCTGCAGCACAATCCCTGCTGGGCTCTGGGAGCCCCAATCCTCAGCCCAGCCTGGCTGGGTGCCCCCACAGCACCTCTGCTCTCCTGGGCTCTCCCATCACTGCAGCCCCCAGTGCAGGAGCCAGGCTGGGGACACAGCCTGTCCTGGCAGAGCCCTGTCCTGCAGGGAACACGGTGAGGATGCTGCAGGAGCAGCAGGAGCAGCAGGAGGGGATGGATCCAGCCTGGCTGGGCAGTGCTGGCTGAGCCCTGTCCTGCAGGGAACACGGTGAGGATGCTGCAGGAGCTGCAGGAGGGGATGGATGGATCCAGCCTGGCTGGGCAGTGCTGGCTGAGCCCTGTCCTGCAGGGAACACGGTGAGGATGCTGCAGGAGCAGCAGGAGCAGCAGGAGGGGATGGATGGATCCAGCCTGGCTGGGCAGTGCTGGCTGAGCCCTGTCCTGCAGGGAACACGGTGAGGATGCTGCAGGAGCAGCAGGAGGGGATGGATGGATCCAGCCTGGCTGGGCAGTGCTGGCTGAGCCCTGTCCTGCAGGGAACACGGTGAGGATGCTGCAGGAGCTGCAGGAGCAGCAGGAGCAGCAGGAGGGGATGGATCCAGCCTGGCTGGGCAGTCCTGGCCGTGTGGGTGCCCCAGCACCACGACAGGAGCCGCTCCTGAGGGTGCCCAATGCATCCCAGAGCTGTGGGATGCAGGAGAGAGAGCAAAAGCAGGAATTAGCAGGCTGCTCTGAAGGCTGATGTTTATTCAAGGCTGCCCCTGCGTACACAAAGCAGGCACAAAAGGAAAGGCTTTCATTTGGTTAACACACTAAAAGGGAATGCTTTCATTATTTGTGATTTTACAATGGTAATCCTGCAAGAATAGCTGGACTGGAGCTATTTATCATCTGGCACTCTAGACTTTGTTTCCATAGAAGGAAATGAAAAAGGCCAGGAAGGTTCAGCCAATTTGTCTTTTAATACTCTTTATTGGTTCATTACTGATTAATTCTTTTTAACACTCTGCCCTAGATCCTAAATTCACAATGGCTCAATTTAGATGAAAGATTTCAAATCCCCATCTCTCCTCCCTCTTTTGTTTCCTGAGCCTATGCAAAAACAAAAATAACAACAAAACAAACAAACCATGCCACTGCTGTCACAGGAAATCATCCCGGACAGAAAAACCTCTCTGGAAGATTAAGTGGTGCAAAAGATGAAACAAGCAAAGAACACAACCAAAGCCAGTGAAGAGCCACAAACAGTAAAGGACCCACTCAATAATGATAATATCTGCCACCAAGTCTACACTTTTTTATGCCCAGCATTGCACTCTTGCAGTACTGCAGCACTCAACTGTGCCCAGGCACTGAATTCTGCCTTTGGAAGAACATGGATTTATTTCTTCAGCAAATCATTGAGAACAGAAATGCTATTGTTCCACAAACAGAAATCAAAAAAAGCTCTTGGAAATGTCATCTAAGCAGAACATTTGAACATTTCCTGTGGATTACAGACAGCTACAGCCCTGGTCACAGTGGTCTTTACGAGTTCCACGAGAATTTCCCAGCAGTACATTTGTCAGTGCCCTGTCCTAGGTGCTGGAACGTGCAGAGTTTTATTCTGTCTGCACCAAGTTTCCTCCAGGATTTCAGTTCATCCCTTCAGTGTCCCCTGGAGCTCTAAAAGAATCAGATGAGCCATAGTCTCAGATCCTATTCCTACCACAACTCCCAGTACAACACAGTTCTGCATCTCACTCCTGTTTAGATAAGAAGCAGTGAAATCTCCACCTTGACAGGGTGCTCTGAGATCTCTGGAGGAACGATGCCATTTCTGTTCAGTCTTTTCACTAATCTCTTACTTACATGTTGTTCTCAGCTGTTGCAGTTCAAATCCATATTTACCTCAAAGAACACTTGCCAGGACTGCAAATGAAGAGAAACAGATGCAAACACGTGCATTTCCACACAAAGCAATTAACCCAGGTGAGGCACTTATCTGAATCACAGCAGCTTTCTAATCTGAGGGGAAGGAAAAAATGCAAACCCACAACAAAACAACAACAACATCTATAAAAAACCCACTACAAAGCACTTCAGTTCCCTAGAGAGAGTCGTGTTTGTGGCCTAAGGACACTGCCAGCACCGCTCTGCAGCTCACTCAGAGGCTGAGAGCCCACAGCCAGGACTGCCACTCTCCAGTGCAAGGTAATGGGAGCTCTTTGCAAGGGTTTAACACTTGGGAAGCTGGCTGCTCTCCAGCCAGGTGTCTGAATGGCAGGAACAGAACATTTCCTGGTTGGTATTGCCAACAATCCCTCTGCCACAATGCCATGCTGGGCACTGTGCACTCAGACAGTTCCCCACCGCCACCAACCTGACCAAAGCAGGGCAAGAACAAACACTGCCCAAAGCTTCCTGTAACTCTGTCATCACACAGACAATCAACACTGCTGGAAATGCCTCTGCAGCTTAACAGCCCCCAGTAATTCATTATTAGTTCAGCTTTCTCATTCCCTTCCATCTTGTGATTCTCATCACTATTGGAGTGGAAATACTGGAAGCTATTACCAAAATTTCTGGGTTTAAGCAACCCAGGTTTTTTTTCAATACAGCATGATGTATTTTTCCTGTATAAAAAGGATTTTCAAGATCACCCATTTCTGTGCTACTGAGAATTCCAAGGGCATCAAAGTTCAGCTTCACTTAAGCCTTTCTACTTAACAGCTCCCAGGCTGCCTTGGCAGTCCCGGGGGTATGGAAATCCTCAAGGAGAGATCCCTTGGGAACATCCCCATGTCAGGTTCACCGCTGGCTCTTGATCTCTGGGAGAGCTGGGAAAAGCAGGAGTTGTACCCCAGCCACTGGGATCTGCTCCACAGCCAGCCTGAAGCACACCCAAACACCTGCAGCTCCTGCTCTCAACATCTTCATCTTCTGCAGCTCCTGCTCACGGCATCTTCATCTTCTGCAGCTCCTGCTCTCAGCATCTTCTGCAGCTCCTGCTCACAGCATCTTCATCTTCTGCAGCTCCTGCTCTCAGCATCTTCATCTTCCTGCAACTCCTGCTCATGGCATCTTCATCTTCTGCAGCTCCTGCTCTCAGCATCTTCATCTTCCTGCAACTCCTGCTCTCAGCATCTTCATCTTCCTGCAACTCCTGCTCTCAGCATCTTCTGCAGCTCCTGCTCTCAGCATCTTCATCTTCTGCAGCTCCTGCTCTCAGCATCTTCTGCAGCTCCTGCTCTCAGCATCTTCATCTTCTGCAGCTCCTGCTCACAGCATCTTCTGCAGCTCCTGCTCACAGCATCTTCATCTTCCTGCAACTCCTGCTCTCAGCATCTTCATCTTCCTGCAACTCCTGCTCTCAGCATCTTCTGCAGCTCCTGCTCTCAGCATCTTCATCTTCCTGCAGCTCCTGCTCTCAGTTATCTTCTGCAGCTCCTGCTCTCAGCATCTTCTGCAGCTCCTGCTCTCAGCATCTTCATCTTCCTGCAGCTCCTGCTCTCAGTTATCTTCTGCAGCTCCTGCTCTCAGCATCTTCTGCAGCTCCTGCTCTCAGCATCTTCATCTTCTGCAGCTCCTGCTCTCAGCATCTTCATCTTCTGCAGCTCCTGCTCTCAGCATCTTCATCTTCTGCAGCTCCTGCTCACAGCATCTTCATCTTCTGCAGCTCCTGCTCTCAGCATCTTCATCTTCTGCAGCTCCTGCTCTCAGCATCTTCATCTTCTGCAGCTCCTGCTCTCAGCATCTTCATCTTCTGCAGCTCCTGCTCACAGCATCTTCATCTTCTGCAGCTCCTGCTCTCAGCATCTTCTGCAGCTCCTGCTCTCAGCATCTTCATCTTCTGCAGCTCCTGCTCACAGCATCTTCATCTTCTGCAGCTCCTGCTCACAGCATCTCCTGCAGCTCCTGCTCTCAGCATCTTCCATCCCCTTCTCCAGACTCCTGCACCATCAGTGCCTGCCAAGGGCCAGCCCCAGGCACTGCCAAAACTGCTTTGGCCATTTGTGGCACAAGGTGCCCCAGGAAAGCAGTGCCAGCAGCAGCTCCTGACTGCAGGCAAAGCTCCAAACCACTCTGCAGAGGTGGGAGTGCCACAGCTGCATTTCTGCCTGCTCTGCTCCTGATCACACACACACAAACCCCAGAGCTTACAGCTCCATGTGAAGAAAAAACCAGTCTGCTCTCTTATGTTATTGCAATCAACTGCACAGTCCAACTGACTTCAGAGGACCAGCTCACGTGCCAGGCTGGACACAGGTTTAAATATTGCCCTGAAATAATGCCAGATCCTACCTTACCAAACCCTCTGCCCTCACTGTCCTCCTGAGGTGCTTGGAGCCTGCTGGAAGGACCCTCCTGTACCCTGGGAGCAGTGGTGGCCACAGGGATGATGCTGAAAGGACAATCCTGCACCCTGGGAGCAATGATGGTCACAAGGATGATGCTGAAAGGACAATCCTGTACCCTGGGAGCTGTGGTGGCCACAGGGATGATGCTGGAAGGACCCTCCTGTACCCTGGGAGCAATGATGGTCACAAGGATGATGCTCAGGAACGCTGTAAGATCTGTTCCAGGTGCACACACAGCCTGGAACTCACCTCAGCCCGTGCCTACAGCCCAGTTTGTTTGTGTTTCCAGGCACAAGACAGATCAGAATCTCCTCTCCTGTTTGCCAAACGTGGCATTTCCTCACACAGCATCTTCTCCCCTGAAAGCCAAGCCCTGAATTTTAGTCTGGCACAAACACACCTACTGAAACCCTCTCATGTAGGTCATCTCAAGCAGCACTCAGCTAACTCCCACCTGGCTGGGGCAGTGAACACAGGCGCTGGATCAGCCCTGCTCTCCCTCCACAGCAGCTCAGGGGTGCCAGCACAGGTTCCATCCCTGCAGAGACACTGGCAGATCTCACAATACTCTACTGTATTTATTCCAGCTGCATGTGAACATGCACCTCCCACCCCCCAGTTTTTAAAAGAAGTCCCTGAAGCTTTCCAGAGCCTCTGAGTGCAGAGCAAAGCGTGTGGCTGCTTCTGTTTGGGTTCATTATGCACTTCCCTGATACATCCTGAAGAGCTGAGAAGGCACCAAGAGGAACAGCTTGGGATCATCTGATATCTCCATGTGACCTCCCCCCTGCAATTTGCATTGGCTTTGAGTTTCCAGATGAAGACATCGGACGGAACAGTGCTAGGATTAATTTTAGCCTCCTCCTCAAGATGACTCGCTGATACCAAAATAAGGTTATAATACTTGACGGAGCAGAATATTCTCCTTGCCAGCATCATCTGTTTCAGGCTTCTCAGGACTGAAATAAAGTGTGGAAAAACAATTCCAAGCAAAGAGGTGCTGTGAGCTCTGAGAGCACAGAAAGAATTAAAATAACTTCATTCTTGCCAGTTTGCAAATGAGGCTCCACGGCAGGCACGGGTCTGAACACAACAACATCTCCCTGAAACGAGAGATCCACTCCAACTCCTCCAAAGAGATGCACACACACAGCCTGGGGACTCTGACATCCCCTCTGCCTCAAGGAGCAGCTGAAACTCCCTGGCTCTGTCCAAAATCCAGCAGCACTGCCTCCATCTCCACAGGCACACTGCCCTGGCTGCCTGGGAGGGATAATCAGTGTTTTACACACTGCTGGCCATCTCTAAACATTGCAGACATATTTACTGTGCACATCACAAGACATATTTCCAAGCAAGTAAACTCAAGGGTGTGTACATATTTCTGCCCAGACAAACCCAGGAAAACCTCTAACAAGAGTAGTGCCTAAAATTACACTTAATCCTGCTTAATACTTGGATTATTAATAAACTACACTGATATATTTTACATGAACCACACCATAAATGAATTAGAGAGGGAGTTAATGCAGACCATGGCTATTTTATGTGTTACATTAACTTTCTCTTGCTGTGAATAATTGCTTGACTTGCCCAGGACGTGGCTGCTGCCTTGGAAGTGGACTTCAGGGGATTGGTTTTTGAAAAATTAGCCTCAAGTGAGACTTTCCAACAGAGTCTACGCTTTCAGCATTTGAGTGTGAACAGGAGCGGAACCTGGGGCAAAAAATACGGGAGGAGAAAAATCTCCCAGTTCAACACATGCAGCACAAAATGGTGTTTGTTACCAACAGCAGGGAGGTGATGAAATCCTGACATTCGCTTCTGATTATTCCTCCCAAACTATTTAATCTCTCCTAAAGTTAGTTCTGCATGGAAGAACTAAAATGAAAAGAACCTGTCAGACACAGAAATCACTCCTTGCTTTACACACCCCCTTACGAGTCTGCTACTTAATTCCCAATTAATGAATTACCAGTAAAATCCATTATGACAAAGTTTCCACAGAAGAAATGTGCAAAGCAGAATCTGAGAAGAAATGTATTTCAGCAAGAGCTGTCACCAGAGTCTGAGATTAGTTTGAATTTTCTTTCCAATTTGTAGAACTATTGTAATTAAAGCTTTCCTTTTACAAAAATGATCAGCTGCCTTCTCTTGTTGTTGAGCTCAGCAATTCAACAATTTTGAAAAAAATTTACATTTCCAAAGTCATGAAACTAATAATTCAAAGCAGGTAGTTCATCTATGCAAAAATTTTGAGACTCTTCTATTCTTTACATGTCCTGTCTTTTAAAATAATTTACAGGAAAGCATGTGCAGAATTCCACAATAAACAAATCCTAGACAAGGGAAAAAAACCATAAAAATATATTGTAATATTGACAGAATATATATACAGACATCCAGACTGGACTGGTTCAGCTACAGGATAAAAACTTACTGAAAATGGCCAATTCACTTAAAGTTTTATTTAATGAATGTTTGAAAACATCTTGTCATGAGCAATACACAGAACAAGAATTCATAATGCAAATTCAATTAAATTAACAACTTTAAATGCTGTACACTTTTTGCCTCAAGCAGTTTATTTTCTCAGTGGAAAAATAAAACCTACTTTTATCAAGCATGCAATTATTTGATCAGTTTTTATCTCATCTCTGAATAAAGGCCCACAAAGAAGAGAGAGAAGTTTCATTACGAACCCAAACTGGCTCTGCCAAGCCAGAAATATCTTCTCAGAATCTCAAAGAATTTTACACGTCACTTAATCAGACCTACAAATAAATTACCAGTTTTAATTGGATCACTCACAGCATCTCTCCGAAACTATTTCTTCATCTATGTTTACCTGCTCCAAAGCGAGGAAAGAGGATGTGTGTCTTTATTACTGGCTAATTAAATTAAGCCATCTGTGATCAAGCGTTCTGTAATTAACATATGTTTACAGATTCGGTGTCATCCAAATTCCCTTTGCTCTGATCTGGATAAAGTGAGTTCTGCTCTTTGAGGAGCTCACCCATGGAGCCCGTTCTGCAGGCTCCTGCCCAAGGTGACGGTGCCAGCACTGAGCCCTGGCTGGGGAGCAGCTGGCACGGGGCTGGCACGGGGCTGGCACGGGGCTGGCACGGGGCTGGCACGGGGCTGGCACGGGGCTGGCAGCTCCAGGCTGGGGACAGGAACATGGAGAAGGAAAGAGGCACCATCCACCTGGAGAGCTCCCCAGGACATCAGCTCCTTGTCCTTGAAAAGCTTCCCACATTCTGTGTCCTGAGCAAGAACACGAGTTCAGGACAGAACCTCACTGGAACCTCACACAGAGCAGGGAGAGCAGGTGACCTGTGCCACCTGTGCCACCCTGTGTCACCTGTGCCAGGCTCTGGACACACAGCAGTGACCTGAGCCACCCTGTGCCACCTGTGCCACCCTGTGCCACCCTGTGTCACCTCTGCCACTCTGTGTCACCCTGTGTCACCTGTGCCACCTGTGTCACCTGTGCCACCCTGTGCCACCTGTGCCACCCTGTGCCACCCTGTGCCACCTGTGCCACCCTGAGTCACCCTGTGCCACCCTGCGCCACCCTGTGCCAGGCTCTGGACACACAGCAGTGACCTGTGCCACCTGTGCCACCTGTGCCACCTGTGCCACCCTGCGCCACCTGTGCCACCCTGTGCCAGGCTCTGGACACACAGCAGTGACCTGTGCCACCTGTGCCACCTGTGCCACCTGTGCCACCCTGTGCCACCCTGTGTCACCCTGTGCCAGGCTCTGGACACACAGCAGTGCCCTGTGCCACCCTGTGCCACCCTGTGTCACCTGTGCCAGGCATGGCCAGGTGCCCCTGGCAGTGACAGTCCCCAGGACAGGCTCACACACGGGGCAGTGCCAGCTGTGCCCAGCTGTGCTGCACTGACCCAGACACCGCTGCCCTCACACAGGAGCACAGCAGTGCCCTGCCCTGCTGAAGGGAATAAGAAAATCCAGCCATTTCCAGGCTGCTTGAAAAGTAAAATAGGAAAAGTCATTTTCCCATTAAATACCAGCAGCAGTGAGGAGAAAGCTTTCCTAGCACTTCTCCCTGTTTCCCCAGCCAAAGCTGGTGTGAGAACAAGAACCAGATCTCTCCTTCTGAGATTCTTCTGTTGCTTAACTGCAGTCTGTAGACTCTGTAAAAAGCAGACATTTAATTTAGTTTTCAATGTCAAATAACTGATTTCAAGTGCATTTCCCACAGAATCCATACACTCGCTGCCTTCCTGCTTTGATAGCTCGCAGCTCTCGGAGGCTGCAGGATATATTATACTGCAAAATTACCATGTCAACAAATAACTGTTCTTTACTTGTAAACAGATCCTTTCTGTGAGCTGGCAGATGTCTGCCAAATGATGCTCTTACTCATTGAGATGTTCACTGGGAAATATCAGTAAGATCCAACCCTCCTGTGCAGTGAGCAGCACCAAAAGGAGAATGGCTCCCCAGAATACTCACAGCTCAGCAGTAACAGCAGCTCCGAGAGCTGTGTGCTACCAAGGGATCTCAGGCCCTTGAGCAGAGCAGTTCTCTGATAAATTCCTTACCCAGGGGATGTGTAAGTTAAAACCAATCAATAAGCAGGTCCCAGCTGTTCAGAAATGTGTCCTGGAGTGCACATCCCTATATAAATATCCACATATAACACCTGCCCAGGTACTGAGGTGGCAGACACAAATTCAGGTGAGTTCATCCCTGGAGTGCTCCCCCCAGATAAAATTAACCAGACAACAATTTATTCATGACAGGGGCAGCTCAGTGGCTGTTTATACTGGTCACCAGTGTGCCAGTTTTCTTTCAATGTTTTAAAAGCTGTGCTTTATAAAACACATGAACAGAATTTTAAAGAGAAAGTAGGTGCACATCCACATCTTTAATCCTCAGCATCTGAAGAAAAGATTAAAACCACAAACTTCCCAAGGAAGAAGCATCACATCACTCCTGGAATGGCAACAAACGTTCCCATGAGGAGTTTCCATCAATTTCTGCTGCTGCAGACCCAAGAGGTTAACCAGCAAGAGGTTGGGAAGGTGATGCTTGCTAGAGAATGGCAAGGAGGGCAGCAGGGCCACGTGGATGGAGGAAAAGCTTTAGTTACTGCTGGCAGAGCCCAAAGCAGCACAAGTAACTAAAATTGTATGGCCTTTTTATTTTTAAACACACGGACTGCAATGCCAGATGAATGAAGAGGATCCATTTCCAGCAGAGGCAGGATCTGGTTCTCATGGCTATGTACAGCACACACTGCAGCACATGGAGAGCAGGTTACCTGCCCAAAAACCAGCCATGGGCCTGAAAGAGGAAAAGCTTTAACAGAATGACTGAAAAGCCAAATCAGGCACCTGGCCATACAGACCAGTTCAGAAAAGAAGCCAGTCTAGGGTAAAAAATAAATCAGTCTCTCCATGGACATTTAATTTCTTCAGGTACTCAGCAGCAGCCATGCAAATGTAGCACTAAAAGAGACAGGAGTTCAAAACAACAGCACAGGAAAGGCATTGGCCCAGCAGAAACTCTCATAAAAACAGAAAGCATTACATACATGGAAGCTGAAGAACTCTGCTCATGTCACAGGAACCCAGACCTTGCAGGAAACAGCAAAATTTAATATCCTTCTACTAATATCCTTCTGTGAAACCGAGGTCTGGCACCCAGCACCCAATGCAATAATCTGCTATTGAAGCAGCAAATGAAATCCCCACGTCCCAGGGCAGACACAGCAGCTTTCTGCACTGAACAACAGCTGCCCTCAATCTGCACTGGAAATTCCCTAACCTGTGGGCTGGGTGTAATCCTGGAGGAATCAAACCCATCCACTCTGATGTCACATCCCAAGTGAGCAGGAAAAAAGGACACACACAGGAAAGGGATGGCACCTCCAGCCAGCATTTACTGAGCTGAGCTGAAAACAAGGCTTTGTGTCACCTTCTGCCAGCCTGGACCTCCCCTCACCACCAGCCTCTAAAGCTCCCTGCCACGCACAGATAATGACAACAGGGAACAGTGACAGAATCTGCCTTATAACTATAAATACTTTCCCCCAAAATGTGTTTAAATATTGAGAGGGTAACTCAAAAACCCCAGGATTTGTCACTGGTAGTGAAGTGCTGCACAGAGAAAACACCTTTTGTTAAAGACCACGTGCTCATTCAGTTATTTTTTTACTAGTCACACCCTCTGGTTCTCTTTAAAAACAAGATTTCTCCAAGTTGCCAACAGTTGTTTCAAATGTGCTCCTTTGCTGAATAAGCCTCCCAGTTTCTATATTCAGAGCACAACCGATGCAGAAGTCTCAACACCCACTAAACTTGAATAATTTATACTCTTACAGTCTTGTATGGCAAGATACAAAGTGACTTAATCATCAGGTATTCATAGCATTCTCCTCCACAGAAGTATGAAACTCGGTGAAAAATATCATTCCAATGCAAGTCCTCAGGCAGTTTGTTCCACATAGGAGACGGAGCCGAGGTTCCATTAAAAATTCAGAGCCACAGACAAATAAAATCCTTTTGGTTCTGTGTGACTGCTTGCCTGGGCAGTTGGACAATTCATTATTAAGCACGTTCCATTTCCAGAATAAGCTGAGAAAACAGGATAGATTGCTTTAATATTAATCCACGTGTCTGCACGGTGCCTATTGCATCTCATGAAGCTTTTTAAGCCTAATTCAAACTTCAAATGGCTTTTCACAGCCTCAGTTTCCAGGGAGCACACCTACACCCTGGCCAAGCACAGGTACTTTCTCAAAAGGAGGATTTGTACGTTCCCTGCTTCATCTTTATCCTGCCTACCTTTTCATAAACATATAAACAGAGAAAGCAAATGTTTCCCTTATGTCCTTGGATAAAAGCTACTCCAACAGTTTCACATGAGAGCCACAGAACTGTCTTTGGGCTCTGTTCTTTTGGTTTGGGACAGAGACAACGAGGTGCTATTGCTCAAACACTGATTTTCTCACAGTGAGCTGTCAAATGAGATCCATCAGGGAGAAACTGTCAAATGAAATCCACTGGGGAGAAATTGTCAAATGAGATCCATCAGGGAGAAATTGTCAAATGAGATCCATTGGGGAGAAATTGTCAAATGAAATCCATTGGGGAGAAATTGTATTTACACCGGGCCTCGAGGTGCCCACCCAGCTCCTCCAGACCTGAACATCATCCTGAGCCCAGGCTCATCCCTGCACTGTCTCAAGGTGTCCCTGGACCTGCATTTCTGTCCCTGGGGGAAACACGGTCCCAAACCCTCTAAAGAGCAGCTACACCCTAAACAAACACCTCCCCAAAAGCCACCGAGGCAGAGATTCCCAGCCATGGCAATTCACTCTGCTAAGGGTAAAAAGACAGTGGAGCCTTGAGCACCCAAAGCAACCAAAGAATTGACGGAAGGAGACATGCTGATTCCTGTTTCTGCTGAAATAAATTATCAGCTAAGCTGTTTGAGAGGCTGGGCCCGGTGAGTGACCCACGTTTTCTCAATTAAACAAAGTTTTAACCCACACCAGTCAGCAGAAGAGCAATTCCCAGCTACACCAGCGAGCAGCTAAAACAGGTGAGTGTGTCTGTGAAGCTCAGAGCCAGCAGGGTTCCAAACAAATCCCTCAATCCAACCCCTTTTGTTGTTTGAATGCTGCCATGGGTCTGTGCCTGCACCACACCCACAGCAGCATCACATCCCAGAGCCCTGAGCCCAGTCTGAAATCCTCTGACTGTCCCAGCCTGTGAGCCCCTGATAAAGCCTCACCAGCCTCAGCCAGCCCAGGAGACACAGAAAATGCAGAAATGAAGCAAATGCACCCCAGCTCCTGTGGGTTTCCCTGGGTTATCAGGTGTCCTTGCTGAGGATGCAGGTGAGCTCTGCTGGCTCAGGGCAGCCTCCAGGGCAGCTCCTCCCTGCGTGTGCCCAGCTCCTCACGGGACAGGGACCACACAGAGCAAAGACAAAGTCACAGGAAAGAAAACTGAACCAGGCTCAGATGCAGCCCTGCCCAAATCAGTCGTAGCCTCTCTCTTTGTGATGCAGCACAGGGAAGTCAAACAGGCTGAATGCAAGAGAATGCATTTGTGAGATGCTCAGACACCACAGTGGATGATGCCTTGGGCAGAGACCAGAGAGCACTGATCTCCTCTCGTTAGGGTTTTCATTTATTATACATCACACACACATATGCAGATCTCCTAAATAATACTGGAAAGAGAAAACACCAGAATAAAGGCATTCTGAATTACCTTGTTAAGCACGTCAAAAAATACCCAGGAGAAAATGTCACCCTTCATCTCCACTTTTGCCTCTAATATTAGATATTCCCATTATTTTTTAAATAGCAATAGGTTGGCAAAAATATAGAACAATTGAGACTTGCATTGAAAACATGCACTAGCAGCAATTACTTTTTCTGAAACTGCAAAATATCGTGAAATTGATTCTAATTTTGAACGCACACAATGAGAATCAAAATATATGTGACCGTTTTTCAATTTCTAATTCACTTATCTCAGCAAGCACGCATTCCCATCGAGTATTTAAGAACATTACTTTCCCGATGTTAAGGAAAAACAGGACTAAAATAAAAGAATTTCTGCAATAAGTTCCAAAAAGGACATTTTCAAACACGGCAGGTAATAACAGAAGACAGAAATAAGCCAGTCATTAGAGAACATGGTCAAGAAATACAAGCAGAAGTGTCTGTACATCATCATTATCGCTGATTGTACTTCATCCTTACGGTTTGTTGTCTTGTGTGTTGTTACTGATTTCACTAAACTCACGGTAACTCTCACCTGAGTTTCTCTTGCTCAGAAAAAACAGAAAATAGAGACAGCTGTAGGCTGCCAAACTTGGGCTTCAAGCAGAAGCAGCACACACTGTCACCCTGTCCTGGGCACACACTGTCACCCTGTCCCAAAACACACTGTCACCCTGTCCCAAAACACACTGTCACCCTGTCCTGGGCACACACTGTCACCCTGCACACACTGTCACCCTGTCCCAAAACACACTGTCACCCTGTCCCAAAACACACTGCCACCCTGCACACACTGCCACCCTGCACACACTGCCACCCTGCATTGGGCACACACTGCCACCCTGTCCTGTGCACACACTGTCACCCTGCACACACTGTCACCCTGCAGACACTGTCACCCTGTCCTGGGCACACACTGTCACCCTGTCCTGTGCACACACTGTCACCCTGCACACACTGCCACCACCTTGTCCTGGGCACACACTGCCACCCTGCACACACTGTCACCCTGCACACACTGTCACCCTGTCCTGGGCACACACTGTCACCCTGTCCTGGGCACACACTGCCACCACCCTGTCACCCTGCACACACTGCCACCCTGTCCCAAAACACACTGTCACCCTGTCCTGGGCACACACTGTCACCCTGCACACACTGCCACCCTGCCCTGGGCACACACTGCCACCCTGCATACACTGTCACCCTGTCCCAAAACACACTGCCACCCTGTCCCAAAACACACTGCCACCCTGTCCTGTGCACACACTGCCACCCTGTCCCAAAACACACTGCCACCCTGTCCTGGGCACACACTGCCACCCTGCACACACTGCCACCACCCTGTCCTGGGCACACACTGTCACCCTGCACACACTGTCACCCTGCATTGGGCACACACTGTCACCCTGTCCCAGCACACACTGTCACCCTGTCCCAAAACACACTGCCACCCTGTCCTGGGCACACACTGCCACCCTGCACACACTGCCACCCTGCCCTGGGCACACACACTGTCACCCTGCACTGGGCACACACTGCCACCCTGTCCCAAAACACACTGTCACCCTGCACACACTGTCACCCTGTCCTGTCCCTGCACACACTGCCACCCTGTCCCAAAACACACTGTCACCCTGCACACACTGCCACCCTGTCCTGTCCCTGCACACACTGCCACCCTGTCCTGTCCCTGCACACACTGTCACCCTGCACACACTGCCACCACCCTGTCCTGGGCACACACTGTCACCCTGTCCTGGGCACACACTGCCACCCTGTCCAGCACACACTGCCACCCTGTCCTGTCCCTGCACACACTGCCACCACCCTGTCCCAGCACACACTGCCACCACCCTGTCCCAGCACACACTGCCACCACCCTGTCCTGTCCCTGCACACACTGCCACCCTGTCCCGGGCACAGCCCCTCCTGCAGTCCCCACATGCAGGGACACTCCCTGGCAGCTCCCTGCTCCAGCCTGGCTCCCTCCAGCCCCCATTGCAGCTGTGCACACCCAGAGCCAGGGGAACAGCCCTGCAGGGAGCCCAGCTGAGTGCAGGCAGGAAACATTCTGCTTCCAACAGCTCCAGCACGTCCTGCTCACACCAGAAATGCCCTGCAACCTCCAGCACTGCAGGCAAAGGCAAGGGGAAAAGACACCACAGCGGGATGTGAGAGTAAAGCTGTGCAGGAATGGAAGGGTTTGGAGTGCCTCGGTGCTCTGTGAACCCTGCAGCCTCACAGATGGGGCTGCTCACATTCCAAGGATTTGCTTTCAGGTTGATCTTTCGGGGCTTGGAGGGGTGGGGAGTGGGGATGGTGTTTGGGGGATTGTTTGGTGCTTTGGGGTTTGGTTTGGGATTTTATCTTTGTATCTTGTTCTTTTAAATATATAAATATATAAAATTCTCTATGTGGCAGGTTCCAAAAACCTCCTCAGAATCTGGGGAAGTCTCGTAAGTGCTGGAAGCCATTCTGAAGTGCAGAAGCTGCACTGCTGTCCCCCAGTAAATTCCCACTGGGAACAGCATGGATCCAGTAAAAAACTGGGGTTTATTTTGGTCTGTAAGTCACAGCAGCATTTCTCACCGAGGCACAGCCCCTCCTGTCAACACTTGCCCCATGCTTGCAGCAGCCCTTCTGAAGAGCAGGTGACAACACTTGTTTAGCTCATCAGCCCTCACCTACAGGCATTTTCCTTCCCCCTTCTTCTTTTTCCTTTTTAATTGAACTACTTTGGGCACAAGTAGCTCTTCCTGCAGCAGAAATCAATTATGAAATAAATCTAATATTCAGATCAGACCGTATTAGAAGGAACTACTCATCATATATATGATATTTCCAGATTACATCTTAGCGTGGCTCACTGAGTCATCACTTCAGCATTCTCACTAAATCAAAACTGAAACAAAGCGAATCAGTCAATTAACGGGGCTGCTCCTTGCTCTGTGCACATATAATCCTTTCAAGTCCTTTCAAACTGAGCCTTAATTCAGTTTGGAGCAGGGAGTGCTCAGGGTCTGGAAGGAGCAGTCACTGTGCAGGGCTGGCTGCAGGACAGGACACCCAGCCCAGGCTCTGGACCTGGGCCACACCAACCCCAAAACCAGGAGAGACACCCAGCACAGCCCAGGGGAACAATCACCAACCCCAAAACCAACCCCAAAACCAGGAGAGACACCCAGCACAGCCCAGGGGAACAATCACCAACCCCAAAACCAACCCCAAAACCAGGAGAGACACCCAGCACAGCCCAGGGGAACAATCACCAACCCCAAAACCAACCCCAAAACCAGCACAGACACCCAGCACAGCCCAGGGGAACAATCACCAACCCCAAAACCAACCCCAAAACCAGGAGAGACACCCAGCACAGCCCAGGGGAACAATCACCAACCCCAAAACCAACCCCAAAACCAACCCCAAAACCAGCACAGACACCCAGCACAGCCCAGGGGAACAATCACCAACCCCAAAACAATCACCAACCCCAAAACCAGGAGAGACACCCAGCACAGCCCAGGGGAACAATCACCAACCCCAAAACCAGCCCCAAAACCAGCAGAGACACCCAGCACAGCCCAGGGGAACAATCACCAACCCCAAAACAATCACCAACCCCAAAACCAACCCCAAAACCAGCACAGACACCCAGCACAGCCCAGGGGAACAATCACAAACCCCAAAACCAGCACAGCCCAGGGGAACAATCACCAACCCCAAAACCAACCCCAAAGCCAGCACAGACACCCAGCACAGCCCAGGGGAACAATCACCAACCCCAAAACAATCACCAACCCCAAAACCAACCCCAAAACCAGCACAGCCCAGGGGAACAATCACCACCAGCAGCAGAGTTAATAATCCCTTTCACTCCTTCCACACACAAGGACATTCTCTCCCCACACCTGTGCCAAGCATGGAAGACACACTGGGAATCTGCTCCTTTCTTCATCTGTTTGACAACCTGAACAGAGCAAAAACGCTCTGATCCTCAACAGACACAGTCACTTGCTGATCATACACACAGCATTCGGTTTTCAGCAGGAATACTTTAAGGTAAAGGGCAGGGAAGGGTGGGCTCAGTGAACAAGAAAATATTTTGCCCTGAGAAATACTTCCTAGGTCTGAAATATCTGCCTGTATCAATTCAGAGATGGACCCAACACCATCAAATGTGATTTATGCAGCCTCTCTCCAGTTACAAAAGAGTTAGATGCTTGGTTTTTAAAGCAAAACAATGGTCTGTATAAACTCTTTTTAGCACAGAAAGCTACAACTCCTCAGTCACCATCCATGACCTGTGCCAGTGCTCATAAAAGAGAAAATGCCCTAGCACAGGTACCAGTTCTCTCCTTCCAAAGCAATGGACACACTGGGGCAGAACACATTGGCTATCCAGCTCCTGAAGAAACAGCTCTATTCAAATCTTTTCTCAGCTGGGATACAGGCAAAGCCAGTGGGGAAATATTCCTTTGCAGCAGTAAAGATGAGATTGTTTCTCCTTCTTACACACAAATGTTTGTGCATTTGCTCTCCAATTCAAAACACACTCTCCTTTAGTTCTCCATTCCCTCCTCACATGCACATGGCCCCAAGCAAAGAAATTCCAAACTAATGATGAAAAGAGTTGTAGTCTCATTAAAGTCTGCAGAGGAGCTTTGCAATGGATTTAGATGGGATTAGAGCCTTTATCTAGATTAACAGTGCTCAGTAGCACAGCTCACAAACAAGCTGCTCTGTGTAAGGAGAAATGATCACTGCTCTTTTCTTGACTGGTCACTTTTTCCCCCAACATCTGCAATGTCTGTGCACATTGGAGCTCACAGTATTTTCCCACTGCTCCCCAGTTTCTGGGCTGGCTGGACACGTGGTGCTGACTGGAGGGTGCAATTTGGGGATCCATCAGCATCTCAGCAGCTCTCTGAACGTGAGAGAGGAGCTGTGAGCCCCCTCTGCCCCACCAAAGGTGCTGCTTTGGGGCCTTTTCCTTTACACAACAGCACTTCCCACAAAACTGCAGGAACTCAACATTACTGAAATCCCACTGACTCTGCTCAGTTTGAGCTTTACACAGATGAAAATATTTGACAGACCACGTAATCATGCACATCACTGTCCCTGAGAAACCCATCTGGGATGTCAGATTTTCAACAAAAATAGGGGTTGAGTATAATTTGTTGTAAGTACGAAACTAAAAGCCTGAGGACTCACACTTCACCTTGCATTTGCCAGGAATTGCTGCGATGGTGAATTGGATCAGCAGTGCGAGCTAACAAGGGAGACAATCTCAGCTACCAAGGCAGAGTGCTACTCAGATATATTGGCATCATTTCTCTTGTACTTCATATTGTTTAGATAAATCCAAATAATTTAACTTCATGGATATTTTTGCAGCCTGGAAAATGACTGCAGATATCCATCCCCAAGCACAAACTCCTGGGTTTTGGACCAAGGGCTGTGAAAGGCAGCATCTTCCTGACAGGAGCCACTGTTCGAGTGCTTCACTGGGGAACACCTGCCAATAGGTTTGTCCCTGCTTGTTCTTTCATTGTGCCAAACTCCCTGGAAACAGTTTTTAATGTCCTCACCACCGGCCTCAAACAGACCAGCACTGCAAAGTCAGGTGTGCACAGCATCCTGTGCTTTAGTGCTTCCCAACAAAGTACTGACCACAGCAGGACTGGATTCTCCTTTCCACGTGTGTGTGTGTGTGTTCCAGCACCTCATCTCACAGCCCTCCATCTCCAGCTGTGTCAAAACAGCTCCACAAGAACTGCCTGCTAAGCTTCAGAATGATGCTAAGTACCAGAATCTAATAATCCCCAGCATCTGTGAGAGCTGGCTGAGTTCCTGCCCTCACTCAGGGCTCAGAGCAGAACTGAGCTGTGTGTACAGAACCTGCACTGCTTTTACACACTGATGTGAGAACAATGAAATCACTTGGCTGCTGCCCCGAGGAGCCATTCCCAAGCCAGGGCATTTCCAGCCAGGGAACTCCAGGAGCAGCACCAGCTCTGTGGAACAGCTTCACAAATATCCTCACAGTTTTGTACCAGGATTTTACTCTTCTGATCCTCATTGTTTTGGTTGTGTGTTACAGGCTGTGACACTGCTGTCCCTTTCTGCCCTCTGCTCCATCTCTCTGCAAATCTTCCTCCCTGGTAAATGTTTCTGAGAGTCTTCACCTGCTTTTGAACATGAATACATTAACACAATGAATTGATTTTATTATCTTTAACACATCTTCTACATCTGATTACTCCACACTTAATGCACAAAGAACATTCACATGTAATCTAGACATGTAGGGCATACAGACTAATAATTATATAGTAAAGAACTCCCATTTAAATATGTGTCATTTACATTTAAAATCCTGCTCATTTTTCTTAACATTCTATATTAAAGCTGATTTAAATTATATCCTAATACTGCCTTATAATTGCAAGAGTAAAATTTAGTATTTATTCCAAAGTTAATGAGTATCTATAACTTACATTAACTGGGAAGCAATAAATTACAGTAAAATATGATTTGCTGCACTAAAACCCAGCAGAAATTCTCCTGCAGCCTAACAGGTGATTCCAGTTCTAGGATTTACAGGTTGGTGCCACACATGGGGACAAGGGTCAGGAACAGTCAGAGACAGCTCCAGCTGATCTCTAAATCCCTCTGATGCCAAAGGTCCCAGCTGAACATCAGCTCCATGCTGCCTTAAAGACCTTCATGAGCAGGGCAGAAGAAATGCAAGGGGTTTTTACACCAAGAGACAGAATTCAAGAAACATGAATGCCCCAGGATAAACCCTGTGCCTTTTTGGATGCTGGACGGAACAGACCCCGAGGGCTGCGTGAACAGCTCTGCTCTCCAGGGCACACCCCACACAAACCCAGCCAGGATTGCACCTGGCCCTGCTTGCACTGCACAGGAGGAATCCCTGACTCTTGAATGGATCCAGGGTGCAAGAGGTGCCATTTGAATATCCTGGGAAGGAGAGAGAACAGGAGCGTGTCTGAGTCCTCCTGGGCCGGGCCAGCTGCTCGCAGCCGCTGGCCATGGTCACATCTGGGCACAGATCAACACAAGGTCAGATGCCAAATCAGCCTGCTCAGGCAAAGCACACGTGATGAGAGAACAGCAGAGAACAGAAAATGTGTCTGCTGAAAGGCCAGAGACAGCGTGGTGCTCCAACACTCCAGGCACACGGATTCAGAAACCATCACAAGGACAATGAGCCTCCTCAAGGAGTTCACAAGGCACACACCTGGAGCTCTAACCTGCAGATCTGTTTATTCTGCACTGCTGTAATTAACATCTACAGAGTGGATAATATACTTCACATCTGCTTCTGGTTACTAATTCAGCCAGTCTCTGGAAGTGGAGGCATGCAGCCTGCAAAGCCAGACTCATTACCTTTACAACAGAGACCACCAGTTGATTCCCACCAGGACCTGGCCTTATTAACCTCAGCTTTAAATTACAAAGTCACAGATGTACTCATCAGTTGCTTGATGAAGATTCATTTGCCAGTCTCATCTCACAAAAGGAGTAATTAACGTGAAGACATTACAGGCTGATGATTGGAATTGTTATAATGCAGGACTGCAGAGAAATAGCAAGGCACCTGCCTCTCTGTAACAACTAACAGCTCTCTCAAAAGTTCCAATTTACCAGTATAATTGTAAGAAATTAAGTAAAAAGCAGTGAATTGCATCAGTCTTGGGCCTGGTCTGCACACAGACAAATAAATTAATGTCTCCAAGTGTTGTTACAGCGCTGTTATAGCTGTGGTGGTTTGAGGGTAGAAAGAAAGAATTCTGTCATTTTTTTGGCTACTTTGTTGGGAAAGACTGAACAAGTCTTTGGCACAAAATCCCTTCAGCAGATCTGACAAAAGCAGAAGCAAACTCCAAGCTAAACACAGGTTAGACACTGGCACCTGTGGAGGAAAGAAGGGCGTTGAGGGGGGAGATGAAAGGTTGGCAGCTGTGGAGAAAGGACACAAGGAAAAGGGTCCACAGGGAGTCAGCTGAGAAAATAACAGCTCAAAGCCACAGAGAGCAAAGGCAGAGGCATTTCCAGCCCCAGCTCCAGGAGCCAAGGCTCTCTGATAGCTCCAGGGAATGAGGCTGGATTTCATCAGCCTCCTGCCTACCCTGGCCTCTCACCCAGCCAGGAGAACCCCTCGATGGGAGCTCACAGGCAGGTGGAGTGAGAATCCCTGGGAAATTCCTGCAGATGTCCCCCCTGGAGTCACAAATGTCCTGTGCCCCTGCAGATGCTTCTCCCTTGCTCCCAGGGGACCCCAGCATCCCGTGCTCTGGGTGGGCTCTGTACCATTGCAGGCCTGCATGATCGTTCCTCAAAATCCAAATTCAATGGTATAACGAAACAAAAGCCATAGAAACACTGATTTTGTTATCAGAAGGAAGTTACTTAGGAAAGTGAAAGCTGTGCACCTCCTGGCAAAGCCAACAGTTTTTACATCTGCAGATTCTTGGTCTTCCTCAATTCTCTGTCTTAGCACTGTCACCCAAGAACTCACAGGCATTTGCTGAGGATTAGTTCAGCTCCAGGCACTCTCCTTCCCCTCTGCTTTGCCTGCAATCACCTGATGGTCAAAAGGGCTGCAAGCACACGAGAAACATTCCAGAAGCAGGTAAACAAAGCACAGGCAGGAATTTACAGAGCAGCTCCATCACTGCACCACTGAGGACCTGCGGGTTTAGCCCCAGCTTATTGACCCTGAACAAAGAACAGACACTTGGACAAGAGAAATGCACCAGATCACAAGAGCCTGAGGACAAAACCAACCCAGAACCACGGCAGAAACTTCAGAGGGAGAATGGTTTCCCAGGAAAGGACACAAAGAATGTGTGATGGTACTGGAGAAGAAAATGAGTGCCCTTGTAAGGGTTACTGAACTCTCTTCCCTTCAATGAAAAGCACTAAGATTTCATGCTAAGATTCTTCAGCTTTTCTAAACATATGCAGGGACAGAGAGATGCCATTTGGAAAGATGCCTAGAAGGGTTTGCAGGAGACAAAAAACAAAAAATAAATTCAATGATGAGCAGTAACTGTGTAATCCTGAGTCTGAACTGCCCATGTGAATGTCAGCTGTTTAATGTACAATTCTCCTCTGATATTTTGCTTTCAAGGCTGCTTGGTGCTCAAGCCACACATTTTTCAGCTAATCCTGATCTGTGGAGAAGTTTTATCAGTAGCTATTTAATAATAATCCTGCTACTAAAAACACAACAGAAAATGAACAGCTGGAGTGTTACGTAGATAGATTTCCTTGCATAAAGGAATAAAGGCAATCTGGGGGGGCATATGGTCACTGAAAAGTTTTTCCACTGAAATGAGAAGTGCCAGGTTGTGCAGACCTTATTATCAATGAGAAGAATTTACTCAGGTAAGCAGCCTGGAAAATCTCATCTTTTGGGGATCTGCTTTCAGTGTGAAAGCCCTGCAGAGCCTGTACACGTGAAGCAAAGAAGAAACCCCTGAAATATTAAATATTAACTAGATACTATTCAGTTAAGGAAAGCTTTCACACAAATCAGATTTACACTGAGAAAGAACTTGACCATTTGAAAGAGAACTCTCAGCATCCAGTGGCTCTGCAAGTGCAGGAATCCACTCCACAGTCCCTTCTGCTCCAAACCAAAACACAGACTATTTCATCATTTAACATGTGGATGTAACAACCTAGAGAATACCCTGACCACTGTGTCCCCAGTTTAAAAAACATAAAACCACTGAAACCTTCAGAAGTGCAGGTATCAACATTTTGGTAGCAATTTAAAAGCTGGGAACTTAGGATGCAGTCAGCTACAAAACCCAGCTCTCCCCCTTTATAAAGATCAAAAGGTTGAAAGATAAATCTGATGGAAATGGTTTTCATTACAACATAGCTGGTTTTTCTCAGGCAGAGGACTCAGTGTGCCGTAACCTTTTGGGCTCTGGGTAAGTATTCTCTAAAATGTCATTTCTGATAGGTTATGTACAGTTTATTACAGAGGGGTTATTACTTCAGATGAGACTTACAGACTGGGAGGTTGAGGACTCACAGATCCTCCCCACATCACCAAGGTGCCTTTCTGCTCGTTTTTCCAGCCCTCAGGAACCCCTGGAGCTGGGGGAACACGGGGCAGGGCTGCAGCCCCAGGTGGGAACAGCAGAGGATGGAGCAGGCTGTGGCCACACAGAACCCTGCACTGTCACCCACTGTCCCTTCTCTGACATCCCCAAACCCCTGGTGACTGGATGGTGAACAGAATTTCCCAGGATATCCCCAGAGGATCTGGGAAGGGCCCTGAACAGCACATTCATACCCTAATTTTATCCTCACCCCCATCTCCCATAAATACCCAGAACCCTAAAACTGGGTCACTGCTGCCTGGAGGGTGGCAGGGGAAAATTCATAAATATTGATGCAGGAAAAAGAAATAAACTTTTATTGGAGGAGTGGGTTCTGCCTACCGTGCCCCAGGAGCCTCAGTGCCATCAGCATTTTGTGGTGCCAAACCATAATTTAAAGGATGAATTTTATGCCAAACTCACCAGCCCTGTCAAGGCTTCCCATTTTCCATTTCAGCCCATTGGATCAGGAGAAGGCAAGAGCCTTCCTTGGAAAGGACCTGTACTCCCTCCAAAGGCTGCCTCTCCTGATGAGGCTGGGAGAGAAGATGCTCTTCACAGGCCAGGAAAGCACAAACTCCTCCACCTCTAACTCCTCAGCCCAGCAGCAGTCAGCAGCATTTGTGCTTCAAAGTCATGTATTTTCAGGAGACACGGTTTTCTGACTCAGAAGAGCCTTCTAATAATGAACTGCATGGCCCATAGCTGTTTCAGTGGTGGATTTTAAATAGCACCAAAAAAAATCAGGATAAATTATGCTTTTTAAATAACTTAGGGTAGGGAAAAATAATCACAACCGATTCATCTATTTGCAAGGAAAAGCTTTCCAGTAAACACCTCCATCATAAAGGAGAGAACAGACAGAAAAGTTCTCCTCTACCACTGGAATTGAGGTTTTGCCACAGAGGCAAAGAGCAGACAGCACAGCAAGCAACACCAACACAACAAGCACACAACACCAGGCTCTCCTGACAGACCCCTGACAGAGGCAGCTCCACCACCATAGCACAGAAACTAAAAATAACATTCAGCAATGCTGGTTTTCATCAGGCCTTTCCCTGTGCCTGAAAGGGGAGAGCTCACAGTCACCAACACCTGCCCTTACTTTGGATTCAGGAGCTCACACATCCATTCCCCAGAGCTCACACGCAGCTTGAGCCAAGTTATCATCTCTCCAGGGAGCAAAAACAAGAGCAAGCAGCTATTAGAAGTGTAAAAATGGCCCAGAGGATGAGCTGGAAGGCTCTGGATGGCTGGGGGCACAGGCTGCCCCTCCTGCTGCTCCAGGCACTCTCGGGCAGCAGACACACACTGACAGCCTAAGGACACTAAGGGACACTTTTCCTCTGCTCTGAGGAAAGCAAGGTGCTCATTCCCCTACAGCTGCACCTTCCAGCGCCTCAGGCTGACCCAAAGCTGGTCCTCATGGTTTATGAGGCACTTGGAGGAGCACAGGAAGGATTCACATGTTTGTCATCCCAGCCTGTGGGGACAGAGGAGCTCAAAAGGGACCAGAGGTAGCCAAGGTGCAGGAAATAATGAATTAGTGGCCAGTGTCAGCTCACTGAATGAGGCACACAGCTGCCAGTCTGCATTGTGAGACTGCCATCCTTAACCTCCCTTCCAGATGAGGTGAAAAGGATGGACTTGATGTGTTTCCAAAAGGACAAGCTGAAAAAAGATGAACCTGGATACGTGCAGAGGAGTGTTTAACACCACAGCACCCAGAGAAAAGCCTGTTCCTACACAAATGGGAATTTAGCAACCAGCATGTCAGAAGAAACTTCCTCACATTTTGGTCTTCTGCTTTAAAATCTGTCCCACACCTTCCTCACGTGTCTGCATGTCCTGATCAATTACCTCATGTCAAAGCCTTGTTACACACACACACACACACACACGAGTTTTAATTGATTCTCTCAAGTCAGCCAGCAAGGAATAAATCACATCTTGGGAAATAAAGCTGGGCACAGTAGGGCAGCCTGCCTCAGTGCTGGGAGATGTAAAAGCTCAGAAAGAAAGGCAGAGCTGCTTTGGTGGCAGGGTTTGATCCCTGGAGCTCTGAGCCAGCCCAGCACAGCCAGGCTGCTGAGCCTGAGCTCCAGCCATGCTCCCCTTCTTCACCTGGCAATAAACTCACACCAGCACAGCACTGCTAGCCTGAATTTATAGAGCATCAGCCCTTCTCTCTGCACAGTGAAACACTGAGACATCACACAGCAACTGCAGAGCTGCATACTGAACGGAAAATGCACATAAAACCAACATTTCCATGCTTTGTGCTGCTCTTCTGACTGGCTCAAAAATTGATGCCACCACCTTTTAAAGACTCTTCATTCACAGCACACTTACCATGGTGTTAATGATCATTCAACACCTTTGAGTCAGCAATCCCTTATGCTTGTCAATAAAGGTAAAACATAAATAAGAAACAGATGAAGGTAATGCAAGAGACTGAATTATACAGCATAATTCCCAAAGCCAAATTCTGAAGCACAACCAACCAAAATACAGCAGAACTGGAGAGGCAGCAGCTGCCTTCAAGGACATCCAGCACAGGACAGGGTAAAACTTCAGGGAACTCTTTCAGTTCACAGCATCTTCCAGGCAATCTTTGAGGATGCAAACTAAACACAGGATTCTGCTCCCCTTTATTCATGGTTTTGTGCTGCTGCAAGATCAGATTTCAGGAACCAAATCTGTTTCTCTTACATGCTTCAGTCTCTGTTAAACTTGCTGGAACTATTGTGGCAATTTCTTGTACACACACAAATCCCATACTGCAGAACCAAGCCTCAAAATTACAGTTCATTCTAGCAATCTTCAGGCTTATCTTAAAACAGAACATTAATCTGACACAACCCCCACCACACACACACTTTTTATAAAGAAAAAAAACTGAGGGGAAAAAAAAAGAGCAATTATTTAAAATATTCATGACAACAGTGGTCAGCAGTGTGAAATGCAGACATATCACACCTCCACTGAGGATTTAATTCAGCAAGGCTGACACTGAGCAGCACAAATGATGTTTCAGTCAAACCTGACAGGACAGGACTGCTTTAGGAGGTGCCACCCAAATGAACACAGATGAGCTACCAAAGGCTCTCAGAAGTTATTCAAACCCGTCCCAGGGACAGTTTCAACACTCAAAGCAGCAATAAAAACCAGAGATGGGACTGAGGAGGCAGAAGCACTTCAAGGAAAGGCACAGAAAGGAACAGGGTTTCACACTGAGTGACCTGCCCAGATCGGTGACACAGGAGTGACACCTGCTCAGGGACACAGGAGTGACACCTGCTCAGGGACACAGGAGAGACACCTGCTCAGGGACACACAGCTCAGGGACACAGGAGTGTCACCTGCTCAGGGACACACAGCTCAGGGACACAGGAGTGTCACCTGCTCAGGGACACAGGAGAGACACCTGCTCACAGACACACAGCACAGGGACACAGGAGAGACACCTGCTCAGGGACACAGGAGAGACAGAGAGCTCAGGGACACAGGAGTGACACACAGCACAGGGACACAGGAGTGGCACACAGCTCAGGGACACACAACTGAGGGACACAGGAGTGACACCTGCTCACAGACACACAGCACAGGGACACAGGAGTGACACACAGCACGGGGACACACAGCACAGGGACACAGGAGTGTCACCTGCTCAGGGACACAGGAGTGACACCTGCTCAGGGACACACAGCTCAGGGACACAAGAGTGACACCTGCTCAGGGACACAGGAGTGTCACCTGCTCAGGGACACACAGCTCAGGAACACACAGCACAGGGACACAGGAGTGACACACAGCTCAGGGACACAGGAGTGACACCTGCTCAGGGACACACAGCTCAGGGACAGAGGAGTGTCACCTGCTCAGGGACACAGGAGAGACACACAGCTCAGGGACACAGGAGTGACACACAGCCCAGGGACACAGGAGTGTCACCTGCTCAGGGACACAGGAGAGACACACAGCTCAGGGACACAGGAGTGACACACAGCTCAGGGACACAGGAGTGTCACCTGCTCAGGGACACAGGAGTGACACCTGCTCAGGGACACAGGAGTGTCACCTGCTCAGGGACACACAGCTCAGGCACCCACCACAGCCTGCCAGGCTTTCTCCATCTCTTTTCCAGGCCTGCTGTCCCTCAGATTCCTCATGCACGCTCAGTGGCTCCTTCTGAAATACATTTAATGTGAGAATTGTGATAGTGGCAATGTGGCATGACAAGAATATCCAGCCTTCACTGATAGGGGCCCAAACCAGAGCACTAGCAGGTCTGGGGTAAATGGAAAGTGGAGATGTTTGGCACCTTGCAGAACAGATTGTCAAGTCTTTTCTGCACCATTTCAGGCTGTCAAACCTGGGTGCTTTCAGTGCAGTCTGGTATTGCTACGAGTTATGCCCATAATATCTCCTCTCCCATTACGTTCTTCAGCTCCCTTGTGCTCTCCAGAGACTTTTCAAAGCTCATTTCCCATTGTTCAAAGTCTGACAGGATTTGCTTTCTCCTGCCACGGCACCACACTTTCTCTCCATTCCACTCTCAGCCTGGCACCTCTTACTCATCCCACAAAGCAATTGAGAGATCATCCTTCATGATCAAACGAGCAGTGAAATAAAAGCCACACACTTCCAGACCCAGAGGCACAGCTCCACCACCTTGCTGAGCTTCCTGCCACCCTCCACACCATGACTCAAACCCTGCTGCTTTTCAGCTGTTAGATATTTCTAAATCTCTTCCTAACATTGTTCAGAAGTGCCTAACTAATTTTTCTGATCATACTCAAAAGTCTTGTGAAAACATCTCAGTTTTGACGGGAGGCCTTTTCAGACCAAGGGTGGAACAAGGACAGGGATGGAAAACCTGACAGGTCTTTTTCCTTAAAATAGCTCCAGTGTGGCTGTTTTCCCCAAGTAACCTCAAAGAAGTTTTGCTTGTGTCCCAGTGGGGGAACAAATTCAAATCTTTAAATCCTGAAAGTTGCCATGAAAAGAACTGACAACTTCCACAGCTCTGCATAATCCTTTTCTCCTCAACACTCATTAATTGCTGCCACTTAAATTAAGCATCCCTAAACAAGAGCATCTACTGCTCTTAAATGAACTACCAGGGAGAAGTACAAGTTTATCTTTGTCCTGTTCCCTCCTTGCACAGGAGTTACTGGATCACCACCTACAAAGCTTGCACTCCTCTCCATCACCCACTGACAGGACACCTGTTTGAAGCCTGTTATTTACAGTAATTGCCAACATCCCAGAAATCCTCCCAAAGACACAATTATACAAACAGAACAGGAAAACTGGGGCTTGCACTGGAAATCTGAAAAGAAAAAACACCCCAGAAACAAACAACGTGAAACCCAACCCCAAAACAAACACCCCAAGCTCTCTTCCAGCCAAAGGAGCCAAAAGTGCTGCTCTCAGTGGCCAAGGAGCACAGCTCTGTCTGGCCAAGAGCCAGGCACAGCTCCAGCCCCAGAGCAGACACTCCTTCAGCAGTGTCCTGACCTTGCAGTGGGTCTCAGACAGGTCACACTTCACCCCAGAAATCCTCTTCCAGCTGGAGCCAGATTCCTGACCTGCTGCTGCTGCCCATCAGGTGCTCAGGGAGAACCTTGCCATTTGATCCCTTCTGCCTTACTTCACTTTTAGCACCTTTTATTGAGTTCCGCCAAAACAAATGAAAAGCCAATATCCCTTCCTGGGAAAGCAAACATGGGGCAGGGCGGAGAAGGGAAGAGCAGCAGATGAAAGTCACTCCAGCTCTCCTTGCCCAATCACTTGAAAGCAGGCAGCTATTTTTGGCAGGCTCTGAACGTTCAGTCACCGCTCTGCAAGACGAGAAGTGAACGCAGAGCAGAGCACATGACAGAGCTGCCCGAGAGTACGCCAGCGTGGCTGCAGGAGAAAACTGCTCTGAGAACAACTGCTCCTGAGAACAACTGCCATGGAGGACAACTCTGGAGAACAGCTCTGGAGAACAGCTCTGGAGAACTGCTCTGGAGAACTGCTCTGGAGAACAACTGCCATGGAGAACTGCTCTGGAGAACAGCTCTGGAGAACAGCTCTGGAGAACTGCTCTGGAGAACTGCTCTGGAGAACAACTGCCATGGAGAACTGCTCTGGAGAACTGCTGCTCCTGGAGAACTGCTCTGGAGAACTGCTCTGGAGAACAACTGCTCCTGGAGGACAACTCTGGAGAACTGCTCTGAGAACAACTGCTCCTGGAGAACTGCTCTGGAGAACTGCTCCTGGAGAACAACTGCCATGGAGAACTGCTCTGGAGAACTGCTGCTCCTGGAGAACTGCTCTGGAGAACTGCTCTGGAGAACAACTGCTCCTGGAGGACAACTCTGGAGAACTGCTCCTGGAGGACAACTGCCATGGAGAACTGCTCTGGAGAACTGCTCTGGAGAACTGCTCTGGAGAACAACTGCTCTGGAGAACAACTGCTCCTGGAGGACAACTCTGGAGAACTGCTCTGAGAACAACTGCTCCTGGAGAACTGCTCTGGAGAACTGCTCTGGAGAACAACTGCTCCTGGAGGACAACTCTGGAGAACTGCTCCTGGAGAACAACTGCCATGGAGAACAACTGCTCCTGAGAACAACTGCCATGGAGAACAGCTCTGGAGAACAACTGCTCCTGGAGAACTGCTCCTGGAGAACAACTGCTCCTGGAGAACTGCTCTGGAGAACTGCTCTGGAGAACAACTGCTCCTGAGAACAACTGCCATGGAGAACTGCTCTGGAGAACAACTGCTCCTGGAGAACTGCTCTGGAGAACTGCTCCTGGAGAACTGCTCCTGGAGAACTGCTCCTGGAGAACAACTGCCATGGAGAACTCCTCTGGAGAACTGCTGCTCCTCTGGAGAACTGCTGCTCCTGGAGAACAACTGCTCCTGAGAACACCACCTGAGCACACCTGCCCTGCCTGACGGCCTCCAACAGGCACCAGCAGCGTTCCCTCAGGAAACACACACACCTGAGCCTCCCACCAGTGCTGCAGCTCCCCAGAATGCTCCACATCTCTATTTCAACAGGGAACACTTCAGGGTCAGGAATTCCAGCTCTGCACCCCACAAGAAGTGACAGTGGCTTGCAGTGACAACCGGCTCCATCCCAGTTTCGGAGGAACAAAGTGTGACAGCAGCTGGGAGCACTGTGTAC
Organism: Poecile atricapillus; assembly: GCF_030490865.1. Lineage (NCBI taxonomy): Eukaryota > Metazoa > Chordata > Aves > Passeriformes > Paridae > Poecile > Poecile atricapillus. The sequence continues at coordinate 19,668,650 of NC_081260.1, read as the reverse complement.
AATAACAATTAAAACATTTCTTGTTTTCCAGGCAGTTCTGTAGCACAACTTGGGCAAATTGAGATGTAAGAGCAATGTAAGGATTTCACGTGTGAGCTGCACATGGAAGACAGCTGCACAGAACTCCACAGCACATGGAAAATCCAAAGGAAAAATGTTTCTGTGTGAGCAATTTGACAGCACACTGACCACAGTGCTCCCTTCCAGTGAGGAGCATCCTGTGATTCCATACACAAAATGAACAGAAAAATAAAGTAATTAGATGAGTTCTAATTACCACTGGATTTGAATAAAAAAAGGCTACAGGGGTAGGGGAAAGTGGCTCAGAACTCCTAAACTTCCATCATTAAAGGCAGCAGCTAAGCCTAAATTTCATCCTAAATTGGGTGGTAACTAAAAGCACATGTATCAAAGATATCAAACACTGGTTAAACAATTTATTGTTAAAGCAACCTAGAGAGCCTTTTATCAATTATGTCAAGCCCCAGATTTTGAAAAGCATCTAGAGATTCCTTGGGCCACAGAGCAGGGGGATCTCTATAAATACACCTTCATTCCAGCTACAAGCACAAGCAGTGTCACAGGAAACCAAGCACCACTAGCTCAGGTTCAGTCAATCTTGAACTGTGTACATGTAATGCAGCCCAGATCAATGGCAATTCGATTGCTGTTTCAGGAATATCTCTTCTCCACACTTCATGTCTGTCCCCTGCTCCCTCCCACCTCCCAGTGCTGCTCTAATTATTCAAACAACGTAAGCAGTGTTCAATCCATGCCAGCCCTTTCTTCCTTTAGCACTGACCTTGCCTTATACATCACTCTCACAAAACTAATTAAGTGGAGAACAGTCCCACTTTACACTCTCTTCATGAAAAGAACTGAATTGTTACCTGCCTGAGGGTGCAATTTAAATTATTTTTGCCTTCATTTCACTCAGCAACACAATACAAATATTGAGCAAGAAACCAGAGCAGGCAATTCAAGGAATTCACCCAAGATACCGCACACAGAAATTGTAAGTAACATTTATATCATAAGCTGTCTCATTTTGGTTTTCATCATGCATTTTCACATATGCTTGACCAAGCCATACTTTGGGAAAAACATGGAATTTTGTTAAATTTGTTAATTGGTCAAATGACATCGCTGAGGAAAGAAAAACAGTTTGGGCTACACAAGCCCTAGAGCCAGGCTCATCTGAGAGGGACAGGAGTGACAAAGAAACCTTCAGTCCCACAGAGGAGATCTGAGAGCACGGAATGTGTGAGAGCACCAACAGGGCACTTCCCCTCCAATGCACATCACCACAAAAACCCTGCTCTGAAATGCTCAGCTATAGCTTGTCCAGGGTGTGGATCTTGTCCTGTTGGAGTTACAGATGTTTTGTTTGTACACAGGACACCCCAGATTTGCAGAGGATTTTATAAAAGCATGGATTCACAACTGTGGATTCAACACACCACAGCACTGCCACACAAGGAGGAGCAGAAGCAGAAAGTGAACATTCACTGAGCCAAGGCTCCCCTGGCACACTCGATTCCCACAGCTCTGGGGTAAGAGCAGTGCCCTGCAGCAATGCCAGGAAATGGCACAAATCCAGCCAGTGACAGGTCCCACACCAGAGATGCCAGAAGCCCAAGCCCTGCAAATTCTCCTGCATGGCTGGGGCTGCTGCTGCTCCTCCCTTTGCAGCCCCTGCAATGCTCTGTGGGGCCACTTGTCCTCCAGCCTTCACCTGCCTGGGACTCTTGCCTTTCAAGATGAGATTTGTCAAGAAGCAACTATTATTAGGTTTTCCTCTAGAAGCAAAAAAAAAAAGATGATTTTTACTACCTTCTGTACAAGATGAGTTCTTGGCATGGACAGCAGCCACACAAGAACCAACGCTGCAAGAAACCCCAGAGTGTGGAGCATGTCCCTGAAAATGCTGCCTTGCTGTGGATTTCCTCAACACTGAAAATCATTCAAGAGCACCAGCACGAATGTGCTGGCATTTGGATCTCAAGGCTGCTTCCACTTTTTAGTTGCTGACGTTTTCTCAACATATGTGAGGGGCCACTGTCTTGGGATTGAGAGGGAAGGATGTTTCTTTCATAAAGAGTTTCTGTCGTTTGTGGTACCAAAGGCAGTCCCAAATAATGAGTCATAACAGGAGGTAGTTACTGTAAATATTCCAAGCATGGGCACATTAACAACCACCCACTAATCAGAGGCAGAGCCACAGGCAGACACAGAGAGCTCCCACTGGTGCCAAAGGGAGTTCTGAATGGATCAGGACCTCAGCCAAGCTCTGAGTGTCTATTGTGACCTGCAGCATTAATATCCAGCGTGCCATGGGTCATGGCCCAGTTTGGCTGTTGCTTTCCAGTGGGCAGCACAGGCTGATTTCAAAGTGAAATCTGGAATCTCAGACAGGAGGCTCAGAGATTTCTAGTGTGAAGTGAACAAAACAAAACCATTGTGTTTAACCCTCACTCTTTGGCATCATTAAATGTTTATAATACAACCACAAGTTCTGATGTGTAAGTCAATAGCACCAATTGACCACAAAACGACCCACTCTGCTGCTGGCAAACATCTGCCTGAACAGATCCTCCAGTTCACATCCTAAACTGCAGCTGAAGGTTGGTGTGCTTTTGGTCTGGAATGGGGAAGAAGTGGCACCCCAATTTCTGACAAGAAAACAAAGAAATGTCCTGCCTTGAGCTGAGCTGGCCCAGCAGCACTCGAGGCACTCAGCACCGAGCTCCCTTCCCCCTTCTCACCCAGGGCTGCACTTGCTGCTAATTTTGATTCCTTGCACTCAGACCAAGACGTGGTCAGCTTACATGCTGCTCCTCTCCAGTCCCTGAAGTAAGTTACTTTCTCATGATTCAGTACTATAGAAATATAACTGTTGAGATCAGCTGCTTTATTTTCGTCAGCTTTTCTCCAGACCTTTCAATCACAGGCTGCATTATACTATATTCCCATAAAGCCAGGAAAAGCAGTAATAGATACCTCAAAATTCTGGCTTCTATTTTTCCTGCCAAGTGATTTCTCTAAGTGCTTTGTTTTCTGCTGTCACTGAATTAGAATAGTACCTGTGCTCCAAAGTCTTCACAGTTCCTGTCACTATTTCAATACACTCTTCTCAGATTAGAAGCTTTCAGCCTCAAAAATGCTCCTATTTTGCTGTCTGCAGAAGAAAATACACTCTGCATTTTCTCACTACTTATGGCTGAGGTTATCAGACTTTTGGACAAAAGCTATCTGAGTTCCTTGTGGTGACAGCACGGTGACAGGAAAAGATCCCCCTGCATCTGCTTTGATGGGGAAGCCAACAGTACATAATCCCCTTAGTAAAAAGAAAAACAAATGCAGATGAATCATTCCTCAGATTTGGTTGGAGACTTTCTGCTCCAGCTCTTGACTTTGCTCAGAGGAGCCACACAAATTGCGCAGCAGCCTCTGGAAAGAGCCTGGCTGTGACAGCAGACAGCACGAGCTCTCCGAGGCCCAGGTCCAAGGCACAGGGCTCTCAGCACATCTCAGCTCCCTCCCAATGCCCAGGGCTCTCCTCCTGCCCCACAGGTCTCCCCCAAATAAAAGATAAAAAATATTTAATTCCAAACAGGTTATGTTGTACAGCCCCAAGGACACTCGATGTACCGTGCCCAGAGTACAAGGCAAATCCTCTGGGGAAGGTGCCCTGCCCTGGCACACCTGAGGCTGTGTGCACAGCAGCTGCATGGCAGGACAAGAACCTGCCTGGTGGGACCTGCTCTGCTGTGCTGGGAGTGCAGGAGAGCTGCTCCAAACCCAAAGCCAAACCCAAACCATCAGTGTTTGACCAGAGCTGTGCTGGAAATGCAGGAGAGCTGCTCCAAACCCAAACCCAAACCCAAACCATCAGTGTTTGACCAGAGCTGTGCTGGAAATGCAGGAGAGCTGCTCCAAACCCAAACCCAAACCATCAGTGTTTGACCAGAGCTGTGCTGGGAGTGCAGGAGAGCTGCCCCAAACCCAAACCCAAACCCAAACCCAAACCCAAAGCCAAACCCAAACCATCAGTGTTTGACCAGAGCTGTGCTGGGAATGCAGGAGAGCTGCTCCAAACCCAAAGCCAAACCCAAACCCAAAGCCAAACCCAAACCATCAGTGTTTGACCAGAGCTGTGCTGGGAGTGCAGGAGAGATGCTCCAAACCCAAAGCCAAACCCAAACCCAAAGCCAAACCCAAAGCCAAACCATCAGTGTTTGACCAGAGCTGTGCTGGGAATTCAGGAGAGCTGCCCCAAACCATCAGTGACCAGAGCTGTGCTGGGAACACACCCAGGACACCTCCTGAGCCCTGAGCTGCTCCCAGATCAGAGATGGCCACAGGATGCTGAGCTGCTCCTCTCCAATCCTCACATTCCTGCCCAGCCTGGAGAAGGCACAGTGAGCAGAGCCAGGGGTGCCTGCCCCATGCCAAGGCCAGCCCAGAGGGGACAGGCTGCTCTCTGGAACCAGCTGCTGGCTGTCCCAACCAGCCTGCACCCGGGCCAGCAGCACTGCCCTGCCTTGGGGAAACACCTGCCAGGATACCTGGGCACCCTGCACCTGCCCAGCTCCCACACAGCCTGAGAACAACAGGGGGGAAGGGAAATCGATGCCATAACCTGACATTATCTTATAGATACACCCTCACAATTAATGCAGCACCTTGCAGAAAGTGAAGGAGCACATCCCTGACTTCATTCTGTTCATCCATGAGCTTTATTTAAGATTAGAATAGATAATTCTCAAGTGTCCACAGCCTCTTTTAAAAGCAATCAGATATTGAGCAAAACAGTCATCACTGGGTTTTCTAGGCAGGACTTACAGGTGGGACCCACAAACTCTAAAGCAAGCAGTTACTTTCCTCTTTGGCTTCAGGAAAGAAGTTAAAACCCCCCCATAGCTTTTAATTAAAAACAGACTTTGATATTTCTGTAACACCTGCAGAACTCCACTGACACCAGCACAGACTTTACACAAGGGTAATTTAACTGCAAACAACCATTGCAAGGCAGTTAAGTATTTGCTCTGCATTGTGCTCATTCCCACCAAAACCCAGGGCCTTTCAAGGCTCTGTATAAATCAGTTTTTTCTAAAAAGACCCACCCCAAAATCCGATTGAAGCAAGTGTCTTTCACCAGCTCCCAGAGCCCAGCTCCGCTGGTTGTGCTGTGAAATTCTGTAGAGAGCTGCAGCAAAGCCTCAGCTCCTGCATGGCCCTGCCATGCCCAAGAAAGCTTCAGGAGTAAGAAAAGCTCTCAGTGAGGAGCATTCCACATTTATCAGGCAAACATAACCTGCATTTCCAGCAGGTATTCAAACTGCACCGTGGGACCCTGCAGAATGGGGGTACAGGAACTATCACCACAAGAAGCTACTGGCACATAAACCATGATTATACTGTTCTTTGAAAGAGGGGTTAACTAACCCAAAACCACAGAGCTGTCTCTCAGGACTCCAGTGCCACAGAACACCTGCAGATAAACGCAGGAAATTTCTATTTTATTGTATTAAAAAAAAAAAAAAAAAAAAACAACAGCCAAACCAAAAAAAATCTAACAAAAATCCCACCCATCACTGCCTGCATTTACTAAGGCTAGAGCCAAATTAAACATTCCCATTCAAGAGTATTAACGCTTGCAATCACCAGAAGAGAATCCAGGTGGTTCAGTGGAAAAGCCATTTCCTATTTTTGTCCACAACTGAAGAGGCTGAAGACGAGCACGCAGCCTGCACATGAAGGAGTGAACATTAACTCCTTCTCAGCCTCCCGGAGCCTTTTAAAGCTGTTTCACAGGTGCTCTGAGACTCACAGAGCACCTCACACATGGACCGGCTCCTCCTGCTGTAGCTAAAGCTGCCTCTTCCCTTGGTGCTGGCACAGAAAGTTTGGATAGGAGCTCAGAGAGCGCGGCAGCATCTCCTGGAGCCGAGTGTCAGCACCGACTGCTTTTCCTGGGAGCCTGAGAATATTCACCTTCTGTGTCAGCACTGACATCACAGCCTCGCACGTCCCGGCAGCACCATTGACTCATTAACACACACAAATGCCTTTGTCCCGCCGGTCTCAAATGTGCCACAGCCTCGACACAGGCAATTTCAGACATCATCTATGCCATTAAAACCTGCAATCCTAGCACAGAATGGAGTGTGTAAGCTTGATTTTAAAAATAAGCTTTCAGGCAAGCACAGTACAAGTATGGCAGTTTCTTTTTGCTTACGATTATAACACAGTTCTAAATCACACAAAATAATTCCTCAGAAAGGCGGGAATCTTTTGTTCTGCTCTGCTTAATAAATTATTTAAAGCGCAATATAGTGAATAAAGCCACCATAAAAAAAAATCAAAACCAACTCAACTTCAAAGAATATAATGCAAAGGCAAAATACATTTATCTAGGAAAAAAGGAAGGTTTTGCAATGCACCCGAGTAGTGAAGTTGATTGTGTTGCTAAGAAAAAACGTGATGCAAACGCTAAGGTTTTGGACGTAAGACAGAACATAGTAGGAACGGGAAAAACAGCTGGGGGAAAACTCACATTAAAAAAAAAAAAAAAAAGCTCTCCGAAGTGTTAAACATCAACTTTCAAAATCATGAAACAAAAAAACTTTTTATCAAGAATAGAAAGGTTGGATTGCTTTGATTCGGCCTCTCAGGCCGCTGAAAGTAAACGCCAGTGTCCCACTCGGTCTGCCAGGATCAGTGAATAAAGGTGGGGTTTGGTCCTTCGGGGAGGCCGGGCCCCAGCGAGCACACACTGAGTGCGGGGGACCCCCAGGGACCCCCAGGGACCCCGAGCCCGCCCGGGATGGGCAGGGGGACACCGCCACCTGCGCGACCCCGAGGAGACCCCGGCAGGGACCCCACATCCACCAGGGACCCCACATCCACCAGGGACCCCACATCCCAACAGGGACCCCACTGTACCGCAGCAGAGACCCCCAGCAGGGACCCTCGGTACCCCGGTAGGGACCACCTGTACCCCGGCAGGGATCCCACATCCACCAGGGACCCCACATCCCAACAGGGACCCCACTGTACCGCAGCAGAGACCCCCAGCAGGGACCCCACTGTATCCCGGCACGGACCCCACTGTACCCCGGCACGGACCCCGGCACGGACCCCACTGTACCCCGGCACGGACCCCCACATCCACAGCCATGCCCCCCGCGCCGCGGGGCCCGGGGCGAAGCGGGGCGAGGAAGCCCCCCGTGGCCGAGAAGCCCCCCGTGGCAGGGAAGCCCCCCGTGGCAGGGAAGCCCCCCATGGCCAGGAAGCCCCCCGTGGCCAGCCCCGGTGCCCCGTGTCTCCATGGCGATGTCCCCGGAGCCGGGGCCGCCGCAGCACCGAGCACCCCCGGCCCCGGCCCCGGCCGGGAGCCGCCCCCTCCCCCGGGGAACGGGGGGGCCCCGACCCCGCCGTGCCGCATTGAGCGGCCCCCGCAGCCGCGCCGGGCCCCGGGCACAGCGGGCACCGCCGCCTCCCGAGCCGGCTCCCCGGGCACAGCGGGCACCGCCGCCTCCCGAGCCGGTTCCCCGGGCCGGGGCTGCCCCCGGAGCCGTGCCCCCCTCCCGGCCCGGTAAGGTCGGGCTGTCCGCGGGGAACGAGCCGCTTATCGGGGCGGCTGCGCCTGCCTTACCCTTGGAAGCATCTTTCTCTTCTTTGGGCTTGATCACCTTCCCGCTCATAGACCCCAGCTTGGGTGGGAAAATCCCCGGGAGCGTCGCGAATTCCGGCCGGACCCAAAGAAACCCCGGGCGGGGGGCGGCGTGCGAGCGTGTGGGGGATCCTCTACGCCGAACAGGCAGAAATAACAGCGAGAGAAGGGGAGCGGGGGGGAAATGAGGAGCCGGCGAGCTGCCCGCTCCCCGGCGCGGAGCCTCGGAGCCCGGCGGCGCCGCCGCGGTGCCTGCGGGAGCGGAGCGGGGAGCGGGGGGCTCCGGCAGCCGCAGCACCGAGCCCCTGCGCCGCTCGCCGTGCCGGAGACAAAAGCGATATTCCCTCTGCCTGCCTGGCCCCGGCCCCCTCCTTCCCCCGCCTCCCCGGCTCTGCCTCCCCTCCCCAGGGCCAGGGAAGCGCAGCTGGTCCTGCAAGTGCCACCGACCGGGGGGAGGGGGGCACCGTCACTCGGGGGGGGGCGTTTGCTTGGGTGTGTTGGGTTTGGGTTTTTCTCTTTTCGCATCCTCCCCTAATAATAATGGGATGGAGCAGCAGAGCTGCAGCCGCGGATAGGAGGAGGAGGAGGAGGACGCGAGTCCCCGTCACTGCAGAAGAGGCGGCAGGTTTACGCTCGCGGCAGCGAGGAGGGCTGGAGGGGGCAGCTCCAGCCCCCCCCGGCTCCCCGCATCCCCCTCCCCACAGCGGGGCTCCACTGCCCGGTGCGGGGACCAGCGGGGCTCCATTGCCCGGTGCGGGGACCAGCGGGGCTCCATTGCCCAGTGCGGGGACCAGCGGGGCTCCACTGCCCGGTACGGGGACCAGCGGGGCTCCACTGCCCGGTGCAGGGACCAGCGGGGCTCCACTGCCCGGTACGGGGACCAGCGGGGCTCCACTGCCCGGTACGGGGACCAGCGGGGCTCCACTGCCCGGTGCAGGGACCAGCGGGGCTCCACTGCCCGGTACGGGGACCAGCGGGGCTCCACTGCCCGGTACGGGGACCAGCGGGGCTCCATTGCCCGGTGCGGGGACCAGCGGGGCTCCACTGCCCGGTGCAGGGACCAGCGGGGCTCCACTGCCCGGTGCAGGGACCAGCGGGGCTCCATTGCCCGGTGCGGGGACCAGCGGGGCTCCACTGCCCGGTACGGGGACCAGCGGGGCTCCCCTGCCCCCCGGGGCTCCCGCTGCCCCCCGGGGCTCCCGCTGCCCCCCGGGGCTCCCCCTGCCCCCCGGAGCTCCCCCTGCCCCCCGGAGCTCCCGCTGCCCCTCTGCCGGAGCTGGACCGTGGCCGCAGGGCGGCTCCGGGCTCGGTCCCGGCCGTGCCCGCTGCCCTGCCCGCAGCCTGTTGCTGCCAGGGCCCGGGGGCACGGCGGGTTCCCGGTACCGGGGGGCACGGAGCGGGGAGCGGGTTCTCTGGGCAGGGAACACGCCGAGCCCAGCCCTGCCGCTGTGCCCCGCCGCTCGCCCCCTCCATCCCCCTCGGGGAGCAGGACGGGACCCCCGGCAGCAGCCAGAGCCCCTCAGCCGTGCCACAAAGCGGGGTGTCCTAACCCTGAGCCCCTCCTGCCCCTCGGCCCGTCCTCCTCGGGGGGCAAAACTTCCCGGGCCGGGGGAGGACGAGCCCAGGCAGCCCCGGGCCCGCTCCGCAGAGCCCGGGATAAATCGGGCTGATGAGGGGGAGCCCTGCGGGGCCCGGGGGAGCCCCTCGGTTCCGCCAGGCTCCTCCTGTCCCGACCGATCGGAGCGGGCCCGGGGCTTTGTCCCGGCACAGGGACAGCGAGGCACGGCTGGAGCTGAGCCCTGCCCCGGGGTCCCCGGCACGGCAGCAGCCCCGGGACCGCTATTTTTAGTGGGGCCGAATTCCTGGCCGGCACCGTCCCCTGCTGCAGGGGACAGCTGGGGACAGCTGGGGACAGCTCGGCTTTCCCCGGCCCCTCCTGCCCTGCCCAGCCTCGGAGTAAGCGGGTGATGAAACACGGCGGGGGATGGATGGAGTCTCACAGCCACGGCGCACCGGGATCCAGCGCAGTCAGGGATGTTAGGGCTGGTTAAACTGAGAATCGGGAGCTGTGAGCCCGGCTCTCCATCACTCGGTGAGGTCAGCTGTGACATGCAGAGAGCATCGCTGGGGAGCTGGTGGAGGTCACTGAAGGTATTAAAACCACAGAGATGTGGCACTTGGGGACATGGCTTAGTGCTGGTTAACAGTTAGATTTGATGATCTCAGAGGCCTTTCCCAATCAAAATAATTCTGGGATTCGGTAAGCCCTCTGATGATAGTGCAGTTGGAGTGCTCTCCATGTAAGTCTATTTCACAGGAGCCTCTTCAGCTGTTTGTTTTTTTAACACTTCAGAGACTCTCCAGGGGGTTAAGAACCGGGTCTTTCCCTTGTCTCTTTCTCTCCACACAGGGCCCACTGAATCCAGAGAGCTGGAAGTGGAAAGGGCAAGGAGAGATTCTCTGTTCCGGCTGAGCCAGCACTCTCAGAAGCAGCTGATGAACCCCAGCAAGGAGATTTCAGCTGTCCGATACAACTTAGACCTGAGTGTCAAAGGCTCTTGCAGTGTCTTTGCTGAGAGTCAGTGACAATTCACACTTCTGGTGTGAGAAATTTCCAGCACCAAATGTAATGAGCGCTGTGTTGGTGCTGGCAGTGAACCTGCCTTACCTGAGCCATTCTCACCTTTGCCAGGAGAGCTGTTCAGTTCTGCACGAGGAGTTATTCCATTGACCAAAGCAGGCCCGTACAATCAAACTCGCTGCACTGGAGGCAGCAGCAGCTCAGCAGGCTGTGAAAGAATTGTGGGCAAAGAAGGAAGCTTACCCTGCTCTTTCAAAATGAGCTGGTTTTCCCCCTTACTGGTTTCCAGGGCTTAGAAGTGTCAGTTAAAACAGTGCTAACATATCATGATGTGCATGCAAAATATAGGGGATTTGCATGAAGGTTTATTGCAATCCAGGTACAGTTTGCACAGCCTTTAATTTGAAATCTGCCTTGATGGCTGGAGTATCCTGGTGGAGATGGCTCTGTGCTCGGGGTACTGATTTATGTCTTCAGATTGCCTCATCAGTTCCTCACTTTGAAGTGAGCAGCTCTCTGTTTTAAGGAAATCACTTCAGGTCTGGGCTTGCAACACAATTTCTTTAACTAACTCAAATATTTAAACACGAATCTGAGCCTCAGTGTCTTGGTACATCACTTCCCAACTGCAGCAGGGTGATTGTCCCCTCACTGCTTCCAGCTGCAGCCCTGGAAGCCGAGAAGCCCTCGGATGCTGTGGGGACAGAAATGATGCACAGGCATCACAGCAGAGCCAGGCTCAGGCAGAAACTCACCTGTGCATGGCCCTGACATGGATCCTGTACCTCTCACTGACAGCATCCCCTGACTTCCTGAATCTGCAGCAATTTCTGCACCTCCAGATAAATCAGGCACCCAGAGGAAGAAGATTTAGTGCAGAGAAATCTTTAGATCAGAAGAATTTTAGAAGCAGAAGTTCAGTACATTGAAATCTGCTGTGTCCATGTGAGTGCTGTTCAGGTGCTCTGTCTGCCTTGGGAGGGTTTAAATTCAAGGCAGTCTTTGTTGGGGGGGAGCACGATTTAATGTCAAATATCAGTAAATTGTTCTAATTCCACACCTTTTGTGTGCCTCTCAGGATTGCGATGGAGTCATTTAAACAAGCCCGGCAGCACAAATGCCTGGAGCATCATGTGTAGCCCTGTGTGGCTCCTGAGCTCTCCTTCCCGGAGGGACAAACGCCACTGCCCCGGGCACAGCAAGCGCTCCCAGGCTCCGGGTGTGGAGGGAAACACGAGGCTTTTGTGGCAGAGACACAGCAAATCGTGTCTGGGCTCTCCAATACTGCCAGCTCGGGCTGCCTCCCTGGGAGCAGGCACAGCAGAGCCTGCTGCACCGAGCTGTGCCTCTGCTCAGGGTATTTCTGCCCCACAAACATCTCCCAGAAGTTCTGACTTGGCACGGGCTTGGCTCAGTCAAGTATCACTTAACAACCTGAAACTGTAAACTGTAAGTGCTTTTATACAGCAAAGCTCTCGCTGCTTAATGTGCAGTAGCTGTACGGTGTGTCTATAAAACACACACTCAAGTCATGAACGTGCTTTTCCTGCCCTCATAAAACATCTACAGAGACTTACATCCCCTGAGGAATTTTGGAACTCACACAAATACAGTAGTGACATTACTCCTCAGTGTACATTTTCCTTGGTTCTTTGGCTGATTCTCAAGCTGAAGTTTTTTTCTGTAGGCAGGGGTTTGTAAAAGGTCCAGATTTTACTCTTTTATATAGCAGGAATCTTACATTGTGCCTTTAAAGCTTTGTCATGATGGCTCCTGGTATGTTCCCAGTTAAATCTGCAGTAAAACTCTCCCTACATTCAGGCAGAGCAGGATTAGGCCTTACATTTAAGATTCCAGACATGATAGAGTCTCACTAATACAAGCACTTAATCCTCATTTCAATTTATATTTCAATATTCATACTGGCATCTAGAGGTATCTATTCAATGTTGATAAAATAAGTAAGGCATGTGTCTGGTTCCATTGCCACTGTTTTGCAGTGGTGCCTATAAAATCAGCCCAGAGAAATCCACTGTACATCTCCTTATTTCCTGGCCTACCACTGCTCCTTCTGGAATTGGCCAATTTCTGTACTGCCAGTCGTGTGTTACAATAAAAGCCAGGAGGATTTACAGGTGAGATAAATACTAAACACAGGGCCAAAGCACAGCCTGTCTTGTGCTAATGGATGTTTCATTTGGCCCCCACATTATCTTTACCCTTCCTATTCCTACGCAGTCTTAGGCACTACACGGATCTTTTTTGGGCAGACAGCTTGCTGTGCACAATCCTCCTCCTCCTGATTGCCAAAACCCAACTGCTACACGCAAATAGAGTTCCAGCTAATGGATGGTACGGAGATTGCAGTTTAATTTCTCTAAGTAATTCAGTCTGATCAACAGAGACGCCCTTAGAAGATCCAAGTGAGAATGGATAAAGATCATACATCCCCAGGAGTGCCAGGTCCTGCTGCTCCATCACTGCCCTCCTCAGCAGGGTTCCACAGAAAATGGAACCAAACTCTCCTGGGTTGGGATAAAGACAGGGAGATATCACTCACCAATTACTGCCACAGGCAAAACTATTAATTAAACGTCTTACAAATCAAATGAGAAGTAAAAACTAAATCTTGAAAACCTAAAAAGAAGCTTCCTGTCTTAAAATCCTATCCAGATTACCACTAACAGATGAGTGCTTGCCAGCTCTCCTCTGAGGTTACCCCTCTCCTCAAGTTTGATGTTTGAGAATTCTCCTTCACACCAGCAGCATCACCCTGACTCCAGTGATGTGCAGTGACCATTTACAGCGTTCAGAGCTTCCACAGGGCTGTGCTGCAATGGGACAGGGTGATAAAGGAGCACCTTCCCCTTTCCTTTTCCCTTTCCCTTCCCCTTCCCTTTCCCTTTCCCTTTCCCTTTCCCTTTCCCTTTCCCTTTCCCTTTCCCTTTCCCTTTCCCTTTCCCTTTCCCTTTCCCTTTCCCTTTCCCTTTCCCTTTCCCTTTCCCTTTCCCTTTCCCTTTCCTCTTTCCTCTTCCACTTCCCCTTTCCCTTCCCCTTTCCCTTTTCCCTCTCACTTTTCCTTCCCCTTTCCCTCTCCCTTTTCCCTCTCCCTTTCCCTTTCCCTCTCCCTTTCCCTCTCCCTTTCCGTCTCCCTTTCCTTTTCCCTTTCCCTTTTTCCTTTCCCTTTCCCTTTCCCTTTCCCTTTCCCTTTCCCTTTCCCTTTCCCTTTCCCTTTCCCTTTCCCTTTCCCTTTCCCTTTCCCTTTCCCTTTCCCTTTCCCTTTCCCTTTTTCCTTTCCCTTTCCCTTTCCCTTTCCCTTTCCCTTTCCCTTTCCCTTTCCCTTTCCCTTTCCCTTTTTCCTTTCCCTTTCCCTTCCCCTTTCCCTTTTCCCTTTCCCTTTTCCCTTTCCCTTTCCCTTTCCCTTTCCCTTTCCCTTTCCCTTTCCCTTTCCCTTTCCCTTTCCCTCTCCCCTTGCTCGCCCAGCCCTGCCCGTGTTTGCAGGAATTGCACACGGAGCAGAGGGGCTGGGTCCTTGCAGAGGTGACAGGCAGTGTGTGTCCTCTCCAGGGACACACTGGGGACCAACCAAAACAAATCCTTAACTTGGTAGCTCTTGTTAGACACCTGCAGAAAGAACTTTAGCAGGTGGAAGGAAAGAAAATGAAGATTTCGGTGTTCTAAACTGAATCCAGGTGCCTTGATGTAAAATCAGGGTTTTGCCCAGGGCTCCTTCTCCAAGGCTGGTAAAAGGTTTGTGACAGGGTAAAGATGAAAGTGGTTCTTGTGCTGTCCACAGGCTCAGGTGAAGGCTGTCCCACACCCTCATGAACACAACAAGAAGCACAAATCAGTCACTCGCTGCTCTTCACTGTGTAAAGCAAGAGCAAAGTGCCCTCCCTCACACAGCCCTTCATTCCCTGCCACAGCTTTCCCCTCACAACTCCTCCTTCTGCTTCCTCAACTCCTAAAACTTAAAGGGTTTTGAAGTGGAGCTGGAGCTTTGATGTTTGACTGCACTGAGCTGCAGACTGGCAGTGGCAGCTGCTCTGCTCCAGCCCCAGTGCAGCTGAGAGAAAGCTGGGGAGGCAGGATGTGCATCCCCCCAAAGCTGAGCTCCAGAATCGGGATGTGCATCACCCCAAAGCTGAGCTGAGCCCCAGAAATGGGATGTGCATCACCCCGAAGCTGAGCCCCAGAAATGGGATGTGCATCACCCCAAAGGTGAACCCCAGAAATGGGATGTGCATCACCCCAAAGCTGAGCCCCAGAAATGGGATGTGCATCACCCCAAAGCTGAGCTGAACCCCAGAAATGGGATGTGCATCACCCCAAAGCTGAGCCCCAGAAATGGGATGTGCATCACCCCAAAGCTGAACTGAACCCCAGAAATGGGATGTGCATCACCCCAAAGCTGAGCTCCAGAAATGGGATGTGCATCACCCCAAAGCTGAGCCCCAGAAATGGGATGTGCATCACCCCAAAGCTGAGCTGAGCTCCAGAATCAGGATGTGCATCACCCCAAAGCTGAGCTGAGCCCCAGGGGAGGATGTGCATCCCCCCAAAGCTGAGCTGAGCCCCAGAATCGGGATGTGCATCACCCCAAACCTGAGCTGAGCTCCAGAAATGGGATGTGCATCACCCCAAAGCTGAGCTCCAGAAATGGGATGTGCATCACCCCAAAGCTGAGCTGAGCCCCAGAAATGGGATGTGCATCACCCCAAAGCTGAGCTGAGCCCCAGAAATGGGATGTGCATCACCCCAAAGCTGAGCTGAGCCCCAGAAATGGGATGTGCATCACCCCAAAGCTGAGCTGAGCCCCAGAAATGGGATGTGCATCACCCCAAAGCTGAGCTGAACCCCAGAATCAGGATGTGCATCACCCCAAAGCTGAGCTGAGCCCCAGAAATGGGATGTGCATCACCCCAAAGCTGAGCTGAGCCCCAGAATCAGGATGTGCATCACCCCAAAGCTGAGCTGAGCCCCAGAAATGGGATGTGCATCACCCCAAAGCTGAGCTGAGCCCCAGAAATGGGATGTGCATCACCCCAAAGCTGAGCTGAACCCCAGAAATGGGATGTGCATCACCCCAAAGCTGAGCTGAACCCCAGAAATGGGATGTGCATCACCCCAAAGCTGAGCTGAGCCCCAGAAGCACACTCAGACCATCCTGAAGCCCCAGTGCAAAGGGAGACCTGGCACAGAAACCTGTGGCCTCGTCAGCAAAGGGCAGGGAAAGGACTGCAAGGAGCATTTCAGGAGTGAGCCTTGCCTGGAGTCACAGCTAAATTTAAGGAAGGTGATAGAACAGGAGCAGGAAAAAGCACCCACAGCAGCACTGGAAAGGAAGCTCGCCCAGCAGAACTCTAACATTGCTGGAGGCTTGCATATACAATGGTGGCAGAAGATAACATTTTCATGTCTGACATTTTCCTTGAGTGTTGTAAAAATTAATCAGGGTTTGATTTTTATGAGCCTGAGAGACAGAGAGGGGAATGTGAAAGTTAGCTTTTCAGGCTATTTCTGGACTCAAAGTTATCTAAAAATACCAGTTATGCTTGAAGTTCAGAGTTTCCTTAAAGGAAAAACAAAGACATTTGTTTAGTTCAAGGAACTCACCTTAAAAGAAAGCTCTGAGTGTTGCAAGAAGCTTACAGTGTGTAAGACAAGATATATTCTGGTAATTTGAGAGTGCTCTTTCACACCAAGCAGCACCAGAATTGTGCAGCCACACAATAAGTTGCTTCCTCTGACATGAGCCTATTACCTCTCCTGCTTTTGTTCTTCTCCTCCACAGAACTGCCTTCTTTAAAGCTCTGTGCAGTTCATCCCATTGCCTGGTTCTTTTTAACTTGCAGCAATTTTAAGCAGCACCTGATGGAATTTTTTCCATCATTTTCTTCACTCAGACATGCTCTAGGTGCAGCCCTGACTGGGGATCAGACGATGAAGCTCAGCTCTGTTCCACTGAGCCCTTCTGCACCTTTTCTCCTGTCTCCTCAGGTCATGGCTCTGCTCATGCCAGGTGTCCCCAGGCTTCCCGTTCACTCCAGCTGAGCTGAGCTCGCAGCCACCCCATAAAAACTTCACATCTTAATCAGATGGCAGCTGGTATTTCTTCTGTGTCAACTGAGTTTTGATCTCCATGACATGCACGGTGCCATGTGTGAGCAGGAGCAAAGAAATGAGAAATACTTTCCCTTTTGTTTTAATAGAATTGTGTGAGTCCTGACCCACCAGATTCCCACAGCACAAAGGGCTGGCTGCAGCTGCCTTGATCTTGGAGAATTTCAGCTCTGAAAATCAAGTGTCTCCTGACTGGAGATATTTTTAACAAAGCAGACTTCAGGTAAGTTGGGGGATTTGGATTTGCTCAAGGCAGAGCTCGCAGCTACAGCCTTTCTCCTTTAGACCAGAATCAAGTGTGGGTCCTTGCCTTGCCAGCCCAGGGGGATTGTGCCTGCTCATCCTTTATAGAGAGCCACAAACACTTCAGGAGATGTACCCTGTTCAAAGGACTGTACTTGGAGGCCAGAGTTTAGAAAGGGAAAGGATTTTAAACTGGTTTGTGTGTATTTAAAAACCTGTTTCTAAAGCTCCATGTGAACTGTGTTGATATAATTGAATTTTTTTGATGATTTCCTGTTGCCTCATTCCAAAGCAGATGCCAAACAGCACATTCAGATCAGAGATGCTGTGTGCACCAGCACCTGAGCTGTGTGAGGCAGCACCTGGGCTCAGTGCTGGTCACCACAAATTGGTGACACCTTGGCCATCCCTCCCTGGCCTTTTCCTGAACCACTGCAGACACCACCTTGGGGCACCACTAAAACTGTGCTTTCAGCTTCAGCTCCCCATTCCCCATTGCTCTCCTCCAGAACTGTCCATGGTGTATAGCATTTTGCATTTCTGGTGACACCATGATAGCTGCAGATACATATTTATATCATGAGGCTCTGGCTGTGTGTGCCTCCAGTCTGATGCTCCCTTAGCTGCCACTGCTTTGTGCCCCGTTTTGTTTTTCCTGTAGGGAACAAGCCAGCAGGGATGGGGCTGAAATCCTGCTGGATCAGGAGCAGGGACGAATGCTGCTCTGTTTGTAAACACTTGGAGGCTAAAATTAGCAGGAGTCAGAAGAATCATTTATGAATGTCAAGCTCCCCCAGCCGTCCTGAGGAACGTCTCAGGCGCGTGGCCACGTGTGCCAGGTTTAAATAGTGCCCGTGTCACCACCCTGCCAGCTGCCACCTCCTCGTGCCCAGGGTGGCTCCACAGCCCTGCTGCAGCAGCACCATCAACCAGCTCATTTTCAGCTCAGGGACTCTCCAGGGCCCCCACAGCACCTGGCAGAGACTGGGAGGAAAGCCTTGGGCAGCTGGAATATTGTCCAGCAAAAAGGGAGGCTTTGGGGGTCTGATGAAACGTGGGCAGGCCAGGAAACCCTCACAGTGAGAGCATCCCCAAACAGCCTCGTGCTGTGCAATTTCAGGGAAATTGAATTGAGGGAATTGAGGAATTGAGGGAAGAACGAGCCACACCAGGTACAGCAGATAATGAACATTATCCAGGGTGGATAAACCCACGTGCCCCTTCCTTCAGCAGATTATTCCTACAGGCAGCAGATTATAAAAACAGCCTTGGCTGTGTCTGCAGGAGGAGCAGAGAGAAGCAGTGCTGTGCTCAGCCAAGGTGTCCAGTACAGCCCTCGCTCCTCAGAAGGGGCCACCAACCACGAGCCAACAACCTGAACAGATCAGGACAGCTGAAAACTCAAAACTCTGCACACCCTGAAACAGCAACGTGGCTTCTCCAGCCCTCCAGGCACAGGGACACACTGGGCACAAGGGGGGGACACAAGGGGCACAGGGAGGGACACAGGGACACACTGGGCACAGGGACACACTGGGCACAGGGAGGGGCACACTGGGCACAGGGAGGGGCACACTGGGCACAAGGGGGGACACAGGGACACAGGGAGGGACACAGGGACACACTGGGCACAGGGACACACTGGGACACAGGGACACACTGGACACAGGGAGGGACACACTGGACACAGGGACACACTGGACACAGGGAGGGACACACTGGACACAGGGAGGGACACACTGGACACAGGGAGGGACACAGGGACACACTGGGAACAGGGGGGGACACACTGGGCACAAGGGGGGACACACGGGGCACAAGGGGGGACACAGGGACACACGGGGAACAGGGACACACTGGGCACAGGGAGGGACACACTGGGCACAGGGAGGGACACAGGGACACACTGGGAACAGGGAGGGACACAGGGACACAGGGAGGGACACACTGGGCACAGGGACACATGGGGAACAGGGACACACTGGGCACACTGGGCACAGGGAGGGACACACTGGGAACAGGGGGGGACACACAGGGACACAGGGAGGGACACAGGGACACACTGGGCACAGGGAGGGACACACTGGGACACAGGGAGGGACACACTGGGCACAGGGAGGGACACACTGGGCACAAGGAGGGACACACAGGGACACAGGGAGGGACACAGGGACACATGGGGAACAGGGAGGGACACAGGGACACAGGGACACACGGGGAACAGGGACACACTGGGCACACTGGGCACAGGGAGGGACACACTGGGCACAGGGAGGGACACACTGGGCACACTGGGCACAAGGAGGGACACACTGGGCACAGGGAGGGACACAGGGACACAGGGAGGGACACACTGGGCACAGGGACACATGGGGAACAGGGACACACTGGGCACACTGGGCACAGGGAGGGACACACTGGGCACAAGGAGGGACACACTGGACACGGGGAGGGACACAGGGACACAGGGACACACTGGACACGGGGAGGGACACACTGGGAGGGACACACAGGGACACA
The DNA here is from genome assembly GCF_030490865.1 of Poecile atricapillus. Taxonomy (NCBI): domain Eukaryota; kingdom Metazoa; phylum Chordata; class Aves; order Passeriformes; family Paridae; genus Poecile; species Poecile atricapillus. The sequence continues at coordinate 19,649,505 of NC_081260.1, read as the reverse complement.
GGGAGGGACACTGGGCACAGGGAGGGACACACTGGGCACAGGGAGGGACACACTGGGCACAGGGAGGGACACAGGGACACAAGGAGGGACACACTGGGCACAGGGAGGGACACAGGGACACACAGGGCACAGGGAGGGACACACTGGGACACAGGGAGGGACACAGGGACACAGGGAGGGACACACTGGGACACAGGGAGGGACACACTGGGCACAGGGAGGGACACACCGGGCACAAGGAGGGACACAGGGACACACTGGGAACAGGGAGGGACACACTGGGCACAAGGAGGGACACAGGGACACACAGGGCACAGGGAGGGACACACTGGGCACAAGGAGGGACACAGGGACACACAGGGCACAGGGAGGGACACACTGGGCACAAGGAGGGACACAGGGACACACTGGGAACAGGGAGGGACACAGGGACACACAGGGCACAGGGAGGGACACACTGGGACACAGGGAGGGACACACTGGGCACAGGGAGGGACACACTGGGCACAAGGAGGGACACACTGGGCACAGGGAGGCCGATGTACCTGACACCACCCAGGTGAGCGTGGCAGGAGCCCAGCACCCCCAGCTCACCGAGCCCACAGCCCCCGTGTGTGCAGCTGTCACACGAGGCCACAGCTCCCATGGAGGGGAGCATCACCAGCCCTTCAGTGAGCAGAGCCAGTGGGGCACAGGCACTTTGCAAGGGCCACCTCCTTTCCACGTGAAGGGAGGTGCTTGTGGACATCTCCATTCCCTTGGCAGAGCACCTACACGAGCACTCTGTCGTGCCCACCAAATACTCAGCTGCAATTGATGTCCCCACACTCTTTCCTGTATGCAGAATATCCCAGCCAGTCAAACAGGAGGATTACAGGAGTAGGAGGAAGCTTAGCACAAACAATAGCTGTGATCAAGCCCTGCGTGCACGAGTGATTTGTGGGAAGTGAGAGACTATCGAAGATGGCAGGTGCTGCTCTGCTTGAGAGCTATTTATACTCGTGGAGTCACTCCACAAACACTTCTTGCTTTAGAATGCTTGTAGGATTCCTTTCAAAGGGAGAGGAGAGGTGTGGAGTATGAAAGCATGGGCCAAGTCTGTAATTTTAAAGATAACAGAATTAAGTATTGCATAAAAATCCCACTATAATACACTAAGGGGAGTAGCCTGACACGAGCAGTTTCAAAGCAGGGAATCACAACAAACAAATGAAATAAAAGCTGAAAACCACAGAGCACAGGCCACTCTGGGACACTGTCAGGATCAGTCCCAGCACTCCCAGCTGATGTGGAACGCTGTGAAGCCCAGGATGAAGCCCTTACACACTCCCTGAGCTGGGGAGGAGTGAGGATGTCAGCACAGCCCCAGCTGCATCAGCTCCCCTTGCAGACCCCAGCCCCATCACACTCCCCTTGGACAGACCCCAACCCAACCCCAGCTGCATCAGCTCCCCTTGCAGACCCCAGCCCAGCCCCAGCTGCATCACACTCCCCTTGCAGACCCCAGCCCAGCCCCAGCTGCATCACACTCCCCTTGCAGACCCCAGCCCAGCCCAGCCCCATCACACTCCCCTTGGACAGACCCCAGCCCAGCCCAGCCCCATCACACTCCCCTTGCAGACCCCAACCCAACCCCAGCTGCATCACACTCCCCTTGGACAGACCCCAGCCCAGCACAGCCCAGCCCAGCCCAGCCCAGCCCAGCCCCATCACACTCCCCTTGGACAGAGCCCAGCCCAGCCCCATCACACTCCCCTTGCAGACCCCAGCCCAGCCCCAGCTGCATCAGCTCCCCTTGCAGACCCCAACCCAACCCCAGCCCCATCACACTCCCCTTGCAGACCCCAGCCCAGCCCCATCATACTCCCCTTGCAGACCCCAGCCCAGCCCGGCCCCATCACACTCCCCTTGGACAGACCCCAGCCCAGCCCAGCCCAGCCCAGCCCCATCACACTCCCCTTGGAGCCCCCAGCCCAGCCCCATCACACTCCCCTTGCAGACCCCAGCCCAGCCCCATCACACTCCCCTTGCAGACCCCAGCCCAGCCCCATCACACTCCCCTTGGAGCCCCCAGCCCAGTCCTGGCTCCTGGGCTCGGGGAGCTGCTGTTCCTGACCCACAGCCCGGGGAGCACCCAAGGGTTGGTGCCCACGGGATTTGCATCTCAGCCCAGAGGCATTCACAAAGGGAAAGAAAGCAAGTTGAGCTGAATGCCACCTGGTTTTTGTTGTCCTCATCCTAAACCTTTTGGCCTGGCACATCTCTGTTAAAATGTGCTAAAGCTGGCGAGTTCACCAAAAACCACTCTCCTCGTGTTATTACAGCCGTGTAGTTTTCAATTGCTCCTCAGACACAGCTCCTGTATCACCAATTGCATCACTACCGAGTATTTCTCTTGAAGCACCAAGCGTCACTGTCACTGTGTCATAACTGAGGCAATAACACAACTCTCAGAAGTGATTCAGGGAAATAAAGCAGATCTGATTCGGAAGCATCTTCTCTAAAGCAAACTACCACAAGTCATTAATCATAAAAGTTTCTAATTTCAGCAATGAGTTAACTGAACTTTAATGAGACAAAGAGCTTTTAAAAGCTGCCACCATGAGACTGTCTGCATTAAACTGGGGGAGTGCTGTAAAATGACTGATTCCATTCCCAGTCCCAGGAAGAGCTCTGCCAGCAGCAGCTTTATGAACCTACAAAATCTCCAAATTCCTTTCAAAAGTTTTCCTTATTTATGGTCTCTCCAGACCAATATTTCTGTGATTCCTGACCTCAGGACAGCAGTGTGGTCAATGCAGCTGTTCCCAAGTGAAGCAGTCCCTGGAAAGCAGAAAGCCCAAACACCAGGGATGTGCAGGGCCAGATGCTCTGTCCTGGGAGCAATCCAGGCTTGCTGAGAGCCAGCCCTGCACAGGGGATGGATCAGCAATCCAAGTCACTTCAGCCCTCCATATGTAAATGAATGTGAAGATTTAAGAACCCTTTTACTGTGTTAATCAGTAGAATGTAGTGTCATATTTGGTTTTTTCATTAAAAGAAAATTAAGGGAAACAGCAGCAGCCAATAACTTGAAAAGAGGGAATTGAATCAACTAAAAACTCCCTTCCTTGAGCAAGAAGTTAGATACACCTGTGTTTACTGACAGCTAGTGTGGCAAGATAACGCTTCCCCAGAAACAATTCAACTGCTATTCCTGCCACTGAAGCACTCAGAACAATTTCCATTAACAATACCTAGAAGAGCTCCTTCTTCCTGAAGGAGGGATGAACTGAGAGCTCTTCACTAATGACTTGTGACTCATTTCCTCAGCACCTCTGGTAATGAGGCACTGCTGGGTTCTTCCATGAGTGAGGCACCTACTCCATCCCCAGGGCTGTGCCCAGGACACAACCTCAGGTTTTCCCTTTCCTTACTCAGTCAGAGCTCAAAAATGCCATCACACTGTCTGGGTAGCCGTGATCCACAAGGAAAACAGGTTCTTTCTAGAAGAAATATTTGCTGTTTCAACTGTACTGGGAATTGAGGATGATCACAAAGGACATTGGGCCAGCACCCAGCAGCAAGAAATCCTCCCAGTTTAACACAGAGGCACATGAGTGAGTAAAGGTGGTATTTGGTGTGAGGAATTCTGTTCTGTCTGAACAAAATGGGAAGGCAGTAACTGACAGGCTATGGGGCTTTAGAGTTATACACTGAAGAAGTACAGGAAAATATGAAAGCTAAAATCCCAAGGCATCACTAGAACAAGCAGGGCTGGACCTGTGCTGGGTCTAAACCATATAAAGCTTTCAGTTTTAACAAACCAGCATGTCTAGAGCAGGAAGATGCTCCAGAAGGACCATGCAGGTGCTCAGGAGATGCTGATCAGGTCAGAAGAGCATGGGCTGTGTTCCCAGATTCCAGCCTGAGCTCTGCCCATCTCATCATCCTCCCTGTGTCCTGTTAGCGATGCCTTTGTCACTGCAGACCCAAGAGCAGTGGCTCAGCTCTCATGAAAGGCTCTTGCTCTGTTCCCTCCCAGCAGTGGTGCCCTGGCCAGCAGCGAGTGCAGCCTGCTGTGTGCTGCAGGTGTGTGTCCTGTCCTGCCCAGGAGCTCCAGATCCCCGGAGTTCAGCTGCCCTGGGCCCAGGGAATCACACAGGGCTGGGCAGCTGCACAGCCCCGAGTCCCTCTGGTAGCTGCTCTTGGAGGGCTGGCTCATATCAAACGTTAATTACGATTCTGCAAGTGCCCAATCGTCCTTTCAACCACAAATCAAGCTGAAAATCCGAGATTTGTTGCAGAATGACGCAGCAAATAGAAAAAGGAGTAAAGGTCCTGCTGTGTCCCCTGCAGGGCTGTGTGTCCTTTGATCAGCCCCTTTTGGAGAGGATGGTGGCAGGCACCACGCTCCTCTCCCAGCACAGGACACCTGGCTCTGCTCAGCTGGGAGTGTGGGATGTTCATCTTCTCTGGTTCCTGCTGCCACAGGAAAATCCCAGAGGTACCCACGGGGGAAGAGCCAGAGGGAGGAAAGGTGATGGGCTGCTGCTCCTGTGCCAGCTGGGGAGAGGAGGAAGGAGCTGCCGGTTCTCTCTCCTCCATCTGACCTGCGGGAGCTCAGCAGCCACAGTTAGCACTAAATTAGGGGTTTTAATGGGATAAGTACCTGCCCTGTAGGCTGGACCCGACTTTCTTTCAGGTACCTTATCAAGGAGATGAAAGGGAGTTTTTTGTCCATCTGCATCTAAGGGAGTTTTGGATCCATTAGCAATTATGATAATGGATCTCTTTCCAGAGAATTAATTGCTCCTTTGCCCAAATCATAGACAAGTTTGCTGTAAAAATTAATTACTTGGCATATACAATACGCTTAACAGTCAAGTAATAAGCTAATTTTCAGAGAATCCACAGAGGGCCCCCCAGCCTCCCAACTTCTCAGAGTAGTTTCTGAGTATCCAGTGAAAAGTCAGTTAGCTGCTGTTGTCCTGCAATTCTTTCCCGTGATGTTTGACAGCCCCAAAACACCTGAGCCAGCACTTGACAGCTCCAGAGCCAGCAAACAGCCCAGGAGAGTAAAATAACCACATGTGCCAAGCAGCCATCCCAGCCACACAATTCCCTCGTGCCCAAAACGCTGATGCTTCCCCCGGTGGCAGTCCCCAGTGGATGGGGGTGATGCCAGCCTGGGGAGGAGAATCAGCACGGCACAGCTCGCTGCTCTCCTTGCCCAGTTCCCATCCTGTGTCCATCCCGTTCCCATCCAGTTCCCATCCTGTTCCCATCCCATTCCCATCCCGTTCCCATCCCATTCCCATCCCATTCCCATCCCGTTCCCATCCTGTTCCCATCCAGTTCCCATCCCATTCCCATCCCGTTCCCATCCTGTTCCCCTCCAGTTCCCATCCCGTTCCCATCCCGTTCCCATCCCATTCCCATCCAGTTCCCATCCAGTTCCCATCCTGTGTCCATCCCGTTCCCATCCCATTCCCATCCCATTCCCATCCCGTTCCCATCCACTTCCCATCCACTTCCCATCCACTTCCCATCCACTTCCCATCCTGTTCCCATCCTGTGTCCATCCAGTTCCCATCCCATTCCCATCCCATTCCCATCCCGTTCCCATCCAGTTCCCATCCTGTTCCCATCCTGTTCCCATCCTGTTCTCATCCTGTTCCCCTCCAGTTCCCATCCTGTTCTCATCCTGTTCCCATCCTGTTCCCATCCAGTTCCCATCCAATTCCCATCCATTCCCATCCAGTTCCCCTCCAGTTCCCCTCCAGTTCCCATCCCGTTCCCATCCATTCCCATCCTGTTCCCTGTTCAGATTCCCGGGATGTGTCAGGGAAGGGCAGGCACAGCTCTGCAGCCCCAGGGCGCTCTCAGGTGCCGGGTTTGGTGCTGTCTGTCCCCACATCCCGGGCCAGCAGCTGCCCAGCTGCTCCAGGACAGGAGGGTGACCGTGGGTTTGGCTGGCAGGGATGCAGGAGCAGCTCCCAGCATCGCCTCTCCGGGGGAACCTCTGCCCTGTGCGGCACCCGGAGCCAGCCAGAGCTCCACAACCTCGGCACAAACCCCTCAGCACCAAAGGACACAGCTTCACAAGACATCTCTCCTCAGGGAAGCAGACTGAAAGTTTGCACAGAATGTTTGCAAGAGCCTGATTATCTCTCCTGAAGAGAGCAGCCATCAGGGAGCCCACAGTGATCGATGCCATGAGCTCCCCTTGCCTGCCCCAAAAGCACAGTGAAAGTTTGATGTGTATATTAGCACAAAGACGTTGGTTTTGACAAGATCCCCATCCTTTTGCCAAGTGCCCAGGAAGAGCTGAATGCTTTCTGTGCAGGCAGGATCCCGGCATCGCTCACTGCCCGGCTTTGGGGGTGATTGCTTTAAAAGAAGGGGCCAATTGTGGCGGTGTTTGCTGCAGCCCCCATTCCAGCAGCTGAAACACAAAGGTCTTTGTGAGCCCCCAGGAACGTGGGCAGCACTTGGATGAGCCCAAAATGTGTTCAAATGGTGCACAGGGACTGCTGGGCCCTGAGAGAGGATGGGAACGGGAGGGGACGGGCGGGCAGGGACGGACAGGGGGACACGGGATGGACACGGGGACACGGGGATGGACATGGGATGGACAGGGGGACATGGGATGGACAGGGGGACACGGGATGGACACGGGGACATGGGATGGAGAGGGGGACATGGGATGGACAGGGGGACACGGGGATGGACAGGGGGGACACGGGGATGGACAGGGGGACGGGCAGGGGGACATGGGATGGACAGGGGGACACGGGGATGGACAGGGGGACACAGGGATGGACACGGGATGGACAGGGGGACACGGGGATGGACAGGGGGACACGAGGATGGACAGGGGGGACACAGGGATGGACACGGGATGGACAGGGGGACACGGGGATGGACACGGGATGGACAGGGGGACACGGGGATGGACAGGGGGACACAGGGATGGACAGGGGGACACGGGGATGGACACGGGATGGACACAGGGATGGGCAGGGGGGACACGGGGATGGACAGGGGGACACGGGGATGGACAGGGGGATGGACAGGGGGACACAGGGATGGGCAGGGGGACACGGGGATGGACAGGGGGATGGACAGGGGGACACGGCTGGACAGGGGGACACAGCTGGGCACGGGGACAGGGCTGGGGGCAGCTGGTCCCAGCAGAGCTCCCCAGGCAGGCACAGGGCTGGACACGCTCTGTCCACACTCATTTCATGGGAACCGAGCAGCACCAGGAGCCCTGGGCAGGCCACGGCAGGGGCTGAGCTCACAAGGATGGAAATTCTGCACAGGAGGGTCAGTGCTCAGCTCCCATGGGAATATTCCGTGGGAACAGCCCCAAACTAAAGCTAAACATATTCGGAGGGAAAAAAATAGAGCAAATAAAACCCCCCAAAACCAGGAAAACAGCACCTTCCTATTAGTAAATTGACAATTTTTAACATAAAACTTCTCTTTGCTGATGGGTTTCATGGCTGCTTTGGCAGATGCTGGTGCTTTTAGCAATAAAACAATCCACAACAAATCAACAACCAATCTAAATGTTAATCTAACCTCCCTTTAGGAAATTAATCTGTTTTAAAAGTACAGAACAGTCTTGGCTCAGTTATTTTCTTAACCTTCCCTGTGCCCTTGAGTGTGCACAATTCATATAAGGAAACAGCATTTTCAATTTCTTGTGGACATATGTTATACAACCTCAGAGAAGAATGCTGGAAATGATCATCTATGAAGAGCATGGGGTTTCCATCTGGCACCGTTTTGATTTGAGACTGACAAAAATATCCAGCAGAACTGCACAGAAAACCCTGCGATCGCTAATGGCCCAAATGTATCTTCTGGGGAAGAAGGGGGGAAGAAAAAGAATAAAGAAAATTAAAATCAGACAGCCAAGAGACATTTCATTTAGAAAGGGAGATTTGTGGTTTGGGTCGTGTCTCTTTTTCCCCCGTGGTGCTGCGAGTGCCCTGGTTCCTGCTGCAGGGAGCCACACAAATCTTCCTCAAGTTTTATTCACAGGAGGTGGGGAAATCACAATTGCCAAAGGAAGACAGGTCAGGATTAAAAGCAAGGAATGCGTTGGTTTGGTGCCAGAAAATTCAGTAGCAAAGAGCCCCATCAGAAATATTCTGCTCTGCTTTGGCTCCTGCCAAAGCAATTGAAATTTTCATCAAAAAGAAAACCATAAATAGTATCAGTTCAATGGAGAATTTAAAATAAAATAATAATAAAAAAGAGATCACACAGGGAAATTACCACATGGGGCTTCTACCCAGAGATAACAGCTTGAAACAATTGAAAACAAACAAATGTGGCTCTTAACCCTCGCAGGAGAAGCTTTTATAACTCCGTGCTTCAAGACAGAGAAGGGATTTTGGAAAAGTTTTCACAGCGCTCTGCCCCTCGCTCCTGTCCAACTGCAGCTTTATGTGCCAGGAAATTGATTAATGGGCTAAATATCTCCCGAAACGGAGAAAAAGATCCTGAAAAAAACAAAAAAATAAATAACTTTTAGAGAAAAATGCGTTCCGGCCCGGGCCGGCAACTGGGAAAACCCGGACTGGATTCTGCCCGGAGTACGGAATGGAGCCAGTCACTAACTAGGAAAACCCGGACTGGATTTTTCCCGGAGTACGGAATGGAGCCAGTCACTAACTAGGAAAACCCGGACTGGATTTCCCCCGGAGTACGGAATGGAGTCGGTCGGAAATTTGGAACCATCAAACTTTCGGAGCCTTCCCAACCTCAGCCAGACTGGCAGAACCTTTCCTGTAACCCAGGGCATTTACTGCTGAGGAAACTCAGCTTCATTTCATAGTGGGGCTTTTAAAGGAAGAATGAGCTGCATTCCTGGGACTCCAGATCGCCTGTTAGGGGCTGTTACTTTCACTCTGCCCCTGGCTGGAGGGATGAGAATATTTTGTATCTTTTGAGCGATTTCATTAAGTAAAGAGCCCGCTCTCCAGACAGAAAACCTCTGACAAGGAAACCTGTGCCATGCCGTGCCGGTGGGAAGGAAGGGAGCTCTCACCTGCTGCTCCGGGGCTGGCAGGATGAGGAAGATGCTGTCCCTTCCTCCCCTCGCTGTGCCTGGCAGCCTCCACACACGAGGAGAGACCTGCACCTTCTCCTTTGCTCTGAAGAGCTGCCAGAGCCCAGCCCCAGGAATCTCCAGCCCCGGGAATCTCCAGCCCCGGGAATCTCCAGCCCCGGGAATCTCCAGCCCCGGGAATCTCCAGCCCCGGGAATCTCCAGCCCCGGGAATCTCCAGCCCCGGGAATCTCCAGCCCCGGGTGCTCCAAGAGCCACTCACCCATCCTCACACGCAGGAGTTAATGGAGAGCAGCCCCGTCCCCTGCTCTGAGCTCTGTTTGCCCTGCACATCTCCCTCCCCTCCTTCTCACACCACACCAGCCCAGTTTCCTGCTCAGGGGCTCAGCACAGGGCACTCGGTGCCCTCCCAGCAGCTGAGAGCAAGGCAAGCCCTCATTAAACCGGAGCTGCTGCCTGGGCTCCCGTCCCGTCCTATCCCATCCCATCAATCCCATCAATCCCATCCCATCAATCCCATCCCATCAATCCCATCCCATCCCATCCCATCAATCCCATCCCATCAATCCCATCCCATCAATCCCATCCCATCCCATCAATCCCATCCCATCAATCCCATCCCATCAATCCCATCCCATCAATCCCATCCCATCCCATCCGTGGGGATCCAGCTGTGCTTCCCTGCCAGGGCTGCCCATCACCATCCTCCTCTCCTGGCCCCACCTGCACAAATTTCTGTGTTTGGGGAACATGGAACACACCTTGCAAGCCAGAACAAATCCCTTTAGCATCCTTTCCTTCAGCAGGATTTCTAGGAATGGCACAGAGAGGTGTTGGAGGGGTTTTCTCTGCTGCTGTTTCCATCACAAACCCACCCAGGGCCCTTGGCTGTGCCTTTCCTCAGCTGGGCACTTGTCCCTGGCACAGAGGGTAAAACCTGGAGAGATCTGAACTGGAAACAGCTCTGGAAGTTCCCAGCACGTTCTCAGAGCCTCAGCTGCTCTGCCTCGGCAGAGATATCTCCCAGACTGCAGGTGTTGCTTCAGAACATCCACGGAAATGTAGACAAGCTTTAAGCATTATGTTTAAAGGAAATATTCAGCTGTTAAACGCCTCAGCTGTCTACCTCTCTGCAGAGAAGGATGCAAATTCCTGAGTCGAGGCAGTTTCCAAAAAAAGGCAAATTTCTGTCTGCCACTGTTACTGTTGAGTTCTCAGAAATATTTCTTTCTCTGAGATCTGGTAAACTCAGTCCAGGGGAGAATTTAATCTTGAACTAATTTTTCATTTGTCTCATCTTGACAGACCCTGCATCTCTACATTCCAGCTACCTAGAAGCTCTTACTTGTATCCACATCCCAGAAACGTGGGAACAAGATGTAATGTATGTTTTAGGACCAAAGTCATGAGGCTGCACAGACCACACATGGCACGTTATCGAGGTAAGGTCTTACAGGAAAAAATCCTCCAAACTGTGTGAAAACAAACTTCTTAATTGCTGAAAACCACAGCTGGGAAACATCCCAGGCAGCTGTTCTTCTATCTGGAGCCCTGCCAAGTGTTATGTACGTACCAGCTTTGAGCTGAGAACAAGTGTGATGAGTTCCTGCCAAGAAGGTAATGGGTTTGAGTTATAAACCCCTAAAAATAGTCCTAGGTAATGAAATTGCCTCCTCAGCCATAACTGCTGGTTATGCAATGCTCCAGAGCTGCTGGGGTCCTGCACCCCCAGGCCAGGGCATCTCTGGCCAGGCTCTGCTCCCACCTGAGCCCTCCAGGTGAGAACCAGGCTCAGGTGGGAGCCACCCCAGCACCTCGGGCAGCACGGGGTGAGCATTGCTCAGCAGTACCCTTTCAGCACCTACAGAAAGCTCACTCTTAATCTCATAACATTTGCAAGGAAATCTTTTTAATCGGCAATGAAAGCCAAACATTATCCAGCCTTTATTGACCTGCAATAACAGAGCACGGCTGCTACATTTCCCCTGTGCCCCTGCACGGCTTCCTTGGACTCCATCTGTGCTCGGTGTTTATTCTTAGCTCACAAAGCTCAGAGTTTGTATTATTGATTTGCTGTATTTCAGGTTCAATCCCTTGGTGGCCCTGGATGAATTCAGTCAGAAGGAGTTAACACCTGTACTTCCACACCACAAACACAAAGGGCTTTATACACCCCCCACTCCATCTGCCAGCGCTGCAGAAATATCGATATTTGCAACAGCAGAGGCATCCACAGATGGGAGTTTGCTCCCAGCAGAGGAAAGGGTGATGGGCTCAGAGGAGGAGAGTGAGAAGGCAGAGAAAGGCAGCGGCAGGAGCAGCCCTTCCCTGGGCTGCCAGCCCGTGTGCAGGCACAGCACCTCACCCTGCTCCTGCTCCCCAAAGCCTTTCCCTCCACCCCTATTCCAGCTGGGGGCACCTGGGGGCAGGGGCTGCCACTTTATCTGGTGGTTCCAGGGCATTTCCTCAGCATCCCTCAGTGCAAGGGCCAAGGAGCATCAGCTGAAGGAGCAGCAGGATGCTCAAAGGCAGGCAGAGCCAGCAGTTTCTGCACTGGGTGAGCCTCTCCATGAGCATCCACCTCCTCCTCAGAAGTGCCTTCTCCCAGTGTTTATTTTCAGCTTGGAGGAGCCCAAAGCCACAATAAGTGCTGTACAATTTCCACCTTATTTTTCTCTGGGTGTGTTGCATCCCTGAGGACGTGACAAGAGGAGCCTCAAGAAGATTTAGTAAGTGGCACAGAGAGGGTGGGAACAGGCTGGACCACATCCTTATCTGGAGGAGCTATGAAACAATTTTCCCAGGTATGTCAGCTGCATAAAAATGTTATTTCTCTCACTCCTCAGAGCTCCAGGCCCCAGCTTGGGGCAGAGCTGCCTGGAGCAGCCACAGCAGCTCCTGAAAACTGATCAGAGCGAGCTGGGAGAGCACCAGAGGTACCAAAGCCACCTTTATTTTCCCTTCCTTGGGAGCTTTTCCAACGAATTAGAGCTCAAACCTTGCCTTGCTGAGTTTGGCTCCACCTGTAAGAGCCCCCCAAGGTAGCCCCGAGCTCCCCAGAGCCCACCCCAGGGCTCCCTGCTGGAGCCACCTCTGTAATCACAGGAGTTGTAGCCTTTCAAGGGCATGCTGGTGTAAAAATAGACCTCAGCAAGAAAATACAGCTAAAAAAGCAAACTATTGTACCAAAATATGGAGGCCAGGAATAGAAGGAATGCTGGCTGGAGTGCAGCCAGGAGAACCTGGCTTCAATAGCAGGAATCTTGGAATAAGTGCTCCAGTGGCTCACCAATGTTAACCCTTTACCCCTTTTCCATGCACAAAGCAGAGCAGTGTCTGCTGGCTCTGTAATCACGGTGTCACCCCAGTGCCAGGAGCCCTGGGCCACTTCACACAGAAATGTTCTGTTCCCTTCATCCAGAGTGAGGGAGACTGTGTGCAAGCATGAATAACCAGCCTCTGCATTAATGCACTTGCCTAGGTAAGGGTTTTTCAGAAAGGTTTGTGCTGGGGCTGGGTGCCCAGCCACAGCAAATTTATAGTGACCACAGCGTGACAGAGCACTAAAATATTAAAGTCTTTGTACTGTGATTGTACTTAGGGATTGCTCAGCTGGCTCTGAAAGGTAGCTGTGACTCCAGAAATAGCAAGTACTTTATCATTTCTTGCCTGCTTTAAAGACGCTGCTGTATTTCACTCATGATTCAGAGTAAATCAAATTCCGTGTGAGGGATGGTAGCAATGTTGTGTGCACCAGAGGTGTGCCCTGAGCTGGGATAAATCAGCACAGCTCCACTGGTGTCTGAGGAAAGGGTGACAGTTCTGCCAGCTGCAGGCTGCAGGGCAGTGTGGGTATCCCTTGTGTCTGAGACACAAATAAATGAACATTGAACACCAGAATATTCACTGTGGCCCTCCCTGTCCTCCTGAGATCCCCTCACAGCAGCTCTGGGAAAATCTGTGATGTCGTTCACTCCTGTAAAAATATTAGAAGTGTTGTTTAGAGCTGCTTAATATTAGCCATAGATCTCCATGCTATGTAACAGTACATTTTGTTTAGGAATATTACCTGGAAATTAGAAACCCAGTGAGCCATTGATTTTTAAAATGCCACGGGTCCAGAATTTCTTCACAACAGGATGCAAATAAACTCCAAGTAAATTAGTGCTTACCAGAGGGGAAAAGAGAGCAGGATCTACATCCTAGGTAACATTAGAAAACAAAAGATTAATGAAACCCTCAGTTGAACACTCTAACAGCCGGGGAACTGGAGAATGTACCTGTGAAAGGTGATTTTAACTGAGGAGCTATGGGGAAATCCATGGCTGGGGCAGCACTGAACATTTCCCTGCCCTGTGCAGCCCTGGAGCTCCCTGAGCACAGCTCAGGGTCCCTCTGAGAGCTGGAGCAGAGCACAGCCTGGTCCCAGTTCACGGGGACACGGGGACATGGGGACACGGGGACATGGGGATATGGGGACACACAGACACAGGGACACGGGGACATGGGGACACGGGGACATGGGGACACGGGGATATGGGGACATGGGGACACGGGGACATGGGGACATGGGGACAGAGGGAGACGGGGACATGGGGACATGGGGACATGGGGACATGGGGACATGGGGACATGGGGACATGGGGACACGGGGACATGGGGACACGGGGACACGGGGACATGGGGACATGGGGACACGGGGACATGGGGACACGGGGATATGGGGACATGGGGATATGGGGACACGGGGAAACAGGGACACGGGGACATGGGGACACGGGGACACGGGGACACGGGGACATGGGGACATGGGGACACGGGGACACGGGGACACGGGGACATGGGGACATGGGGATATGGGGACATGGGGACACGGGGACACGGGGACATGGGGACATGGGGACACGGGGACACGGGGACACGGGGACACGGGGACATGGGGACACGGGGACACGGGGACACGGGGACATGGGGATATGGGGACATGGGGACACGGGGACACGGGGACATGGGGATATGGGGACACGGGGACACGGGGATATGGGGACATGGGGACACGGGGACACGGGGATATGGGGACATGGGGACACGGGGACACGGGGACACGGGGACATGGGGATATGGGGACACGGGGACATGGGGACATGGGGACAGAGGGAGACGGGGACATGGGGACATGGGGACACGGGGACATGGGGACATGGGGACATGGGGACACGGGGACATGGGGACACGGGGACACGGGGACATGGGGACAGGGGGACATGGGGACATGGGGACACAGGGATATGGGGACATGGGGACACGGGGACACGGGGACATGGGGACACACAGACACAGGGACACGGGGACATGGGGACAGAGGGACACGGGGACACGGGGACATGGGGACACGGGGACATGGGGACATGGGGACACACAGACACGGGGACATGGGGACATAGGGACACAGGGACATGGGGACATGGGGACACGGGGACACGGGGACACGGGGACACAGGGACACGGGGACAGAGGGACAGAGGGACACGGGGACATGGGGACATGGGGACGTGGGGACACGGGGACATGGGGACACGGGGACACGGGGACATGGGGACACAGGGACATGGGGACACGGGGACACAGGGACACGGGGACATGAGGACATGGGGACACAGGGACACGGGGACATGGGGACATGGGGACATGGGGACACGGGGACATGGGGACATGGGGACACGGGGACATGGGGACATGGGGACAGAGGGACACGGGGACATGGGGACATGGGGACACGGGGACATGGGGACATGGGGACACAGGGATATGGGGACATGGGGACATGGGGACAGAGGGACACAGGGACATGGGGACATGGGGACACGGGGACATGGGGACATGGGGACACGGGGACACGGGGACATGGGGACACGGGGATATGGGGACATGGGGACATGGGGACAGGGGGACACGGGGACATGGGGACATGGGGACATGGGGACAGAGGGACATGGGGACACGGGGACATGGGGACAGAGGGACATGGGGACATGGGGACACGGGGACATGGGGACACGGGGACATGGGGACACAGGGACACGGGGACATGGGGACATGGGGACATGGGGACAGGGGGACACGGGGACATGGGGACATGGGGACATGGGGACAGAGGGACATGGGGACACGGGGACATGGGGACAGAGGGACATGGGGACATGGGGACACGGGGACAGAGGGACACAGGGACAGAGGGACACAGGGACATGGGGACACGGGGACATGGGGACATGGGGACATGGGGACACGGGGACACGGGGACAGAGGGACACAGGGACAGAGGGACACAGGGACATGGGGACACAGGAACACGGGGACATGGGGACATGGGGACACAGGGAAACAGGGACACGGGGACACACAGACACAGGGACACGGGGACATGGGGACATGGGGACACGGGGACATGGGGACAGGGGGACACGGGGACATGGGGACACAGGGATATGGGGATATGGGGACATGGAGACATGGGGACACAGGGACACGGGGACACGGGGACACGGGGACATGGGGACATGGGGACATGGGGACATGGGGACATGGGGACACGGGGACATGGGGACACGGGGACATGGGGACATGGGGACACAGGGACACAGGGACACGGGGATATGGGGACATGGGGACACAGGGACACGGGGACACGGGGACACGGGGACAGAGGGACAGAGGGACAGAGGGACATGGGGACATGGGGACATGGGGACAGAGGGATATGGGGACATGGGGACATGGGGACAGGGACACGGGGACATGGGGACCCGGGGACAGAGGGACACAGGGACAGGGGGACACGGGGACACACAGACACACGGACACAGGGACACACAACACAAGGCTCTGTGTTCCACACATTTACCCCACTTTGCACCCACACCCCTGACAGAGGCCATGGCTTTTTGTCTTGGCCTCAGACAGAAGTTCCTGTGCTCAGGGCATTTCTGGGATTCCTCTGAGGATCCACACTCACAGAACAAGAGCAAACACTTCTGTGGAGCTGCCCTCAAAGGACTGGGAGGCAGCAGAAAGGTGGAAGCAAAGATTCCTGTTATCCCATTTTCCTGAGTCCTGGATTTCAAATATGCTCTGCTGCTTTAAAAGCATCCAAGCCTGCATCTGCTCTCACAGGAGAGTGCAACAGGCACAGACACCACACAGGCTCCCCAGGCTGCACACTGACACGTCCTGAAAGGGTTAAAGCATCACCATGGGAGAGCAGGCTACAGTGCTAAAAATAGAAAACAGTCAAAAAAAAAAAACCCAAAAACCCCCCCTTCAACTCATCTTAAATAAATCCATTTATTCCAGGGTTTCATAGAAACCATATAGCTGAAATTGCTACAGGATAATTCCTTATAAGCCTTATAAGAAATGTTGCTGTCCCAGAGTCCCAGTACAAATCCTGGCAAGAGTACTGGAGATAACAGATTGGATGCCATGGAAACCGAGACAGACCTAATTTGAGCAGTAACCATTGCTGTTATTTATTTAATTCTGATAAGCCATCTAAATGTGGAATGACTAAAGGTTCCACTGGGCTAAAAATAGCAGCCTTGTAATATTTGAATTCGCAAATCGCTGGTGTTTAACAATATTTTGGGCATCTGACATTCACATTTCTCGTGCACTTGTGAAAGCTCGTGGTTAACCCCATTCTGCTCTGTGAGGAGGAGAAGGGAGCCTTGTCCCTTCCTGAAATATCAGTTTTATACCTGCAGGATGTGTTCTGTCAGCCCAGGCTTCTCGTGGGGAGATGAGAGAGTGGGAGCCCGGAGGTCCCTGCTGCCCTCCTGTCCTCCCCAAGCCCAAAGCAAACGTTTGAAAGAAGGCAGAAGTGGCCATAGGAACCAAATCCCCCTTTTCTAAAGGTACCAAGGACCTCCTGTGACTGTTTGGTCTCAACAACTCCACAAATAAAGCAGCTCCTGAGGCACACATCACTTCGGAGCTGGCTGATAGCTCCCATCTGTTCTTGCAGCCCTGCCTGCATTTCCTGAGCTGGAGATCCAAAAACCCACAGGTGTAAATTTGCAATTTCTGTGGCTTGGGGATTTTACAGTGCTTCCAAAATGCCTGGAAACAGAGAAACTGTCTTTGGGATGTCAGTACCACAGACAGACCAAACCGAATTTCCTCTTGTCTCTGGCTGTGTTTTTCCCCTTGTAATCTTCACTGTTTCCACAGCAGGAATAACATCTCCATTTCTCCACTGGCCTGGATTTTAACCTTAAAGTGTGAATGCAGCTGTATTCCCTGGGAGGTTGTACACAGCATGTACAAGAAATAAAATCCTAGATGTGTTCTTGTTCTCAGGAATGCTCTGCTCCTTGGTGTCCTGCCTCCAGAGGGATGGTGGGGAGCCTGCTCCTGGCTGCTCAGGGCACAGTGATCCCTCTGCTCAGGAAGGTGCAGCTGCCCGAGCATCAGGCACTGCTCACCTTCCTCACAGCCCTCCCTGCTCTCCAACACCTGCCTGGGATTCTCATTTCCCCCTTTCAGAGCTGGGAATTGCTGCTGGGTGGGGATGGATGAGCAGAGCTGGCAGCATCCCCTGGGCTAACAGAGCCATGGAGCCTCCTGCCAATGGAGCCAGAGCTGATGGCAGCAGTGCCAGGGGACAGCAGTGCCAGGGGACAGCAGTGCCAGGGGACAGCAGTGCCAGGGGACAGCAGATAAAGGTCCTGGCCCTGATACTTTACTGGGAGCCAGATTTGGCCCAGAAGGGAGGGAAATGACCAACAGTGTGTTCCACTCTGCAATCAGCTGTGCAGAGCCCTCCCCTCTCTGCAGCTCAGGGCTCAGGGTGAATTGTCACTGTTGTTTTCTTCAGTGCTTCAGAAGGAGGACTGCAAGGAAGATATTCTGGGCAAGAATCAAAATGAATAAGAATCGCTTCCAGGATCTGTCACAACTGGAGTCAGCATATATTTAGCTTCCATTGCTCTGATTTAGAAACAGGGAGCAATGCTGGGATATTTATAGCCTTCCAAGACCTTTTCAATGGATTGCAGCTCCAGAGGTTCCTGCTGGGGTGGACAGGCACTGATACTCTATGTTAGTGTGCACCAGTCAATCTGTATGTGGCACAAGAAGACTGGAATGATTTCCAACGAGCACAGGTTGCAATTACAACTTTTTCCCATTTCCCTGACTGTGCCACAGGACTGCTGCCAGTTTAAGGTTTAATGGTTAGCAATTACTCACACAAGTGAAGGGTTCATTCATCAGCTGGGGTTTAATCTCAAGCATGATATGATGGTGAACACTGCACAACAAGCTGCTGCTGTCACCTGGGTAAATGAGATCTTGATGGCAGGCTCAGGATGAGGAATCTGATCTGGTACTTCCCTCCCAAACCTGAAGAAGGCTGGAGCTGTGCACAGGGCACGTGTGAGCTCACATCTTGCTCAGCTGTCTTTCCTGATTACAGTCTGCAGAGATGTTCATCTTCTGAAGAGTGTCCAAAGGCTGCTTTTCATAAAGGAAATCTCTCCTGAGTTACCCAACTAACAGCAAGAAGTAGCTGCTGAAAGGATTTTTGTTCAGGCAGTCTCACAGTGCAATAAAACACTGATTATTCATAGATAACAGGAAGATGTTGAATAATTTCAAACTGAGATTTCACATAATAGGTATCTCAGACTGTCTATATTTAGCCTCCCAAATCTATACTTAAACTCCTACGTAAAAATGGCCAAAAGGAAATCAGCCATTTGGAGCTGCTTGTTACAGCTCACATTATTATTGGTATGAACTTGGTGGTACCATTTAATTTTTCTTTTCTCTTTCTAATCCTCCTCCACTCTGATCCTAAGCTTCTTCCCCACTGTCTCCTCTGCCTTTTAATAAGGACACGTGGCAGCTGCCTTTGGCTTGGAAGGCTCTTGGACAGCAGCACCTCTGAAAGGCTTTGAACAACACCCAAACTGCAGTGACCCTGCAAGGGAGATGTGGTCCTGCTGCTGCTGCTGCCTTCCCTGGAGAGCCCATGCAGCACTCAGCATCCTGCTGACACCTGGGATCCCAGCAGAGAGCAGGGCTGGCTGTTCACCAGCTCATCAATATCATATCCTGAGTTTAAACCGAGATCCCTGACTCTGTGCACTTTGAGGGACTCGTCTGTACAGGTGTGTGCACCCAGGATGGGAACCCTGTCACCAACGCTGCTGTGCAGCACCAAAACCTAGAACCACCCATTCCTGCTTCCAAGCTGAAACAATTCAGCAATCACAGCAGAGAACATGAGAAGAAATTGCTAATTCCTTTTAATTCTTGGGCTGCTCTTGTCATTCAGCAGAAAGACATGAGTGTGCTGAAATAAAGGTAAATCAGGTGTACACACCAAGAGAATTGCTCCTAAAACTGAAGAGTGCAGTCATCTGCTGACAGCTCTCTTGTCTCCACACAGGGTCAGAGCAGGGCCAGTGTGACTGAGTCAGTGTTTTCATCACCACCTGCCATTCTCTAGGATTTATATCTTCGCCATTAAAAAAAAATAAAAATAAAGTTCTTGGCAGAAGCTCCTTGTGCCTGCTCACACCTCTGTGCTGCACCTGGTGCTGCCCAGCACGGGGTGAGACACAGAATCACTGCCAGTCCCACCAGTGTGCACAGCCAGGGCTGGAACTGCAGGGGCAGGACAGCAGAGCATCCATCCCTGCAGACCTGGCTGAATGTGAGCTCAGCCGTCTGCCAGAGCTGGAGATATCTCAGTTAGCTCCCAGAAACGAGGTCTGGCCATTCCCTGCTGTGCTGGGTAGCTCTGTCACAGCCCAGGCCTGCTGTAAGCTGAAATCACATCTGGGGCTGCAGTCGAGGTTCTGCCCTTGCAGGCAGCCCTGGAGGGGTTTGCTGTGTGTTTGTCTGGCAGCAGACAGACAGGCTGACAGCTCCTTTGCCATCCACTATTCACAGAGCCACAGCTTTTGGAAGCTGTGTGTAACAATTTATTCATCTGCACAGGACAGAGCAGAAGAGATTATTCAGCTCAGCCACAGGAAATGCACTTTTTATCAAAAGAGGGAGCAGAAGAGCAGCACAGTGCCCATCAGCCACCTCACCCCCACCCTCAGGAGCACACAGGGCTAGCTCAGGGTTTGTGTTCAGGTTCTCCAGCTGGCCCCAAGTCAGAGCCACAGACTCCCTGTGCTCCATCAGCTGCGTGGATGTGAGAGCCACCAAACCCCAGAGTGTGAATTACACCAAAGCTTCACAGGAATCACAGCTCTGCACTGCCAGACCTGCTGCTAAACTCACAGAGATGCTCCTGGAGACCACGAGCATCTGACAAGTTCATTTTATACTCCTCATCCACGTCCTACAAGCAGGTTGTGCCTGCTGGCAGCATGTTTACATTTAATTTACATTACAGTTTAAATGCAGCTCTCTCCAGCAGGGCCAGCTCACTGACCAGCTCAGCCTGGTCCTTCTTGGGGTTACAAGAGCTGCTGGTGGCCAAGCTCCCCAGAGCTGCCCTGGCATGCACAGAGCATCCTCCCCCAGCTGTTTCTCCATCCCTCCCTGCACACAGCAGCTCACCTGTGTCCTGTGGGGCTGCTGGAGCCTTGGGAAGCAGCACCTGCCCCACCTCTGCTCCCCTGGACAGCCCCACGCTGGGGTTTTCATGTCCTGCTACCCCTGGCACAGCTGAGGTCTGTAAGAACTTGTTTGGTGCCATTTACTCACAGTTTAATCAGCTGGGTGCTTCCCCTGTTTCCTTTGTGCCATTTTTCCCCCAAGGGAGAAGGGTTTATCCTCTTGGTTCTCCTGCAGTAGCCCTGGGTCTCTACATTTTGTTCTTCTTTCTCATGTCCTCTCCTGCCTCGTGAAGCCTTCAGAAGCACATCCCTTCCCCCAGGGCTGCTTCTCTTCCTCCTGAGCTCCATCCTGGCTCTCACTCCCCTTCCAGGGCCATTCAGAGGGAAGTGCCCTGCTGGCAGGCTAATCAACATAACTTAAAGGATTGACCAGTCTTCAGAGACTGGATTTAGTTGCTTTTATGTTAAAGAAATGGAAGAGAAACAAAGATACAATTTTAGACCTCAGAATATGTTCAGATAAATGGTACATGTGTAATTTTGATGAGAAAACACCTCAGAAACCGTTTGTGTGAATGCTGAGTGTGACTCAATGAGAAACTTAATTCATTTTTCTCTGGCTTTTCCTAGCTAGAACTAAATGTTGCCATTGGGATATTTTATGTTACATGGAAGAATGAATTTAAGTCTCAATGGGAGGCTTCAACACAGCAAAATACTTAAGCCCTTGTGTAACTTTAAAAGGACACGAATAGTCCCACTGAAGTCAATGGGATTTAATACACATGCTTTAGAGCCAAGCTGAATCCTGGCCTGGACAAATGTTGGTTTCATCTTCCAGAATTGTGTGACCCCAGTGCCAGGCAGAGCCCAGTGCTGCTCTCTGCTCTCCCTCGTGCACAGCCTCAACACCAAACCCAAATCCTGTCTCACACACAGCTTAATAGCACTCCATTAAAAATCTCCTTCCCCAGGCACCTTATCTTCTCACCTCCCCTATTGGAAGTAGCACTTGATATGGCCATTATAAAACGAGATTCCAGGGAAAACTGTTTGCCAGTGCATTTTCTTGACACCTTTGTCAATCATTAATGTATCAGCACTGGTGATAAGGTGTGTCCTGTGTCTGACAGTGCTCCCTGTGCACGGGATGCTCCTGTCACCAGCAGCAGGAGGCACAGCAGGGAATTACAGCACAAACTGAGGGCAGGAGCCCTGGGAGAGGGAATTACAGCACAAACTGAGGGCAGGAGCCCTGGGAGAGGGAATTACAGCACAAACTGAGGGCAGGAGCACTGGGAGAGGGAATTACAGCACAAACTGAGGACAGGAGCCCTGGGAGAGGGAATTACAGCACAAACTGAGGACAGGAGCCCTGGGAGAGGGAATTACAGCACAAACTGAGGACAGGAGCCCTGGGAGAGGGAATTACAGCACAAACTGAGGACAGGAGCCCTGGGAGAGGGAATTACAGCACAAACTGAGGACAGGAGCCCTGGGAGAGGGAATTACAGCACAAACTGAGGACAGGAGCCCTGGGAGAGGGAATTACAGCACAAACTGAGGGCAGGAGCCCTGGGAGAGGGAATTACAGCACAAACTGAGGGCAGGAGCCCTGGGAGAGGGAGTTACAGCACAAACTGAGGGCAGGAGCCCTGGGAGAGGGAATTACAGCACAAACTGAGGGCAGGAGCCCTGGGAGAGGGAATTACAGCACAAACTGAGGACAGGAGCCCTGGGAGAGGGAATTACAGCACAAACTGAGGACAGGAGCCCTGGGAGAGGGAGTTGCAGGCACAGGGAGCTGTTCTGCAGGGCCAGATGTGCTCCTCATCTGCTTTGGGGGCTGGCACTGCTCCTGCTGGAGCCTGCTCACCATGCTGAGACCAGCAGGCAGCTCCTGGCACTGCCATCCCTGTGCCCCAGAGTCCTCCCTGTGCCCCAGACTCTGCTTTGAAAGGCTTGGATCAAGCCAGGATAAGATGTTTTCTGTTGGGGAAGTTTCTCTGCACCCTCCAAGTCAGCAGCTTCAGGGAGAGGTGTGACCATGGACAGCAGAGTCTCACGGCTGTGTCAGACAAGAGCCTTCATCCTTCCCCTGGACAGGAGGGTGTCCAAGTCTCTGATACCAAAAAAAGGGAACAGGCAAGCTGAGCAAACCTGTTTGCTTGCCAATTTAAGGATTACAATTCAACTGAATGCTATGGCTCTGTGCACCAAAGCAACTAAAATATTGACAAGGCTACTTCCAGGACTGATAGTGTTGCTAAAAAAAACCCTGCAGTAAATAGGGCAATTGACTGGAAGCTAAAATGGGGAATGCTTTCTGGGCTAAAAATTCCTTCAGATATATTTATTAATTCATTATTCAATGATGACGTGCATAGTGCTGCGTACATTTAAACATGAGACACTGCTGTAGCTGCTTCTTGAAATTCTGATTTGCTTAAAATATTGAGTCCATTTTCATGTTAATTAAGGGAGAAGTCAAGAAGGGAAGCCATATATCTGTGAGAGGAAAAGCAGATCTCATTGAAAGGAGACTTGCCCCTTCCACCTTTCTCCTTAGCCTTATCTTACCTGACCTTATAAATACTCTCAGCTATTTTAGCCATTTGAAGTAATCACAGCCACAGGACAGCACAGGTCAAGGGGGGAGGGATGTCAGCCGTGCTCAAGAATTAGAGGTGAGGCACAAAATGGAGAGCTACAGCTGTCCAAAGGAAATCAAGCTGCTTGGAGCCTGCTGTGTTCCAAGCCAGAGCCTTTCTCTCCTTCAGTAGCGATAATTGTACATCTGGCAGCGAGGATTTGAGCACAGGAGCAGCTCTCCAGTCATTTCTCAGTTGCAATTGTGACTGGAGGATGCCAGAGCTGGCTGACCAGCTGGGAAACAGCAGGTTTTGCCAACAGGATCAAAAGCCTAATCTTTCTCAACACTGTGATATTATTAGTTTTGAGTTCTGGGTTTTGGGGGCTCGGGATTTTCATTTCTCTGTTCCAGTTCTCCATCTGTTTGCCATCTCACCCACCCTCTTCCTCAGGCAACAAATAAAGTCATCCACAAAAAAACACCCAGGGAAGAGCGAGGGGCTGGCAGCTGCAACCCAAATCCCAAATTTTGTTATTACAGTTGGTTTTGGAGCCATTCCAATAAGAAAAGCAGCGTTTGTTTAGACAGTGCCATCCTCTGGCTTTCCAAGGCTGCTCCAGACAAATGCCCTCCCTGGCTGGCAGAGGATTGAGCACAGCAGATCTGCCTGGAGCCTGGATCAACGTGGCACCTGCAATCCACAGGCAGAGATCCCAGTTCATTTCACCCATCAGGCTGAAAGCAATTTTCAGTGTGCTGCCCAGAAAATGCTGCTGAAAGATAGAAGTGAAACAGGTAAACCAGAAGAGAATGGTGGCTGGGAAAGCAGCTGCTGCTTTGGAGAGAACATTGCCCTAAGAAAATCTCCCTTTGCAAATACATCTTCCAGCATTTCACAGTTCAACAGAAAGTACAAGCAGAGCTACCTCAAGAGATTTTGCTGCAGTGAACAAGTACAAAGAGACCCCAGAGAATAGACAGGCACTCGCATCTTCCTAGATTACTGCATTTCCAGAGCAGTTTGCAAAGGCTATGAAATGGATCTGGGTGACTTTTCCCACCTGCACAAGTTTCATGAGCAATTTCACTGCTTTGTCCTGCTTTACTATTCTGTTTTCAGTGACAACACCAGCAACTCTTTACTGATACCTAGTCCTCCACACAAAAACACACAGGCAGAGAGGAGTTCTCCTTCTAGAGCACGCCTGACTCATCCTGGTGACTCAGGCTATCATTCATTTAAGTTTGTCTGATAGCTTTGAGTCTCCAGCTTTGGATGGGTGCACAGATCTTTCCATTGTCAAGTGCCAGAAGTTAACCCTCTACCCACTCCTTAAAAACTGCAATGACTTCCTAAAAGCAGTGGGAACCAGGAGCTGACACTGCCTTTGGGAGCTTTGGTTCTTGTCTTCCCTGGCATCTGCAGACCACTGTGAGCTCTGGAAGTGCATCTGTTTGTGCAGGAACTCCAAAATATCCACTTAATATCCACAACTCATCATTTCAGCTCTGATTCTTCTCTCCAGTCTCCAAATAACCATCATATGATCCACCAGAAGAGCTGCCTGACTGCCACCCACCAGCACTGGCCCCCGTGTGAACCTGAGGGATTTCACTGCTGCTGCTCTGCCAGCTGAAATTTCTCCCTGCAAAATGCATTTGAGAAGATGTGCAAATATTTCAGGTGTGCAGTGAACATGCTGTAGATGAAAAATTACAAAGCAGAAAAGGAATAGCTGGCTATAAAGCATGGATTCAAGGCTGAATTAAAAAGTCTAATAAAGTGACAGCTACCATCATGAGACACAGACATCTGATTCACTCTGCCAGCAACTGCATTATTTCAAATAAATATTTATATGGTATTTATCTTACCCTATTCATCAGCTCCTATCAAATCAAGAGTGTCCCTGCACTACAGACTCTCCATCCTTAAAATAAAGCTGTGAAAGTGGAAAGGCTAAAGAGATGAAAGTTGTGTTATGGATAATGTAGAAATATATGTTAATTCCCCACGTGTGCAGAGCTTCCAGCTCAGTTTTGCAGAGTGGTCTGCAGTCAGGCAGTGACTGACACGAGGTATGAGGCAATAGGCATGTGGGGAAAGCAATTGGCAATGTTTTAATAAATATTTTCCTATACAGTATGATGCTGCTTTTTCAAGTGATCTTGTGTGCAATGCATCACATGGCAGAGGATCAGTCTGCACTCATTCTCCTGATGTTCCCTGACCCTGTCCTGCCTCTGGCCCAAGGCAGGGATGCTGCTGCCTGGCAGAGTCCACCCCAAATTCCCTTCCCTGGGTGAAACTTCCCCTTGTAGCCACAGAGAGGCTGAGCTTTCAGAGCAGGCACAGCCCTGCCCTTCTCCTGGAGCAGGCATCGTGCCCTGCTGGGTCTGTGGAGCTGCAGATTGTGCAGCTGATTGCCCACAAGTGAACCATTAATAGTAATAGTATTATAAAATATAAATATAAATAGTAATAGTGCTCTCTCTGAAGCCTTGCCTGTGAGTTTGGGTCTCACAGAGAGGTGAGGCTGGCACTGACAGCAGCAGCAGCTCCAGCACATCCTCTGCCTGTTCCCACAGAGCCCCTGCTTGGCACTGGGCTTCTCACAGAACCATGGAAACATTAAAGCTTCACCTTCCCCAGGGTATGAAATTCACAGCTCCAAGTCTTCACCTACTGCTTCAAACCTTCCCCAGCCAGGTGTAAGCTGGTTCATCCTAGCTGGAAGAGTTGGTTTCCATTTCTCTGGAACAGGGGAAGGAGAAGGGAAAAGCTGAAGGAACACAGGATGCACTCTGAGCCTGTCACATCCTAAAAGGGATTTCAGAGCTTAACGAGCAGCACTCCCACTTCACACAGCCTGCAGTGAGTGGCAAAGGAGTCCCCAGCTCAGGACACCTGCAGGGCTGTGTGGAGACCAAAGGAGAAGCACATTTCCACCACCTGCAATCAGAGCTCTCTGGGACCTGTTTCCCCTTCCAGCTTCATATTTTCACCACTCCAGGAAGAAGAAAATTGGGGATTTTTGCCTAGAGAATTTTTCCCAAAAGCAGCCTAACTGTAGTAGCTAACCCCTAGAATTACCTTCCTCCTCCTCAATCTTGGTTTTGGACCAGGACCATTTGAGTCTGATGTCTCAGAGGACTTTCCCTGCATTTTTCTGAGAGACATCAGCTGATCCTTCCTTTCCTTCTGCTGTCTGTGCTGGCTGGAGGAGCCAAAGGCTCGGTCCGTGGCTGTCTCTACATGACTTTTACATCTGGAAGTACCGAGTGGAACAAGCACATTCAGAGGTGTTGAAATGAGCTGCACAGAGGCATTTGCTTAATGAGCTTGATGGAGCAAGAATGAGACAGGCAGATGGGTGTTGAAGCCTGCTCCTCAAATGGACGAAAAGGTGCTGGAATCTGGCTGGTTTGAAGCAGAGAGAATAAAACAGACCATAAAAATGAGTGTGAATGAGTGATCAGCCTGTCTCTTTCCTACATAAAAATACCATTAGCTCATTTCATGTGCCACACGTTATTTACTGGGCAGGTGAATGGAAAGCCTGTGTTCTCCACCCAAAATGCTGCTGCTAATGCACAAAGGCTTTTCCCTGAGGGCAGATGGAGGCAGGAGCTGTCCCCAGCACAGCTAACCCTGCTAAGGGGACAAACATCTCTTTCATCTGCAGTGGCAGCAGGCAAGCAGCTGAAAGTTCCCAAAGCAGCAGCAGCTCAGAGCCCATCAGAGGTTTGGGAGCTCTGAACCCAGCAGAGGTTTGGGAGCTCTGAACCCAGCAGTGATGCTGGAGCTCTGAACCCAGCAGTGATGCAGGAGCTCTGAACCCAGCAGAGATGCTGAATCTCTGACCCCAGCAGTGATGCAGGAGCTCTGAACCCAGCAGAGGTGCAGGAGCTCTGAACCCAGCAGTGATGCAGGAGCTCTGAACCCAGCAGTGATGCTGAATCTCTGACCCCAGCAGTGATGCTGAATCTCTGACCCCAGCAGTGATGCTGAATCTCTGACCCCAGCAGTGATGCTGGAGCTCTGAACCCAGCAGAGATGCTGAATCTCTGACCCCAGCAGTGATGCTGAATCTCTGACCCCAGCAGTGATGCTGAATCTCTGACCCCAGCAGTGCCCAGTGCCCACAGCAGCGCTGGCCCAGCAGCCCTGGCAGAAGGAGCTGGGCAGAGCTGCAGATCTCAGTGCCCTGCTCCTCACAGGGACCCACAGGAGGAGCCTGGTGGCCACATCAGACACCTGGTGGCCACATCAGACACCTGGTGGCCTCTGCAGCACCCAGGGGACAGCATCCTTCTGGGCAGTTCAGGATTTCATTTTCCCATTCCAGGGGCTCCTGTCCATCCCTCCCCAGGCCAGGAGGCTGACGAGGAGCAAAGAGGAGAACGGCAGATGGGAAAGAGGAAGCAGCACAGGGGGATGAATCTGCAGCCACATGGCCATAACACTCATTAATAAATAATAAAGTAACTTAATTACTCCTGCTACCCTGAGGTATCACTGGAATCATTACAATATTGGGGATGGTGCTGCATTTCAGACCCCATTTGGAGGCCCCAGGGCTGGGCATGGTGGCTGTATGTGGAAGTGTAACAACTCAAATCCCTTCTGCATTACACAGAGAAATCCATGAATCACCCCAAGCTATCGAGCCAGAGCTGAGCCCTCACTTCTGTCTTATCCCAAGAATTGTTCAGTTTCCCCCTGCAACAGTGCCAGGCATCACAGCTGTGATGTGCAGGGAAGGAGTGCAAGAGGGATGGTGAATGGTGAGGGCAGGGGAGGGAGCACGGGCAGCACGAGCTGAGTGCTCTGTGCTAAAAGGGCTGAGGCAGCACCAGCAGCTCCCCTGTGTTCTCCAGCCCCTCATCATCCTCATCCCTCCATCACCCCCATCCCTCCATCACCCCCATCCCCCCCATACCTCCATCCCTCCATCACCCCCATCCCTCCAACCCCCCCATTCCTTCATCACTCCCATCCCTCCATCACTCCCATCCCTCCATCACTCCCATCCCTCCATCACCCCCATCCCTCCATCCCCCCCATCCCCCCATCCCTTCCATCACCTCCATCCCCCCATCCCTCCATCACCCCCATCCCTCCATCACCCCCATCCCTCCATCACCCCCATCCCTCCATCACCCCCATCCCTCCCATTTCTCCATCCCCCCATCCCTCCATCCCTCCCATCCCTCCCATCCCTCCATCACCCCCATCCCTCCATCCCCCCATCCCTCCCATCCCTCCATCCCCCCATCCCTCCATCACCCCCATCCCTCCATCACCCCCATCCCTCCATCACCCCCATCCCTCCCATCACCCCCATCCCTCCATCCCCCCCATCCCTCCATCCCCCCCATCCCTCCATCCCCCCCATCCGTCCATCACCCCCATCCCTCCATCCCCCCCATCCCTCCATCCCCCCCATCCCTCCCATTCCTCCATCCCCCCCATCACCCCCATTCCCCCATCACCCCATTCCTCCATCCCCCCCATCCCTCCATCACCCCCATCACCCCCATCCCTCCATCACCCCCATCACCCCCATCCCTCCCATCTCTCCATCACCCCCATCCCTCCATCACCCCCATCCCTCCATCCCCCCCATCCCTCCATCCCTCCATCCCCCCCATCCCTCCATCCCCCCCATCCCTCCATCACCCCCATCCCTCCATCACCCCCATCCCTCCATCACCTCCATCACCCCCCTCCCTCCATCACCCCCATCCCTCCATCCCCCCCATCCCAGCTCCCTGGTGCTGCAGGCAGGGACAGGGAGCCGGGAGGGAGCGCTGGGCTCTGCAGAGCAGCACGGGGAAGTGGTGTCATGCCAAGAAAAGCAGGCAGGATGATTCAGAGTTGCTTTTAAACTACAGGCTTCCTTCAAAGTGCCAGCCATCTGCAGTCACACAAGCTGCAAGACAAGTGCCTAGGGGAGACAACTCAGTTTCTTTACTAAATGAAGTGGAAGAGGCACCTTACTCACTCTCACCCGCTCTAATTGCTGCTGTTTTCATCAGCTTTCAGGCCTGAATGTTGAATAAGAAACAGAGTTCCTGTTTCTAAAGCATCCTTGGTTCTTCACTCTGTGCAAAGACAGTGAGATACAGAGAAGAGCTAAAGCTTTGATGGGGCAGGCTGCTGGAGATGCTGCTTGCCTTTCACAGAGCCCACGGGGCGGGATGTTTCTGTCTCCAGGACATGCTGAAAATGCACAATTTCCCCCAGACTGGCACATTTCAGGTGCTCAGATTAGTGGGGCTAATTCAGAGGGGCCTTGGGACTCTTCCCCTGGCACAGGGTAAACTAATTTCCAGGAAAGAATTGCACTGAAACTCTGACCTGAGCTGTGCAGCAGGAGCCACAGGTCATCCCAAAGCATCATTTTTTAATTCCACATCAATGCTAAGTGCATCTAGAATTCTGCAGCAATGGTACTTGACCATGACCTCTGTATTTGTCCCAGTGACCATCCACTTGTATTTCTTGAATGAAGAGGCTTCTTTTCAACTCCCAGGATGTGATTAGAGCTTTATCTGCTCTATTGGAAGGGCTCCCCTTACAACCTTTTGTTCCAAACGTGGAGAGTTCAGACTCGCCTTGGTTAACACAAAACTGTTATTTTAACAGCTGAGCAAACTGCTCGGGTTTCTCACAACAAGGCACGTTAATGAATCCTGCAATTATTTTTGTAAACCCTCTTAGAGGGGACCCTGATTAACCTTTTTGAGCTGCTGGCCTAGACAGACTCTTCATACAGCAATTATTGCACAGCAGCTCTGCTCCCTCTCCAAGGATCTGTGACCAAGGAGCACACTCACATTTTCCTGTATGTGAACTCCTGTTTTGTGTTTTTCCCAGTGGCCATCCTTGGCCCTGGATTTGTGGGCTGGAATCTCTGGCCAGTGCCTTTTCCAGTCAGCTGATTTGCACCACGCAAAGGGAGAGGAGCTGAGCCTTGGAGAGCTCCCAGCAGCTGACAGTGATGGTTTGGAGGAACTTTAGTTACACGATTTTATATCCCCCTAACACAGACTTTATTCATTTCTGTGCTCTCTAGTTACTTAATACAAAGGGCTCTGAGATACAAAATTACCTATTTTGCTGAAGCCTAAATATATTCTGCTGTATCAACCCAAGTGTTTCCATCAGCTAAACTTGTAAATTCACCTCAAAATACTACACTGGGCTCCATCAAATAGATTACATTTCCCTTAACCCACAACAAGGAAGGAAATTTTTCCTTCTATAATTCACTACTCGATCTAATTCTTTGAGATTTCTTTAGATAACATAAACAATCCATAAAATTTGTGATTCTCTGCATACATTCAAAACCCAGCAGGTTTAGTCACTGTTCTATTTGCATTAGCTTGAAGCATAAACACCCAAGACTTAAAAGAATCTCTATTTGGAGCAGGTAAAAAAACAAGCAGGGAAAGAAAACAGCAGCAAAAATAACTCCTTCCCTCTGCATCCTAATGCAAACCTAAATTCATTTTTATTTTAAGGCCCTGGTTGTTTTCTGCTGTTAAATGTACCACAGAGGCCATAGGACAGGAGATTACAGAGATCTGCCACATTCTGTGGAATGGAAAAGAGAGAAACGTTCGAGGCTCTTGACAGATTATTCACACATTTAAGCACCCGCAGAATCAAGATGCATCAAATTTGCAGGATGGGAAAAACAATGGCTCCTTTTCAGAAGGGCTTGCTGCAGTTCCAAGTCTCCTCTCATTTGCAGTAATTAACCAGAATGAGATTGGCCGTGTCCTTCAGACCATCCAGAACATTTGCATCTCCTCAAGAGGGTGAGAAAGGGCTCCAGAAGACCCCGAGTGGAATAAATCTCTTCTCAGGTTTCTCTGAGGCTGTTCCTGCCCCTGGAGGTGTCAGCAGGCAGCTCTGACCCAGCTTCCATCGCTGCAGCTTTGGAGCAGAGGCTCGGGGGACACACACTCAGCTCCTCTAGGGATGGCAGAGCCTGAGGTGCTCTGGGCTCAGCAGAACCCAAGAGCTCTGCTCCATTTCACGTGTCCCTGCGAGCCCCTGGACCTCTGCTCCAGCTGGGACTGGGTCTTTCCACCCAAAAAACTCCTCCCTTGATGGCCACAGGGCAGCTGCTCGGATCAACCTTGCCCTTTGTGATCACAGGTTCAGCTTTGTCCCCTTCCACCCCAGCCCTGGGCTGCCTGCTGTTCCCTCCAGGTGCTTTAAAGCTTTTTTCTTAACCACTCACCCCCATCCCTGCTGCCACTGGACATTCCCAAACTCCTACTCTCAGGCGAGGGACTTGCCTTTAAATCCAAGCCCCTCTTTATTTATTACTGCTTTTTACTCTTCTGCTCTTAAAGCACTGTTCCCTTCCTCCTGCAGGACACAAAATTTGGATTAAAAAAGGCCAAACCACAACAAAACCCCTGAAAAGACCTCACCTCAGTGTTGTGGAACATCTCCAACCTGCAGGCTATGCACACACTGGCAGATGTAGATTTGCTCTTTTCTGCAGTTAGGTGTTTTGTAACTTTTAAGAGGAAATGAAAGGGGAAAACTGAATGGACATAAAAAATAAAGATCTGCACCAGCTCATCTTGCTTAGGCTTCTACAGAGCCTGTGCTGGGGAAAAGGTGTTACTCAGATTTAACTCTGAATAAATTGCCTTCTGCATGGCTCCAGCTCCTTCTCCAGATAAAGACAAAGCTTCCCCATCCCCAGGGTGGCTTTGCAGGGGCTGCCTGCAGAGGAAATCCACAGGGCTGGGGGAAATCCACAGGGCTGGGGGAAATCCACAGGGCTGGGGCAAATCCACAGGGCTGGGGCAAATCCACAGGGCTGGGGCAAATCCACAGGGCTGGGAGAAATCCACAGGGCTGGGGCAAATCCACAGGGCTGGGGGAAATCCACAGGGCTGGGGGAAATCCACAGGGCTGGGGCAAATCCACAGGGCTGGGGCAAATCCACAGGGCTGGGGCAAATCCACAGCCAGACCCTTCCAGAGGGGAGAGCAGGGCTGGGGTGACTGCAGGAGTGCTCAGGCTGCCGGGCTGGGAGCAGCCACAAACCCAGCACAAACCCAGCACAAACCCCAGCACAAACCCAGCACAAACCCCAGGACAAACCCCAGGACAAACCCCAGGACAAATCCCAGCACAAACCCCAGGACAAGCCCCAGCACAAGCCCCAGGACAAACCCCAGCACAAACCCCAGCACAAACCCCAGCACAAACCCCAGCACAAACCCCAGGACAAACCCCAGCACAAACCCAGCACAAACCCCAGGACAAGCCCCAGGACAAACCCCAGCACAAACCCAGCACAAACCCCAGGACAAACCCAGCACAAACCCCAGCACAAACCCCAGGACAAACCCCAGGACAAACCCCAGGACAAGCCCCAGGACAAGCCCCAGCACAAACCCAGCACAAACCCCAGGACAAACCCAGCACAAACCCAGGACAAACCCAGCACAAACCCCAGGACAAACCCAGGACAAACCCCAGCACAAACCCCAGCACAAACCCCAGGACAAACCCCAGCACAAACCCAGCACAAACCCCAGCACAAACCCAGCACAAACCCCAGGACAAACCCCAGCACAAACCCCAGCACAAACCCCAGCACAAACCCAGCACAAACCCAGCAAAAACCCAGGACAAACCCAGGACAAACCCCAGCACAAACCCAGGACAAACCCAGCACAAACCCAGCACAAACCCAGCACAAACCCCAGCACAAACCCCAGCACAAACCCAGCACAAACCCCAGCACAAACCCAGGACAAACCCAGGACAAACCCAGGACAAACCCAGCACAAACCCCAGCACAAACCCCAGGACAAACCCCAGGACAAACCCCAGCACAAGCCCCAGGACAAGCCCAGCACAAACCCAGGACAAACCCAGGACAAACCCAGCACAAACCCCAGCACAAACCCCAGCACAAACCCCAGGACAAACCCCAGCACAAACCCAGCACAAACCCAGCACAAACCCAGGACAAACCCCAGGACAAACCCAGGACAAACCCCAGCACAAACCCCAGGACAAACCCAGGACAAACCCCAGGACAAACCCAGGACAAACCCCAGCACAAACCCCAGGACAAACCCAGCACAAACCCCAGGACAAACCCCAGGACAAACCCCAGGACAAACCCCAGCACAAGCCCCAGGACAAGCCCCAGCACAAACCCCAGGACAAGCCCCAGGACAAACCCAGCACAAACCCCAGGACAAGCCCCAGGACAAACCCCAGCACAAACCCAGCACAAACCCAGCACAAGCCCCAGCACAAACCCCAGGACAAACCCAGCACAAACCCCAGGACAAGCCCCAGGACAAGCCCCAGGACAAGCCCCAGGACAAACCCCAGGACAAACCCCAGGACAAACCCCAGCACAAACCCAGGACAAGCCCCAGCACAAACCCCAGCACAAACCCCAGCACAAACCCAGGACAAGCCCCAGGCTGCTGAGCCCAGGGAGGTGGAAGGTGGCACCTGATCCTCAGGGCTGCAGGAGGTTTCCCACAATGGAATTCTCCCCCAGGTCACTCCACTTCTGGTATATTTTGCCTTTAGTGGCACACGTGGCAATTTGCTTGTCTCTGATGAGTTTGTCAGTGTTTACAGCAAAAATGAAGGCCCAAATGGCATTTAGAACTTTCACCAGACGGATTAGAAACATTAATTAAAACGCATTGGATTTCAGGCACCATCATTTGTTTTCCCTCATTCAGCCACCGACAATTTGCTGCCACCTCACCTTTTCCATGGAGCCTGGCTGCAGCAGCCCTTGGAGGGCTCAGTTCCCAATCCAGGCACCTTCAGCTGGGAGCAGGGTGTGGCTTCACCAGCTGAAATAGCAGATTTTGGAGGGGGGACACTGTGCAATTTGAAATCCTATTCAATAATCACACCTTGCTTCTGTTCTCTACTGTGTCGAGAACTCTCTGAAAGTTTTAAAGTTGTTTTTTTGGGGTTTTTTGTTGTTGTTGGTTTTTTTTTTTTTTTTTTTTAAGAAAGAAGTACAGGCATTTGGGGAGAAAAGGTTTCCTCAGATTTCTCAAACCCTAAGTTATTGTCCTCTGAGATTACAGCTAAAGGGAAAAACAGAAGCTAAAATAGAACAATAAGCCCCCAAAGGTGCCACATCTACAGATGAAGAACATGAAGCACATGAAGAATTCAGCGTGGGGAGCACTGGTGGATGTGCCCAGGGAAATACCAGCACTGCTCCAACAGGGACAAGAACCCCAAAAATGTGTCAGGCAAAGGGGGAAACAAACCCAAACCCCATTTCTGGCTGTGCTACAGAGAAGACAAAAGCACTGATCA
The DNA here is from genome assembly GCF_030490865.1 of Poecile atricapillus. NCBI lineage: Eukaryota > Metazoa > Chordata > Aves > Passeriformes > Paridae > Poecile > Poecile atricapillus. The sequence continues at coordinate 19,614,908 of NC_081260.1, read as the reverse complement.
TTTCTCCAAACACTGAAATCTGAAGTGGCATTTTCTCTTTGTTTTTAATCAAATGGATTGTTTCCCTCCCCAGGATGGTGCTGAGCCTTTTAACGCCGCCGCAGAGCCAAGACACTGCTAATAAATATTTAAAGTCTCAGAGCTTTAAGTGAAAGGAAGGATTTGTTGGATAATATTTCATTTCCTTTAAACTGTTTATTCACCATTAAAATTGAAAATTTTAATTTTATGGGGATTTCTCAGAGAGCTGATGTTCAGACATTTCCACAAAAAACCCGAGAGTGAGGAAGGCAGTCTATAAATAACCACCTTGGAAATAAACTTCTGTGGATTGGACATAACCCAGATGAGATTTTCAAGTGTGTGCTAAATTACCCACAGCCAGGGCATAGGTCAGAAATGTTTACTACACTGAGCTTCAATGCTCACATTTACCTGGCAGCAGTGCTTTAAACCCAGAGCAGAGAACACAGAGGCCCGAGGGTCAGTTTTGCTCACCTCCAGCCCTGGGGTGGGGGTTATTTATTCCATTTATTCTATTTATTTTATTTATTCTAGTTATTCTATTTATTCTATTTATTCTATTTATTCTATTTATTCTAGTTATTCTATTTATTCCATTTATTCCATTTATTCTAGTTATTCTAGTTATTCTAGTTATTCTAGTTATTCTATTTATTCCATTTATTCCATTTATTCTATTTATTCTATTTATTCTATTTATTCCTGTGCTAACAGAGCAGTTTTGTCTCCTGGCCTTGCAGTATTGCAAATGATTAAATCCAGGAGGATGAACCCAGAGTTTGGTGAGTGCTTTCCAGCAGAGGATGGAGCATCCCCTGTCCCCAGCAGCAGGGAGGGGCTGTCCTGGGCACCCCTGAAGCTCCCTGGGCCATCCTTCCCAGCCTTCAGAGGACAGCCCCAGCAGTGCACAGGAGTTTGGCTGCCTCTCCTGGTGAATTTGGCTGCAAATTATTCTTGAGAGCAGGGCTCTGCTGGCTCTGGGAACTGGCAAGGCAGAGCATCCATCAGTGAGCAGAGTTAGCAGCAAAAGCTCTCCAGGGCACTGGGTCAGGGAACAGAAAACCCAAGTAGGTCACACTCACTGAAAACACCAATTCATCCCTCACTGTTCATGGTCTCACACTCCTCTGAGGGACCGGGGATCTCAGCAGGAAAATTGCAGCGTCTCCCTGCAGAGCCAGAGCCGTGGGTTCACGCCTGGGGTGCGTGGATGTGAGCTCACCCAGGAGACTGTGCAGACCCTCCCCCTGAATTTCCTTCCACCTTCGCTGCCTCTTGCAATGTCCCAGAGCCCTGGGGAGGGGTCCCAGCTCCTCCAGCTGCCCCTCAAGTCCATCAGCTGCAAGGGATTCCTAAGAGCAGAGAACAGGCTCTGAGTGCTTTAAGTACCTGAGACTCAGGGTGGTGACAATCAGGGATGCACAGCTTAGAAATATCCCTCTCTCTCCTCTGCACACTCTGGATTTTAGTGTTGATACCACAGAGAGCTTTGCTCCTAAAGGACAAGAATGAGAGCAAGAGGAAAGGGAGGTGGGAAAAGTGAATAGGACACAAGGAGAAGATAAAAACTACAGATGAAATATGATTAAGGCAAAGAAAAGGAACAAGGGAATAGCCACAAATGTTGATTTAGAAGATGGGCAGAACGAGAACACTGAATGTTTTTACTTTAAGCTCGGTGTAGGTGCAAAAGCTTTGGCTTTGGTTTGGATGTGTGGTTGAGACTCGTTTCACCCCAGTTTGAACTGTCCAAAAATGAAGCTTGATGTGATCTGTCAATTGAAGCTGCTTTTCTGGTTAAAGGAAAGGAGAGAAAGAGACAGCTCCCTCCTCCCACACCAGGCACAGTGGATCCTGGGTGCCAGTGGAGAAGGAATCCAGCTCAGCTGGATGCCAGCCTGGGGCAGCACCAGCCTCTGTCTCACACTCGTGCCTGGCCTGACAGGGGTTGTGTCATCTCATGCCAAGACCCAGCAGCGAGCCAGATTTTCAGCTTATATTTAATTCAGCTCTTGCTCTGTACACTGGTGTTTGAGCCTGCTGATCTACCTGACCCATCCAAACCTGCAGGAGCTGAGCTTTCCCTCCCTGCTTTAGCCAGAGTTTGAAGTGGAGATGGAGAATTCTAAATTTAGAGTGGCTTCAGCAGCACACTGTGTCTACCCGTGCTTGCTCTCTGCTTTCTGAAAAGATGATGACCAAACCAAATCCAGATTTCCTTTTAATCTGGCCTATTTTAAATCAAACTGCAAAGAAAGATACTAAAGCTGCTGCTGGGAAACGTGCTGCTCCATGAATTAGTAATTGTGTTTATCTTCTACATTGGGGATTTTTTGCCTGTGTTGCTGTTTTCTTACTGCCACTCAAGATGAGGAGCTTGTATTTGAATGAGACTATTTCAAAGCACTTTTACACTCATGTAGAGTCAGGCACTTATTTACTTTCTGACAGTTATTTACTTCCTGTAAATATTTCACAGCCACAGGACCTCCCAGATGAAAGCAGTTTGCTCTGTGCTCCTGTTCAGGAGTCTAATTAAAACCAGAATAAAATGGGAGGGATGGAGCTAAGTGCTAACTGCAATGGATGGATCTAGAGGGAATTCTGCAAGGGAGCCTTTTCTTGGCACAATCACTGAAGCATAAAAGCAGAGGGAAAGTGCCCAACTGAAAGCTGAAAGCCCTGGGATGGATGAGGAGAGGAGAGGAGAGGCTCTGAGAGACGGCAGAGGCAGCACTGAGAAGCTGATCCTCGATTTCCCATCACTGAGCCCAGACATCTCCTCTGGCCTGAGCCCCCTGCACAGCCCAGAACCGAGAGCAGCAGCAGCAGCAGCATCTGGGAGTGCTGGGAGCCAGCACCAGGGGGGTTTGGGGTGTGCAGTGAGTCCCCAGCCCAGCACCAGGGGGTTTGGGGTGTGCAGTGAGTCCCCAGCCCAGCACCAGGGGGTTTTGGGTGTGTTGGGAGCCAGCACCAGGGGGTTTGGGGTGTGCAGTGAGCCCCCAGCCCAGCACCAAGGGGTTTGGGGTGTGCTGGGAGCCCCCAGCCCAGCACCAGGGGGTTTGGGGTGTGCTGGGAACCAGCACCAAGGGGTTTGGGGTGTGCTGGGAGCCAGCACCAGGGGGTTTTGGGTGTGCTGGGAGCCCCCAGCCCAGCACCAGGGGGTTTGGGGTGTGCTGGGAGCCCCCAGCACCAGGGGGTTTGGGGTGTGCTGGGAGCCCCCAGCCCAGCACCAGGGGGTTTTGGGTGTGCTGGGAGCCCCCAGCCCAGCACCAGGGGGTTTGGGGTGTGCAGTGAGCCCCCAGCCCAGCACCAGGGGGTTTGGGGTGTGCTGGGATCCCCCAGCCCAGCACCAGGGGGTTTTGGGTGTGCTGGGAGCCCCCAGCCCAGCACCAGGGGGTTTTGGGTGTGCTGGGAGCCCCCAGCCCAGCACCAGGGGGTTTGGGGTGTGCTGGGAGCCCCCAGCCCAGCACCAGGGGGTTTGGGTGTGCTGGGAGCCAGCACCAGGGGATGAGGCTCCCAAAGCCCCCCTGCACTGCCCAGGACCCCTCACCTGCTGTCTCTGCTGGCCACACACACCGGCTGCCTCTGGGGCTGGGGGACTTGAGCAGGGCTGGTACTTTCTCCAGGATTTTAATGATTACAGCAGCACTGCAGGGCTCCGTGGCTCTGCTGCCTTTCCCTTTGCATCATTGCCACAGCCAGAGCTGCAGGAAAACCCAGCCACTCCTAAGCAATCACACAGGGAAGAGAAAAAAATATAAAGATCAAGCATTACTTCCCCTGTTCTGGTTTTTGTTTTAGAAATAGCTTGTTTGCTCTTGGTTAAGGACAGATTATTGACCACAGCTGTCTAGAGGGCAAGGGCAAATTGCTTCAGGTTTTGAGTGAGGATTTTTCGCTTAAAAGAGTGCATTTGGAGACAAGGGAGATTATGAACAATCCTTTAACAAGATCCTCGAGCCATCAGGCTGTTTAACATTATTGATCAGTGAAGCCAGAGCATATTCTTTTTAAAAAATCCATCAGATTAAAATGGAAATAGTTTTGTGGTTCTGACTTCTCACAAGCCTCATTTCCCCTGGCAGCAGAGCTCTCCTCTGGAGGGGTGACCCTGCCCTGCAGCCCTGCCAGCTCCCTCTGCCTTTAATCCATCCCATCTGGGGGATGCTTCTGCTCCCACAGGAACGGGGCTGCTGCAATCAAAAATCCCAAACCACATCAAACCACAGGAGACATCTCCTAACAGCTCATGGCCACAGCAAGCTGCTTTAATAGGAAGGAAAATCACTTGGGTGCTATTTGAAACACTCTTCTTTCGAGAACATTGGACACCAAGTGCAAAAACTTCCAGATGTGATCAATGTCACCCAGCTAAACAACAAAGCCTTCATCTCCAAAGGGCCCATGCTGGGATCACAATTCCGAGGATTTGTTTACAAAATAAATAAAAAGAAGCACTTTTCTTTCAAATTACTGCCCCAGAAGTTGGCAGCAATAATAGTAAACAATAGAAATTATTTGTATTAATATCCATGTTTATTCTAATGATGTTGGAATTGTCTGTGAAGATTAATTGGCAATAATGTTGCAAAAACTCTTACACGTGAAATATGCACCATAAACCTAAAACAATTTGACTGACCTATGTTCTAAAGTAAAGTATTTACAGTAATGAGATTCTAATTATCCTTTGTTATGGCAGGCCATTATCCACACTCCTCTTTATTGATAGGAGATGTATTGTTTCAGCATTTTAGCTCAATTTATTTTCTCACATTTGCACTTCCTTATGCACAGAAAATGAGAGGCGATCATTACCTTCTTCACTTTGCATTCAATTTACATCAACAGCACATTACCTCATCCCAACTCATTTATCAACCACAGAAATTTGCTAACAAAAGCTCCTGTCAGTGATGAATAAAGAACATTTCAAACTGAGCAAGAAGAAACAAGATGAATTATAGGTTTCAGGACCTTTTGTTTGCTCAAGAAAAGGAAGATGAAGGATTTTTTCCACCTAGACAAGACAGATCTCACGAGGCTGTGGCTCTTATTGAGCGTGTCCCCATCACCTGTGGCTGCTGGGTCTGTGCTGCACACACAGGGAACTCCAAACACCAAAAACCAGAAATGTCTGTTCCCTTTCCTCACAGAGGGATCTCCAAACACCAAAAACCAGAAATGTCTGTGCTGCACACACAGGGATCTCCAAACACCAAAAACCAGAAATGTCTGTGCTGCACACACAGGGAACTCCAAACACCAAGAAGCAGAAATGTCTGTGCCCTTTCCTCACACAGGGAACTCCAGACACCAAAAACCAGAAATGTCTGTGCCCTTTCCTCACACAGGGATCTCCAAACACCAAAAACCAGAAATGTCTGTGCTGCACACACAGGGAACTCCAAACACCAGAAACACCAGAAATGTCTGTTCCTTTCCTCACACAGGGATCTCCCAACACCAAGAACCAGAAATGTCTGTGCCCTTTCCTCAGAGAGATAACTCTAAACACCAAAAACCAGAAATGTCTGTTCCTTTCCTCACACAGGGATCTCCAAACACCAAGAAGCAGAAATGTCTGTTCCTTTCCTCACAGAGATAACTCCAAACACCAAGAAGCAGAAATGTCTGTGCTGCACACACAGGGATCTCCAAACACCAAAAACCAGAAATGTCTGTGCCCTTTCCTCACAGAGGGAACTCCAAACACCAAGAACCAGAAATGTCTGTGTCCTTTCCTCACAGAGGGAACTCCAGACACCAAAAACCAGAAATGTCTGTGCTGCACACACAGGGATCTCCAAACACCAAGAAGCAGAAATGTCTGTGCCCTTTCCTCACACAGGGATCTCCAAACACCAAGAACCAGAAATGTCTGTTCCTTTCCTCACAGAGAGAACTCCAAACACCAAGAAGCAGAAATGTCTGTGCTGCTCACACAGGGATCTCCAAACACCAAAAACCAGAAATGTCTGTGCTGCACACACAGGGAACTCCAAACACCAAGAAGCAGAAATGTCTGTTCCTTTCCTCACAGAGGGATGTTGCTGATATTCTGGACTGATGCACAGTGGTTCAGGAGCTCGAGCACAGGCTTTAGCAGTCACCAGGGCTGCTGTGGCTCAGAGCAATGGGCAGAGCAGGGGACAGTGGCACAGCCAGCAGGGCACAGCCCCAGCCCCACACACGGCTCTGCCAGCTGGGAGCACCCCAGGAGCACAGAACAGCCCGTGGAACACGGGCACTGCCCGTGCCAGAACATCCAGCTGCCTTTGCTGGGCACTGCAACATCTGGAGACCTTCAGTCGAAGGGTTACTCAGTCAGTAAACAGCGCTTGCACTTTGGAACCACTGACCGAGCTGCGCCGCCCCGCCAAGCTGCCAGCCAGAGGGGAGGGCAGGGGGAGAAGATGGCAAATATCCCCCTCATACTCTCCATGTGTCTTCTGGGAGCTTGTCTTGGGGGTGAAAATCCAGGTGAGTTCATTTAACACCGAGCAAACCCTTCACCTTTGGCTGCAGGGTTTGCAGACAGCGGCAAAGGGACAGTTTGTCACTCGGTGCTGCCACAGCTTGTGCAGCCTTGGAAGAGACAACAGCTCACAGGCATTGCTGCATTTTACAGCTCCTCTTTAAAGCTCTGGCTCTTTGCTGGGGGAATGAAATAATAGCTTTTATGCTGATTTTATACAGCATGTGTCACAGGGATTAATTTTAAGAATGGGTTTTTGCATCTTCAAGCTTTCAGAGCTCGATTCAGCCATTTTAGAAGGCACACACAGAAGGGGGAAAGGGGAGAGCGCTGCTGGTGGAGGACAGTCACACTTCTCTGTGTGCCACCACTTTGTCCTGGAGAACAAGCAAGTGCTCACCTCCATAAAACACTCATTGGATTTGCCCTGCGAGGATTGTTTAAAGCCAAAGCCAGTGTGATTTTAACAAAGGCTGTAGGATGCAGCCAGAGCTGGAGACAAGACAGAGCAGTTGATGGATGTGGGCAATCACACACAGTAATGCAGGCTGTTCCTTGATTTATCTGTAGCAGCAGCAGTTCCAGCAGAGGCTGCTTCACGTCCAGTGTGAGTTCCTGTTTGCTGCAAGGCTGCCCTTTCTTCTTTCATTAAAACATTGCTGGAAACAGCTTAAAAAAAAGGCTCTTTCCAAAATGTTTGCTCAGCAATGGAACGTGAACAGAACCTCGTGTTTTTGCCACCATCCATCCAGGTGTTCCTGCTGTAAAACAGAGTGGGCAGGACAGGTGTGAGCAGGGCTCCAAGAGCTGCTGGCCCGGCCATTGGTGACCAAAGGGACGTGCTGAGCGTGCTGGGGAGGGTGCACAGAGAGGAGAGGCTGGGCAGGCAGAGCAGGGACATCCCCTGCTGGAAGGATGTGCTTTAGGGAGGTGAAGAGGAGCCCTCAGCAGAGGTGGCTCAGGAGCAAACCTGCCACAGGCTGCTCCCTGCTGCTGTCCCTGCTGCTGGGACCTGGCCCTGCCAGGACAACACCAGGACAGCACCATGGCTGAGGGCTGCCCTCACCAGGCAGCCACCACGGCAAGGCTGGTGGCCACTGTGGCCATCCCCCCTGGACTGGGGTCCCTGCAGTGCCAGCAGCTCAGGCTGGTGGCCACTGTGGCCATCCCATCCAGGCTGGGGTCCCTGCAGTGCCAGCAGCTCAGGCTGGTGGCCACTGTGGCCATCCCCCCTGGACTGGGGTCCCTGCAGTGCCAGCAGCTCAGGCTGGTGGCCACTGTGGCCATCCCCCCTGGGCTGGGGTCCCTGCAGTGCCAGCAGCTCAGGCTGGTGGCCACTGTGGCCATCCCCACTGGACTGGGGTCCCTGCAGTGCCAGCAGCTCAGGCTGGTGGCCACTGTGGCCATCCCCCCTAGATTGGGGTCCCTGCAGTGCCAGCAGCTCAGGCTGGTGGCCACTGTGGCCATCCCCCCTGCACTGGGGTCCCTGCAGTGCCAGCAGCTCAGGCTGGTGGCCACTGTGGCCATCCCATCCAGGCTGGGGTCCCTGCAGTGCCAGCAGCTCGGGCTGGTGGCCACTGTGGCCATCCCATCCAGGCTGGGGTCCCTGCAGTGCCAGCAGCTCAGGCTGGTGGCCACCGTGGCCATCCCCCCTGCACTGGGGTCCCTGCAGTGCCAGCAGCTCAGGTTGGTGGCCACTGTGGCCATCCCCCCCGGGCTGGGGTCCCTGCAGTGCCAGCAGCTCAGGCTGGTGGCCACTGTGGCCATCCCCCCTGGATTGGGGTCCCTGCAGTGCCAGCAGCTCGGGCTGGTGGCCCTGCCTGGGCGTGTGGCCACTGCTGGAGGTGATACAAGCTCCCCACAGCCAGGAGGTGGCCCAGGGGTGAGGAGGGCTCATGTTCCCCTCCAGCCTGCAGGAGACCCTGGGAGCCAGGGCCTGAGGATGAGGAGGAGGGAGAGGAAGAAATGCCCCCTTGCTTCCAGGGCACAGCTGCTGGCAGAGGCCATTCCCAGCCAGCACAGGCAGACAGAGCAGGACCATTCCTGTGGCCAGACAAGGCTCACCAAGCAGCAGCACACAAAAGCTGTTGTTTTCCCCTCTCAAACAGCTTATTCCAGTCTGTGCATCTGTGGTGGGAGATTCTTACACCACCTGCTTTAGGGTGTTTTAAGCACCAAACTTCAGCACTCCCAATCTCTTGCCATCAGTCATTTCTGCTCGTTGGCTGTTCTGATGTTTGGATCTGCAGATTTGATGTTTGGATTGTGCTCAAGTCGGGCAATAAAGGAAACTCAGGTGCACAATAAGAGCCCTGAAATGTGTCTGGCTGTGGGGTAAAGGGGGTGCACAGCTGGAAAGGGCTGATTCCTGGGAGAACAGAAACTCCCAGCCCAGCCCAGCCCAGCTCAGCCCCTGTCCTGTCCCCATTTCAGTGTTCATTGAGAACAAAGAGGCCAGCTCGGTCCTGCAGAGGCAAAGGAGAGCCAACTCCAACAGGCTGGAAGAGGTCATTCCTGGGAACCTGGAGAGGGAATGCATCGAGGAGAAATGCAGCTATGAAGAGGCACGAGAAGTGTTTGAGAACGAAGAGAAAACGGTGAGTTCTGATGCTGCTGGGAAATGGCAGCACCTTGCTCCCTTCAGCCCCCTCCTCTGAGCCCTGCAGCTGGGGCAGGAGGGGAACAGTGAGCACAGAACCTCCAGGGCTGGGGGCAGCTCTGGCACGGCTGATTTCACCTGTGCTCCACCAGCTGGGCTGGGGAACCGCTCTGAAAGCTTCCCCAGCCACCACTGGCATTATGGAGGTGCTGCTTTCCCTGCAAGCCTTTCCTTCAGCTTCGGAGCCATCCAGGCACCACTTCAGTCACACAACACCCAGAAATTAGAAAACAAAGGAAACTTTTTCTTTTTTCCCTTTGCAGATGCAGTTTTGGAAAACATACGTTGGTAAGAGCTGCTTTCTTCGTGTTCTAATGCTTCATATTCCTGTCCCAGTGCCTACAGACCTGATGTATCTGTATCAAATGTATTTCAGCATCCAGAAACTGTAGTGACAGAGCCAGTCAGGGCCTTGCACTCCACCTCCTGCAGCTGCCAGCCTGGGTCTGTCCCGTTGGTATAGACATGGCAAGACAAAAAAAAGGAAAAAATAACCCAAAACCCAAAAAAAAAAAAAAAAACCAAAAAAGTCTTAGCATTTTAGTTGCTCAAGCAAGGTTTTTCTGAACAAATTTCAAAAAACCTCATGGAACAAAAGCAGTTCAGGCTGAGTACTGGATCTGATTGAGCCCAGGGCACACTCTGGGCTTCAGCTTCAGCTGTCACAGAGCAAAACACCACAGCAATAATTAACACCCCTTCAGCAAACTGCAAATGCTCTGTTCTCAAGCAGAGGTCTCCAGATAAGGCACAGCCTTGTGAGGGCACAGCATCAATCCCTAGAAATGCCATATTAAAGTGGAGACAATGTGATCATAGCAAACAGCTGTTTGCAATTCACACCATTGCTCCCAGACCCTTACTTCAGTTTTCTTTCCACATCTGCTTCTTCCTTTTCAGCCTCCATCCCCAACGACTCCTTGGTCCCTTAACAAAAAGATTTCAGTGCCCACTACACCATCTGAAACTAATTTTAAGGACATTTCAATAAATGAACTGTTTTGTAGATTGGCAAAATGCCCAGAACATCTCAGTAAAAAGCCTTAAATAATTCAGATTACTCAGTCCAGACTATAAAATAAAAACATTACATTTGCATTGTAGGACAGTCCTGTGAAAACACAAGTGATGGAACTCAGCACTGCATTTGTTTCCCTGCCACTGGAACAAATTAGCTGATGAAAAGTGTGGAATGCCATCCATCCCTGTGCCCTGAGGTGCTGGGATTGCTGTTCAGAGTGTGAGCTGCTGTTCAGAGTGTGAGCTGCTGTTCAGTGTGAGCTGCTGTTCAGTGTGAGCTGCTGTTCAGTGTGAGCTGCTGTTCAGTGTGAGCTGCTGTTCCCAGTGTGAGCTGCTGTTCAGTGTGAGCTGCTGTTCAGTGTGAGCTGCTGTTCCCAGTGTGAGCTGCTGTTCAGTGTGAGCTGCTGTTCCCAGTGTGAGCTGCTGTTCAGTGTGAGCTGCTGTTCTCAGTGTGAGCTGCTGTTCAGAGTGTGAGCTGCTGTTCTCAGTGTGAGCTGCTGTTCAGTGTGAGCTGCTGTTCAGTGTGAGCTGCTGTTCAGTGTGAGCTGCTGTTCAGTGTGAGCTGCTGTTCAGTGTGAGCTGCTGTTCAGAGTGTGAGCTGCTGTTCAGTGTGAGCTGCTGTTCAGTGTGAGCTGCTGTTCCCAGTCTGAGCTGCTGTTCAGTGGGAGCTGCTGTTCCCAGTGTGAGCTGCTGTTCAGTGTGAGCTGCTGTTCAGAGTGTGAGCTGCTGTTCAGTGTGAGCTGCTGTTCAGTGTGAGCTGCTGTTCAGTGTGAGCTGCTGTTCCCAGTGTGAGCTGCTGTTCAGTGTGAGCTGCTGTTCAGTGTGAGCTGCTGTTCAGTCTGAGCTGCTGTTCCCAGTGTGAGCTGCTGTTCCCAGTGTGAGCTGCTGTTCAGTGTGAGCTGCTGTTCAGAGTGTGAGCTGCTGTTCAGAGTGAGCTGCTGTTCCCAGTGTGAGCTGCTGTTCAGTGTGAGCTGCTGTTCAGAGTGTGAGCTGCTGTTCAGTCTGAGCTGCTGTTCCCAGTGTGAGCTGCTGTTCCCAGTGTGAGCTGCTGTTCAGTGTGAGCTGCTGTTCCCAGTGTGAGCTGCTGTTCAGTGTGAGCTGCTGTTCAGTGTGAGCTGCTGTTCAGAGTGAGCTGCTGTTCCCAGTGTGAGCTGCTGTTCCCAGTGTGAGCTGCTGTTCAGAGTGTGAGCTGCTGTTCAGAGTGTGAGCTGCTGTTCCCAGTGTGAGCTGCTGTTCAGTGTGAGCTGCTGTTCAGTGTGAGCTGCTGTTCAGAGTGTGAGCTGCTGTTCAGTGTGAGCTGCTGTTCAGTGTGAGCTGCTGTTCCCAGTGTGAGCTGCTGTTCCCAGTGTGAGCTGCTGTTCCCAGTCTGAGCTGCTGTTCAGTGTGAGCTGCTGTTCAGTGTGAGCTGCTGTTCCCAGTGTGAGCTGCTGTTCAGAGTGAGCTGCTGTTCCCAGTGTGAGCTGCTGTTCAGTGTGAGCTGCTGTTCAGTGTGAGCTGCTGTTCAGTGTGAGCTGCTGTTCAGAGTGTGAGCTGCTGTTCCCAGTGTGAGCTGCTGTTCAGTGTGAGCTGCTGTTCAGTGTGAGCTGCTGTTCAGAGTGTGAGCTGCTGTTCAGTGTGAGCTGCTGTTCAGTGTGAGCTGCTGTTCAGAGTGTGAGCTGCTGTTCAGAGTGAGCTGCTGTTCAGAGTGTGAGCTGCTGTTCAGTGTGAGCTGCTGTTCCCAGTGTGAGCTGCTGTTCAGTGTGAGCTGCTGTTCAGTGTGAGCTGCTGTTCAGAGTGAGCTGCTGTTCAGTGTGAGCTGCTGTTCCCAGTGTGAGCTGCTGTTCCCAGTGTGAGCTGCTGTTCAGTGTGAGCTGCTGTTCAGTGTGAGCTGCTGTTCCCAGTGTGCAGCCCACTGGAGCTCCCCTTGCACAGCACCCGAGCCCAGCTGCCATCCTCCCCCTGCCTGCAAACCCCCACCCAGGGACCCAGACAAGCCCAAACCACTCTGTTCCTGTTTGCATTTTGCACTGCAGCCCATCCCTGGAGCCCCACTGAGTGCCTCACTGTCCTGCCCCTTCTCAGGACACAAACACAGCCTTGCCCTTTCCCTGTGCCCTGGCACAAGCATCTCAAAGGGCTTCCCCCATCATCCAGCACCACTGATTCACTTTTCCAAAGTTTTAGATCACCAGTTTTGCAATAGTGAGTGTCTTCATTAAAGCCTTGGGTTCTCAGCTGGAGGCAGCTGTGGGAATAAAAGCCCTGGCACAGGAGCAAAGAGCCAGAGCAGGTAATAAATACAGGTACAGGACTGAGAGAGAAGGAACAACGGGAAGGTTCTGAAGCCCAACACACAGACAGGTCTCCACACCCCAGTGACAGACCCAGACTGTCACAGAGCACTGCTGGTGTTAGAACAACCCAGCTCAGGAGACTCAGGGCACTCTGGAGGTAGCAAACCTTCAAAACTTGTCTAATCTGGCCAAGCTGAGATGTTGAGTGAGGTGACTGCAGAGGGGTTCTGCTGAAAGGAGCAGAGTTAACCCTCAGGGGACACTCTGGGACTGGGGTGAGGCACTGCTGCTGCTGCTGCTGCTGCTGCTGCTGCTGCTGCTGCTGCTGCTGCTGCTGTTCCTGTGCTGCCAGGGCTGTGACACACCTGCCTGGGCGACCTGACCTTCCCCAGCACCAAGGAGCTGTGCTGGCCCTGCCCTCTGCACAGCGAGGCTCCAGCTGTGCTCAGTGAGACTCCAGATGTGCTCAGTGAGGCTCCAGATGTGCACAGCAAGGCTCCAGATGTGCAGTGAGGCTCCAGCTGTGCACAGTGAGGCTCCAGATGTGCACAGCGAGGCTCCAGCTGTGCTCAGTGAGGCTCCAGATGTGCACAGTGAGACTCCAGATGTGCACAGTGAGGCTCCAGCTGTGCACAGTGAGGCTCCAGATGTGCACAGCGAGGCTCCAGATGTGCTCAGTGAGACTCCAGATGTGCTCAGTGAGGCTCCAGATGTGCACAGCGAGGCTCCAGATGTGCACAGTGAGACTCCAGGGTGCACAGTGAGGCTCCAGATGTGCACAGCGAGGCTCCAGATGTGCAGTGAGACTCCAGATGTGCACAGTGAGGCTCCAGATGTGCAGTGAGGCTCCAGATGTGCACAGTGAGACTCCAGATGTGCACAGTGAGGCTCCAGCTGTGCACAGTGAGGCTCCAGATGTGCACAGCGAGGCTCCAGATGTGCAGTGAGGCTCCAGATGTGCACAGTGAGGCTCCAGATGTGCACAGCGAGGCTCCAGATGTGCAGTGAGGCTCCAGATGTGCACAGTGAGACTCCAGATGTGCACAGTGAGGCTCCAGATGTGCACAGTGAGGCTCCAGCTGTGCTCAGTGAGGCTCCAGCTGTGCTCAGTGAGGCTCCAGCTGTGCTCAGTGAGGCTCCAGATGTGCACAGCGAGGCTCCAGATGTGCACAGCGAGGCTCCAGATGTGCAGTGAGGCTCCAGCTGTGCACAGTGAGGCTCCAGCTGTGCTCAGTGAGGCTCCAGCTGTGCTCAGTGAGGCTCCAGATGTGCACAGTGAGCCTCCAGATGTGCACAGTGAGGCTCCATATGTGCAGTGAGGCTCCAGCTGTGCACAGCAAGGCTCCAGGGTGCACAGTGAGGTTCCAGATGTGCACAGTGAGGCTCCAGCTGTGCAGTGAGACTCCAGCTGTGCACAGCGAGGCTCCAGATGTGCAGTGAGGCTCCAGATGTGCACAGTGAGGCTCCAGCTGTGCACAGTGAGGCTCCAGATGTGCTCAGTGAGGCTCCAGATGTGCACAGCGAGGCTCCAGATGTGCACAGTGAGGCTCCAGGGTGCACAGTGAGACTCCAGCTGTGCTCAGTGAGGCTCCAGCTGTGCACAGCGAGGCTCCAGATGTGCACAGTGAGGCTCCAGATGTGCACAGTGAGGCTCCAGCTGTGCACAGCGAGGCTCCAGATGTGCACAGCGAGGCTCCAGCTGTGCACAGCGAGGCTCCAGATGTGCACAGCGAGGCTCCAGATGTGCAGTGAGGCTCCAGATGTGCAGTGAGGCTCCAGATGTGCACAGCGAGGCTCCAGCTGTGCACAGTGAGGCTCCAGATGTGCACAGCAGCCGTGCAGGAACCTGTGCTCATTAACTCTCCTCTCCTCTCTCCGAGATGGGGACCAGTGCAACCCCAACCCCTGCAAGAACGGAGCCTCCTGCGAGGATCAGATCAACTCCTACGTGTGCTGGTGCCCCGCTGGCTACGAAGGCAAGAACTGTGAGATTGGTACGTGCCAGCTGCTGCTCTGGCAGAGCCCCAGGGCACCTGGGAGAGCTCCTCTCCTGCCCAGAGGCTCGAGACACTCGGGGCTGTGCTGTAAGGAACGGGGAAATGCAGCCTGCTGCACTGGGGCTGCCAGGGGAACAGCCTGGGGATGCAGCAGTGGGTACCTCTGTTCCTGCCATCCCACCTCTGTTCCTGCCATCTCACCTCTGCTCCTGCCATCCCCATCTCTCCTCCTGCCATCTCACCTCTCCTCCTGCCATCCCCATCTCTGCTCCTGCCATCCCCATCTCTGTTCCTGCCATCCCCACCTCTGCTCCTGCCATCTCACCTCTGCTCCTGCCATCTCACCTCTGCTCCTGCCATCTCACCTCTCCTCCTGCCATCCCACCTCTGTTCCTGCCATCCCCACCTCTCCTCCTGCCATCCCACCTCTCCTCCTGCCATCCCACCTCTGCTCCTGCCCTCGCATCTCTGTTCCTGCCATCCCCATCTCTCCTCCTGCCATCCCATCTCTGCTCCTGCCATCCCCACCTCTGCTCCTGCCATCCCATCTCTGCTCCTGCCATCCCCACCTCTGCTCCTGCCATCTCACCTCTCCTCCTGCCATCCCCACCTCTGCTCCTGCCCTCCCACCTCTCCTCCTGCCCTCCCACCTCTGCTCCTGCCCTCCCACCTCTGCTCCTGCCCTCCCACCTCTGTTCCTGCCATCCCACCTCTCCTCCTGCCATCTCACCTCTCCTCCTGCCATCTCACCTCTCCTCCTGCCCTCCCACCTCTGCTCCTGCCATCCCATCTCTCCTTTTGCCATCCCCACCTCTGCTCCTGCCATCCCCACCTCTCCTCCTGCCATCCCACCTCTCCTCCTGCCATCCCACCTCTGCTCCTGCCATCCCATCTCTCCTTTTGCCATCCCCACCTCTGCTCCTGCCATCCCCATCTCTGCTCCTGCCATCCCCATCTCTGCTCCTGCCATCCCCATCTCTGTTCCTGCCATCCCCATCTCTGCTCCTGCCATCCCATCTCTGCTCCTGCCATCCCATCTCTGCTCCTGCCATCCCATCTCTGTTCCTGCCATCTCACCTCTCCTCCTGCCATCCCACCTCTCCTCCTGCCATCCCACCTCTGCTCCTGCCATCCCATCTCTGCTCCTAGGGAGGGCTCCCTGCACACTCCAGGTCTTTGGCTCAGCTCTGGCTGATGGCAAATGTTGACACAGAGCCCTCCCTTTATGCCCCAGCCCTTCTGGGCCTGCTCAGCCAGGGACACCCTGCTGAAAGCAGAGTTTCCCCATGGAACCCCCATTGTTCCCTTTCCCTTTCTCACGCCAGGCTGAGCAGCAGGTGCTGGGCAGGGCAGGATTATCCTGACTTCCTCTCAATGGCACTCTGCTTAATTCATAATTATAATTATCAGCAGCAACCTTGATTCTGGAGGCAAATAAAAGGCAAATATTTTCCTGATGGGTTGAGGAGTTTATGAAAACCAAACAGCTGATAATTTAAGCAAGAGGGATATTCAGCTCTTATAATATAATCAGGGGCTGTGCAACTCGCATAATGTGCTAGACTCGCTGCACTAATAAAAGATTCTCTTTCTAGTTGTGTTTCTGCTCTGGCAAGAGAGGAGTGTACGTTAAAAAGAGCATTTCAAAGTTGCATCAAATTTAAATAGTCTCATTGCAGATTTCTTGGGGAAGTCAGGAGCAAAAATAGAGCTGGAAGTGAGGCGTGAAGAAGAGCTCTGTAAAAATAGTAAATGATGGCATTAAAATGGCTACAGGAAGGGAGGTGTCCTTGAGGAAGTAGGAGTGGAGTTAATCTGCTGTGAAGTTATTTGGAAACTCACTGAGAATTGCAAGGGCCTCTGCAGACTGGTGGTTTCCCACCTCCGAGGTGTTCCCAGCACAGAGGAGTGAGGGCTGGGGAGGGACAGGAACCTCTCTGTGCCTCAGGCTGGGGTTTGTTCCATCACACATCCCTGGAGATGGCTCCTCCAGGCCAGGCTGGGACACCTCACTGCCACACCAAGGCTGGAGCCCAGTCTGAGCCCAGTTTGAGCCCAGTCTGAGCCCAGTCTGAGCCCAGCCATGATCCCAGCACAGAGCCCTGCTGGGCACAGCTTTGCTGCTGACACTCGCTGCTCTCCCCACTGCCAAAAGCACAAGAGTGGGAAATCACATGGCTTCTTACCCAATATTTGCAGGAGTTCTTTAGGGTCAGGCTGCCAAATTTCAGCCAGCACGCAGCTGTTGGAGGCAGGAGGCTCTGCCAGGGCTCTGTGGGGCTCTAAAACTCCTCAACCTGCCCACTCAAATGAGCAGGGATGGGAGTGTCCTTCTTCCCCATCTCCTAGCAATCAATCATCTATTTTCCATAGTCTGGATCAGCCACGGGGGCTTGCTGAGCCCAAACCCCAGCTCTCAACAAATCTCTGACCAGCTGTGTTTCAAAAGAGCTCTCACAGTTCCTTTTCCATTTTTTTCAGACTTTACTTGTGCTATTAAAAATGGAGGCTGCAAACACTTCTGCAGCCACCAGCCCCCACGGAAGGTTGTGTGCTCCTGTGCTGCTGGCTACAAACTGGCTGAAGATGGAAAGTCCTGCGAGCCTACAGGTTAACTTTTAAATTGTTTTTAAGAGATTTGGGTTCAAGTTTTCAAGGCCTTGTCCTGGATTTAGTTACATGAATTTCATAGAGGCAATATCCTGCTGGAAACCTTGTTGGTTGTTTTCCTGCTTGGCAAAGGTGGAGCCGGACCCTGCAGTTTCCCAAGGGCAGATTTGGGCTCTGGCAGGAGGGGTTCAATGTGAGCATCCCTTTTTTTAGCCTGGGTGAGTGGAGAGGGTGGGTAGCTGTGCAGGAATTTGTTCAAAGGCAAGTGCTATTTCAGATGCTGCTCAGCCAGGCTCCAGCCATCTTACAGTTCTAAATCTGGATCAGAAATTTTCTGAAGGCACGAAGGTGATGTTCAGCTACACCAGCACCCAGCCAGGGCTCACTCCTGTGTTCTTCCAGTAGGAGCTAGTGGTTAGTCACTGATTCTACACTGAGGATGCTCTGAACTTTTCAGAACAAAAGAGGACTTGGCTTCCTGTCACTGCTCCTGATGGTCTGTTCATGGCTGGTCCTGAGCCAGTGTCGATAATCTGGGTTGGGTGGGTACCCGTGGAGCCTTGTGCTGGTGCTGTCCTGCCAGCAGTGTGTATCTGCAGAGTCCCTCAGTGAGAGCTGCACTCTGGCTTAGCTGCTGTACTGGGTGGGGTGGAAGGAAAATGCAGCTTCCCAGAGGGCTGAGGAACATCTGGTTCTCCTCGTGCTCCCCAGCTCTGCCCTGCTCCCAGACCATTACAATACCCATAACTACACTGCACTGACACGTGCAGACCCAACCACAGCAGATGGATTGGGCATGAACACCTCAGCAGCACATCTGGCAGAGAAGAGATTGAGCAGATCAATATTTTGGCATCCAAAGTCAGTTTACCATCGATGCTGTCGCATTTCTAGCACCTGACTGCAGCGTGTTTGCACACCCAAGCTTGCATGCAGGTGCCTGCACAGGGGAGCTGTGTCAGCTGCAGCAGGGAGCACTGAGCTCCTGAATGTGCTGCCTGGCAGCAGTCAGCTCAGGATGTACCTTGGGCTGGGAATCCTGTTAACAAAGGATCTCATCAGGAGCTCGGTCTGTGTTGCCCAACATGCTGTATCACTTTCACTGGACCAGAAAGGTTTACAGCTAGCAAGATCATCTTTCAGCTTGGGTGATTGCCCTTCCTGCAGAAGCTCTTTTGTTGGCTCTGAACCCTTCATTTCATAGGCTAAGCTAGCAGGTACCACTTCCCATCACTCAACACTCATTTGAGTCCTGTTCCTAAAGTGAACTGTTTAAAGGATGAAGTCTCAGTAGGCCACACTCACATCTGATTTTACATTAATGTTTGTTTGCTCAGTGCTTCTGAAAGCTTTTCAGATGAAAGACAATGCCTGGTGCTATTTACTATTTTGACTGCCACTACCAGCAGGAATTCGGCACACACTGCGTGGGAGAGGAATGGGAAGAGCTCGTCTGAAACGAGCCTAGAGATGAGATCTCCATTAACAGAGAAAATACACAACTCTAGGAAGAGTTTATTAATGTTTTCCTCACCTTGGTGCCAAGCAGGATTATCTGTACAATTGGCAGCTGCTGTTTCCTGCCCTCTCCCAGCTGCTGTTTGTTGTTCTGCAGTCACTGCTGGCCAAGCCCCGGCTGCCCAGCAGAGGATTCCCAGGTATGCAGCACACATCCTGCCCAGGGCAGGCACAAACGCTCAGCACAAGCCTTTGTCACTGTTAAAGCGCTTCAGGTGTCATTTCCAAAGCCCAGAAACAATCTGTGCTTTTGCTACATTGACACATCCCTGGTGCTGCGGCTCCAAGGCAGGGTCCCCATGGTCAGCCCCAAACTGTGCTGAGGTGAGGCAGCATCTCCTCCTCCTCTTCAGCCCCTCTGGCCACACAGCCAGGCCCAGCTGCCACTGTTCCTCTCCCAGTGCCATATCCCTGCGGGAGGATCACGGCTCCCGAAGCCAAGAGGAAGCTCACCCGCTCCATGAACACCTTTGAGCACTGGAACATCACCGCTGATGAGGCTGACGATGGCCCTGAGGAGGAGCTGGACAACAGCACGGTCAGCAGCAGCGCTGCAGCCACCACCAGGATCACCCCCGTGCTCAGGACGGGCACACGCGTGGTCGGAGGCTCGGACAGCATGAAGGGAGAGGTGCCCTGGCAGGTACCAGCTCTGTCTGCAAACCTTCTGCAACCCCAGCAGTCGCTTTCTGACTACAGGCTCATCTTTTAAATACCCAGAGCCTGTCTCTGAGGTTAGGCAGGCAATAGTCTCCAGCCTAACAGGAGCACAGCTTCTTTCCATCCGCAGCTTTATGCCACAGCAACAAAACTTGCCTGCGTGGGGCTCTCCTCTGGCAAAGGCAGGCAGAAATCAGAGTCCCAGCAGCTTTGCCTGCTGGGGCACAAAGGGTTGAGCTGCAGCAGCAGATTGCCCAGTAGTCCATGAATGTACCAAAAGTAACCTGAAGGCTGAGGGAAGGGAGTTTTGCAAGGAGCAATGCAACTTATTTTTTAGCTCCATCAGTTTCAGCAGATCACAGAATCATCCAGCAGTTTGGGTTGGAAGGGACCTTAAAGATCACCTAGTTCCAACCCCCTGCCATGACCAGGGCTATCCTCCACTGGTCCAGGCTTACACAAACCCCAGAGTGTGATTTCCCCCTGCTCCCACAGGTTCTGCTGGTTAACAGCAAGGGCTTGGGCTTCTGCGGCGCGTCCATCATCAACGAGAAGTGGGTGGTGACAGCAGCACACTGCCTGAAGCCGGGCTACACCCACAACATCACTGCTGTGGCAGGTGAGCACCTGGGCAGGAGGGGAGGGACACAGGGTGGACAAGGGATGGCACAGGACACTGTGACCGCCCTGATGGGCACGAGGGGCAGGAGGGGCTGCAGGACCTGGCACAGGTAGGGCACGGCCCTGGTGCCGGGGGATGCCCCAGTCACCGCTCCCCGCAGGTGAACACGATCTCAGGAGCGAGGAGCACACGGAGCAGCGGCGCAGGGTGGTGAGGCTGCTCCCCCACCCCACCTACAACGCCTCCATCAACGAGTACCACAACGACATCGCCCTCCTGGAGCTGGAGCGGCCCTTCATCTTCAACAGCTACGTGACCCCGGTGTGCCTGGGCAGCCGAGAGTTCAGCAATGCGCTGCTCCGGCAGGGCAAGGGCACGGTCAGCGGCTGGGGCAAGCTGTTCTTCCGCGGCCGCACCGCCACCACCCTGCAGGTCCTCAAGGTGCCCTTCGTTGACCGGCCCACCTGCCTGAAGAGCACCTCCACCAGCATCCTGCAGAACATGTTCTGTGCCGGCTTCCCCTCCGGGGGCAAGGACACCTGCGAGGGGGACAGCGGCGGCCCGCACACCACCGAGATCGAGGGCACCTGGTTCCTCACGGGCATCACCAGCTGGGGAGAGCAGTGTGCCCTGCCGGGCAAGTACGGCATCTACACCAGGGTCTCCAAGTACGTCAAGTGGATAAAGCAGAACACCAGGCTCCCCTGAGCCCCGGCAGCACCGGGCTGGAGGAGGGACTGGGGAGCTGGAGAGCCCACAGCCATCGCTGGGGTTCTCAGATAGCATCGCATTTCAATAAACATTTCTAAATGAAATAACTTCTGCTCTTGGAAGGCAAAAGTTGGGAGAATGCGACGAAAATGTGGTAATAAGGAAATAAAAAGCCCTTTGAATGATCCATGGCTGCGTTTCTGGATGCGCTGGCACTGCTCTGCTGCTGTAAATCCCCAAATCCCGAATGCAGAGCTCGGTGGAGCAGCAGGGGAACAGCTCACACCAGAGCCCAGAGCTGGCACACAGCAGTGTGGGCAAGGGAAGGCCAGCAGGAGCCCAGGAGGGAGGTGAACACACCAGTGCCACACACAGGGCTCTCAAACAGAGCTTTTCACATCGCTCAGGCTGAGGCACAGCGTGGGCAGCAGCCCAGAGGCAGCTCCTGACAGCCCTGCCCAGTGCTGGAAGGAAAGGGAGCCTGGGGATGGCCTGACCCTGCTGGGATGGATGCAGGGGAGGCTGGGGATGGGGACACCCTGACCCCGCTGGGATGGATGCAGGGGAGCCTGGGGATGGTCTGACCCTGCTGGGATGGATGCAGGGGAGGCACTGGGGACACCCTGACCCTGCTGGGATGGATGCAGGGGAGGCTGGGGATGGGGACACCCTGACCCCGCTGGGATGGATGCAGGGGAGCCTGGGGATGGTCTGACCCTGCTGGGATGGATGCAGGGGAGCCTGGGGATGGTCTGACCCTGCTGGGATGGATGCAGGGGAGGCATTGGGGACACCCTGACCCTGCTGGGATGGATGCAGGAGAGGCTGGGGATGGGGACACCCTGACCCTGCTGGGATGGATGCAGAGGGGACACCCTGACCCCGCTGGGATGGATGCAGGGGACGCTGGCACTGGGGACACCCTGAGCCAGGGCAGGGTGGCAGCAGCTGCTCCTTCAGACTTCAGCAGGAGTGCTGAGGTGCCTCTCCCACTTTCATTGCCACTGCATCCAGCAAGAAACCAACTGGGTCATCTGCCACTGCTTACCTTAAAATCAAAATGCATGCAAGGTTTTAAGTTGTTCCAAGGAAATGAAATAAAACCAACACTGTGAGCACTTTTTTTCTCTAGAATTATAGCAGACAGCTCTTTGAACAGAATTGCACATTCTCAGATGGATTTATTTAACAAGTTTTTAATCTTTAAATATAGATTTAACACATTTTTTACAGGTACATATACAATATAGTTCATTTAAACTTGCAGTCAGAGAAAATTCTCTACTGTAATTTTTACATATACATGAAGAGCCTAGTTCAACAGCATACTCAGGGGAACATACCATGTGCAAAGTTTCAAATGTTAAAAACCTCAGACTGTACATTCAGATTTGCAGAACTTATCAACCTCATAAATTAATAAGAGCTTAGATTTAAAACTATGGAAGACAAAAAAGATTAAAATCATTGAATATGCAATGTGTGCTATGTTTCAGACAAATATTTACAGTTGCACCTCAAAATGTGTATTGTTACCACAGGAATTGTTACCACCATAAACAGCCCCAGCAGTAACTTAA
The DNA here is from genome assembly GCF_030490865.1 of Poecile atricapillus. Lineage (NCBI taxonomy): Eukaryota > Metazoa > Chordata > Aves > Passeriformes > Paridae > Poecile > Poecile atricapillus. Next base: position 19,592,753 of record NC_081260.1, on the reverse strand, counting down.
GACACTCCTCCTTTCCCACCTAATTAGTGCAATGTGGTTGATTGGAAAGGAGATGAGAAGACCCTCCAGGGGCTGAAACCTCTGCCCTGTGAGCACCAGGACTGTGCTGCCGGTGCAGACTGAGCTGGGCCCGGCTTGGGGGGCACAGGGGAGCCCCAAAGGGGAGACCCCGAGGGGAGGAGCAGCCACCGTGGCTGGGGAACCCCAGGAAAGCACAGCAGCTCCATCCCTCCCCCCAAAAACAGTCACAAAACACACCCAGCATGTTTTAACTTAACCTGGGACTGTGTCCAAGGGCCGGTTCACAAATAAAAACCAGATCACAAAGGTCCCCCTTCAGTCCATGGTATAAACATTTCATTTGGCTGGGGCAGAGCAAATTCACTACTGCATGCACATTATTGACCCTGCTCTCCACACACTCAGGTGCTCCTTGCACACATCTGCTCAAAACTTCAAACCACCTGTACCTACCTATGTTCTACAAAAGCAAAACTAGACAAAAAACACGAATTTAAATTAGGAGTCTTCAACATTCTTTTTCCTTTCTCAAAAATTCTATAGATACATTATTGTTAAAGATGCTGAAAAAGTCTTATCACAAGAACATCCTTAGTGCAAACATGGAGATTTAGCTTGGATTTATGGCACGTGTTCCAAAAGTACATACATTAATGTAAACTTCAACACTTGCTAGATACAGGTTTCAGCCCTGGGATGCTTTGGGACCCGAAGTGATTGGTGACAACCCTGAGTTGTCTGTTTGACCTGACCCAGACCTCACTGAAATCAAGGAGGCTGAGAGCAGTGGGCTGGAGTCAGGCCCTAAGTGCAAAAAGAGGATCTTTAGTGTTATTGCATCCTCACGTGTGAGTCAGCCACATGATGCTCTTACAGAACATTACATTCACATAGCTGAAGCAGATATTTAAGAAAAATCCACCCATAAAATCAATTCAGCAGGACATACAGCTTCTTTGTTTGGCTTTTTTTTTTTCTTTTTGGTTTATCAAAACACAACTCTTATTTGCAACTTCAACAGTTGTCAGCTAATAAGTAGGTGAAACCTACTTCAACCTGTAGAGGAAATTTCAAGCATCTAAACAAAGTGTCAGGAAACTGTAGCGTACTTCTCTGATGAAACATGATGTATGTCATGGAAAAACAGCAGGAAAAATGAATAAAATCCCATCATTTCCACAGGCGAAAAAAAACAAAGAGCAGAGAATGGCTTCCTTTATGAGCATGAGAAGCTGCTTAGGACCCCGGTCCCACTCAGTGCAGATGGAGCTGTGGAGGTCTGTGAATGTGATGGATTGTACAGGACAACTCCAACTACTGTGCTATTTCTCTGTAACACTTAGTTGAAAGCTTCCAAAGAGCATGGAAAATAGGATGCTACTAGTTCACCCTTGAGTCAAGGGGAACTAAACTTTCTCGTGTTACACAGGGCAGCATCTATAAAGTAATGGAGAATGGTGTTAATATTAAAGCATCTTATTCCGAGAAATACATTGTTCCCTGTAATCACGTAACATTTGTATAACAGAAAAAGAAATAAATGCACTCCTGCATTTCTCCCTAAAAGCTGAACTCCCACTGGCTTCAGTGAGAGCCTTGACTAAGGCAGGACCACAGGGTTTGACTCATTTCCATCATCTATCACCTCGTTATCACAGCAAGGCCAGCCGATATCTTCTCTGGGCTCCTTATTTTGTCAGGCTGGAAATGTTTCTGGTGATCCTAAAGAGCTGTTCTGTGAAGCTGGCTGGCACAGCAGCTCGGAGAGGAGACCCTGCTTTATGTTTCAAAGGCCAAAGAGAAATCAGCATTGCCACGAAGGGACCCTGGACAGACACCAAAGCTGTGGCTGCAGTCACTGATGTGCCAGAGGGACAGAGCTGTGCTGCAGCTGCAAACTGCCAGGGGCACTTCATCCACACCCTGACAAAGCCTGCACGCTTCAGCCAGCTCACAGCATCCTGAGAAAGCACCCAAAACACCCTGCACAGTTCAACCAGCTCACAGCAGCTGAAAAACCACCCAAAACACCCTGCACGGTTCAGCCAGCTCACAGCAGCCTGAGAAACCACCCAAAACACCCTGCACGCTTCAGCCAGCTCACAGCAGCAAAAACCACCCAAAACACCCTGCACGGTTCAGCCAGCTCACAGCAGCCTGAGAAAGCACCCAAAACACCCTGCACAGTTCAGCCAGCTCACAGCAGCCTGCAAAAACCACCCAAAACACCCTGCACGGTTCAGCCAGCTCACAGCAACCTGAGAAACCACCCAAAACACCCTGCACGGTTCAGCCAGCTCACAGCATCCTGAGAAACCACCCAAAACACCCTGCACTGTTCAGCCAGCTCACAGCAGCTGAAAAACCACCCAAAACACCCTGCACGGTTCAGCCAGCTCACAGCAGCTGAAAAACCACCCAAAACACCCTGCACGGTTCAGCCAGCTCACAGCAGCCTGAGAAAGCACCGAAAACACCCTGCACGGTTCAGCCAGCTCACAGCAGCAAAAACCACCCAAAACACCCTGCACGGTTCAGCCAGCTCACAGCAGCCTGAGAAACCACCCAAAACACCCTGCACGGTTCAGCCAGCTCACAGCAGCCTGCAAAAACCACCCAAAACACCCTGCACGGTTCAGCCAGCTCACAGCAGCAAAAACCACCCAAAACACCCTGCACGGTTCAGCCAGCTCACAGCAGCCTGAGAAAGCACCCAAAACACCCTGCACAGTTCAGCCAGCTCACAGCAGCCTGCAAAAACCACCCAAAACACCCTGCACGGTTCAGCCAGCTCACAGCAGCCTGAGAAAGCACCGAAAACACCCTGCACGGTTCAGCCAGCTCACAGCAGCAAAAACCACCCAAAACACCCTGCACGGTTCAGCCAGCTCACAGCAGCCTGAGAAACCACCCAAAACACCCTGCACGGTTCAGCCAGCTCACAGCAGCCTGCAAAAACCACCCAAAACACCCTGCACGGTTCAGCCAGCTCACAGCAGCCTGAGAAAGCACCCAAAACACCCTGATCAGGAGCTGGGAGCCACAGGAGGGGACAGTCCCAGAGGGGACACAGGACAGTCCCCAATGTCCTCCCCAGAGGGGACACAGGACAGTCCCAGAGGGGACACAGGACAGTCCCAGAGGGGACACAGGACAGTCCCCAGTGTCCTCCCCAGAGGGGACACAGGACAGTCCCAGAGGGGACACAGGACAGTCCCCAGTGCCCTGGTCAGAGGGGACACAGGACAGTCCCAGAGGGGACACAGGACAGTCCCAGAGGGGACACAGGACAGTCCCCAGTGCCCTGCCCAGAGGGGACACAGGACACACAAGCTCAGACCTTCAGGCAGTGTGACTGGGGGGAAACCTTTGCTCAGCTTTATCAGGCATGGAGAGCAGGCACAGGGAATCCCCCTAAGGCTTGGAAGAGAGAATTTGGGATGTTAAAGAAACGAGCAGAGAGTCTGGCATGTAGAACAGGAGCCTGTGCCCACCCGGGGCAGGAAGAGACTCCAAAAATAACCTGGTTCCAATCCCTGCCATGGGTGCTGCAGGGCAGCTGAGAGCTGAGATGCCCTTCCCTGCACTGCCACAGAGCTGCCAAGCCTGATCCCTGCCACACTGGCCACCCAGGGACCTGCAGAACTCTTTTGTCTCCTGCTCCAGTGCAGAGGAGGAGCTGGGATTGCAATGCTGGAGCCCCAACCTTCCCTGAAATGAAGAGATAATCCTGCATCTCCGTGTTAACTCGTGGAAAAGCCAAGTCAGTTAACCAGGCAATGCCTGACCACTTGCAAGGCACAACACAGAGCCTCAGCAGTAGCTGCATTCTGAGTATTGCTCTTTCTGAGCACAGCTCTCCCAAATATTTTTCATTTTGAGCTCTGCATGTTACCACCTGCAATACAAAACTGTTCCTTCGCCGTGCACATTAAAAAATCCCACCGTGGGTTTGCACAGCAGACAGAATGAATGTGTTTGGAAGAAAGCAGCAAGGACTCATCTCAGACCTTACAGCTAGAGGCACATCAGAAGGAAAACCCATTTTCAAAACCATCTCCAAGCCAGCCACCTTTCTCCCAGAGAACCTCATGGCTTCCATCCAGGCCAGGATTTACAAGAGGAGAGTGGATTTGCAAAGCTGGAATGGCTGGGGAGTGAAGCATTTACCAAATACCCCTCTGCTAACTTAAAATGGACAGCAAAACGTTCCCTGTAACTTCAATACGATTTGTATTGGCTCAACACATATAATACTAATTATTTATTATATTTATGGACTAATTAGCAGGAGGGGAGAGGAACAGCTTGTAGGCATGCAGGTAGCAGCCATCCTGTGGTGGGCCACAGTATAAATCTAAGGAGAAATGTGAAGGTAAGAGAACCATTTACTCTATTCAGCTAAAGGCTTTGCTCTGAAAAAAATCCCAAACCCCAGATTTGTATGAATTCTGCTATGATATTCTGTGGCTGGCCATGGAGTTTTATTTAGGGGAACCTGGAGCTGAGCAATAAGAGAGGCACTGCTCCCATGAAATGCCAGAACTGCCTCTCCCCCAGCCCTGAAGTGACTCCAACACTCCCCAAGCCCCTGGGGATCCCACAGCTCAGTGGGTTTTACACTGCCAACATGCACAGCAGCGTTTCAGCACACCCAGCTGATGATCCCTGAGGGTTCTGACACCCCCTCCTGTCCCTGCTTCACTCCACGAGCTTGGCTTGATTCTCCCTCTGCTATTCTGGAGCAAGAGCTCCATCTTCTGAAGCAGCAGGAAAGAACCCAGTCCAGACACTGCCAAGGACTCGGTGTCACCTGCAGGGAAGTGACCAGCCCCAGGGCAAAGGCAGTGCTCACTGCACAAGAACTGTGTGAAAATCAGTTTACAGAGTGCCAGCTGCTCCTGGCTGTAAGGACACATTGCTGAAAAGCTCTGGGAATAGCTCTAGGAAACAGCAAGAGAACATCCTACATCAGCCCCCAGTATTTCCTGGGGTGTGTAAGACTGGAATCATGCCTCTGGCCTGCAGGCATGAGCAGAAACAGCAAGAGAGACCAGTTACCTTCACAGGGGACACAGGCTGAGTGTGCTCAGCCCTGGGACACGGCTCTGGAGTGCCTGGGCACTGCTGTGGCACTCACAGGAGGCATTCTCTGTGGTTCCACCCCGTGCAATTCCCCTCAGCCTCTACCCAGCAGCTTTATAAACCAGTCTAGAGCTGACAGTCTCCAGGTTTTTGTGGATCTGAGCACTGACAGTGCAAACCAGAGCTCAAAGTTTCCCAGCACCCTTTTTCTGAGATGCATTCCCAGCTGGAAAACCCTTCAGCACAGGAGCTGGTGAGGTGGGGTAGCTAAACACAGAGAGGAGATCAAGGTTGCCATTACTGCACTGGAAACAGGGTGCCAGTAAACTCTGAACACTGGTTAGCAAACTACCCCTTACAGAAAGTCAGCAAACCTTCAACCTGTGAAATTCAACTGCCCTGCAACAAAGGGGATAAAAAAACCTTCCTGTATGGGAAGGATTTCACTGAAAATATACAAAAACCCATTGTGAGCTGACTGGAATTTTAAGCCTTTCAGATGGCTTCCTTCACATTCATCAAAATAATAGATTCTGACAGAAAAGAAGTATTTAAAGAGAAATCTCCTTGCAAAATTTGCTTCATACAGTCATAACTAGTATTTTTTTATTTTTTTAATGGGCTAAGTCTATGTGGGCTTCCTGAGCTGCTCCATCTCCAACCCTGGTCTCCATCTGCAGAGGACAGCATGGTGATGAGGCAACAATGGTTGTGGTGATGCTGTGGCAAGGGCAACAGGCTGCTCTTAAGGCATTTTCTTGTGTCGTCTCTTATGCTTCCCTATCTATTTCTATGTACAGGTACAGCTAGAAAATGAGAAATGTGGGTTTGGAGCCTCTAAGCCTTTGGCTGAAACCTGGAAAGCTGTTTGTTATAAACTTTATCTAAGGATGGATTAACCAGCAGGCAGCAGTGAGGGCAGGAGAGAGGCAGCAAGGAGGAAGTATTGCCTTTAGTGCTGGGGTCAGGCCACGATGTCTTTTGCAGCAGGAGGGGATTTTGCTCAGGTACCTCCTGTTCACACGGGGTTTGAGCTACAGCAGTGAGGAGGCAAAACAGTCACGGGGATCCCTGGTCAGACTCCATCTCTTCTCCCCGGTCTTCTACCCAGTGCTCTTGCAATGAAATCTATGTTTTTAAATGCTTGGTTTTAATTTACTAGTGCCTAAAGTCTCAGAAACGTCTTAGAGTGTTAAAAAAAGAAACAAGCAAAAAGCTTAATTTACTAGTTTTGCAGGCTTTTTGGAATAGCTGCTTGCTTTTCTATTTTTCCAGCAGAGGCAGATGCAGCCAGATTTAGTACATCAAGTGTAATGCCAATGGCTGAAAAGACCTGATTTGAGATATGAAATATTTCTGCTAGGCGTGCTATCAAATACCTGCAACTTTGGCATTCCGAAATCTGCAGTCACCGACTACAATCTGCAGACTGTGCACAGGAATCCAGCCTTCTTTTCTTCTGTTTAGGTTTTTCACCAACCTTGGAATGACAACAGCATTAGGAACAGAAGCCAACCAAGCCAGAAGCAGTTTGGTGAGGGCACATTCTACACAGCTGGGGGTGCAAGCAACAGTTTGTTCAAACCAGGGAAGCATTTTAACAGGACCTGGCCATGCATTTAAAGTATTCTTCCCACCTAAATTTAGGAACCTAATTAAAAACCTACACTTCTTTGGACAATGAAGAACAGGACTCCCTGTCAAGTCATTCTGCCTGAGACCTCCAGAGATGCCAGCTGAGGAAAACTGGCTACTGAAGGAGTCAAGGGCAATGATTCTTCTCACTCCTCTGCTCTTGAGTCTGGTGGGATGATTTCAGTCAGGGAACTATAACCAAATTCAAGCCAAGATTTAGGCAGCTGGAAATACTCATGCTCATACTCATGGCAACCCTCTGTCTCACTCATGCAGTGAAATTTGTGCTAACAACAAAGCTTGGTGTGAGAAATCTTTGACTGGCACTGGCTGAAGCCCCCAGGAGTGGTGAACTTGCAGCAAACCTGAGATGCTTTGCATCTGCTTTTGATAACAACAAACTGAATTTTTCAAAATGCTGTGGGACCAGATGGTCCTTGCAGATCCCTTGCAATTGAAATATTCTATTTTATCCTAGTCTGATTTCCCTTGAAGTGCAAGGGCTGTAGCTGTCAGCCAGGAATCCTGCACAGGGCATTGACATCTGTGCATTCACAAGCTCCTGCTAACACCACCCTTCCCACACCCCAAACAGGGCTTTAGCACACTGGGCACCCTCCTACTACCCCAGCTGGCTGATGAGAGCTGCTCAGAACCACCCTGGAAAGAGCCAGAAACCTCAGCCAACTTGATGTGAATCTGAGGGCCCCTCCAGACAAGGACTCTGCTGGAACACTCAGGGGTGTTCCCAGGGGATGCTCCCAGGGGATGCTCCCAGCCACCAGCAGAGCAGCAGCTCTGAGGAGTTCTCTCTCTCTGTTCACACACAGAGTCTGCAGCCACCCCAGGAAACACTCCTGCCGCTGGCTGAGGGAGGAAAATGCCTGGTAATTACTCCCTGTGGCTGTTAATAAGCCCAGAGGAACAAAGGCTGGAGCTGGGCAAAGGGAAGCACCATCTGAAGTGGGAAGAGCACGGCAAGAGGGGCTGTGGAGGTGTTGGTAAAACCCAGCTCATGCAGGGACCCGTGGCAAGGGAAGTCCTGACTTGTTTCCCCAGGCCAAGCCAGCGTGGATGGCACCTGATCTTGGCAAGAGAATGAATTCTCCAGCTTTCTGGAATGATCTGAAGCTCAGAGCACAGAGTATCACCAGGCAAGGGACATTTCAAGGGACTGCCCTGCAAGCCTCACAGATAAGGCAAAGTAACCCTAAAATACCTACCACTGTCCCTCACCATCTTCATGCAAGAGCTGAATTTCATCCCCGTTTTTCACCAGCAGATCCTCTGATCCTCTCCTCTTGCAGTCTGCAAGGGCTTTGTATTTTCCTGGAGACTGTGGTAGAGAGAAAAACTTAACTTTTTTAGCTGCATTTCATATCATGCAGCTGTGATTTCTGACTGCTGCAGGGAAGGTGACAGAGCCCTACCAGCTACCTTAATTAAAATTATTTCAAGAAACGGTGGCTGGGACACTTTCTCATTCCCCAAACTGAGATATGGAAATTCTGAGAGACTTGGACAAGACAGTAAGGAGAACAGGGCAGGGTGAGAACCCCCAGGCTCTGAGGTTATCCCACCTTCACCTACCAGCTGGTTCCCATCCTCCTCCTCGGTGTCTGAGCAGTTGGACAGGTACTGGTGGCCCGACCACTCCTCCAGCCCCTCGCAGATCTCCAGCGACTGGGACATTCCTGGCCAGCCTGCAAGAGAGCGTGGGGCTCATCCTGGAGCCCAGAGGCACAGGAGGGCCCCAGAGGGAGGGAAGGGGCCATACTTCTGTGGGGCTTGTTCTGGGGGGACACCAGGCCGCTGTCCAGCATCACCGGGCTGCTGCGCTCAGAGTCGTTCTCTTCGGAGCTGATGGAGGCTCTCTGCTGCTTCCTGAACAGGCACAAAAATAACAAAAAAACCTCGGCTTTACTTCACACAAACTCCCTAAGGTTTTGTTAAACAGGGTCAGAAATAATACTGGTACCTCTTACTGTAATGTTTCTGGGAAGAGAAAGGACTTAGTGCCCAGTTCTCAATCATTTTGGGAGAGGGAAGGGAGCTGCTGCAGTCTCTCCCCTGAGTTAGAGCCCTGGCTTTGCTCTGTCTCTGTCTGCAGAGGAGCTGCAGCTCAGCTGGAGCTGCTCCAGGGTGCCCCTGGCAGCCCCTGTCCCCAGCAGCACAGCCCTGCTGTCCCCTGCCCAGGGATGGCACTGGGTGCCACCCCAGGATGGCACTCACCTGCCACCCCAGGCTGGCACTCACCTGCCACCCCAGGATGGCACTGGGTGTCACCCCAGGCTGGCACTCACCTGCCACCCCAGGCTGGCACCCACCTGCCACCCCAGGCTGGCACCCACCTGCCACCCCAGGCTGGCACTCACCTGTCACCCCAGGCTGGCACTCACCTGCCACCCCAGGCTGGCACTCACCTGCCACCCCAGGCTGGCACTCACCTGCCACCCCAGGCTGGCACCCACCTGTCACCCCAGGCTGGCACTGGGTGCCACCCCAGGCTGGCACTCACCTGTCACCCCAGGCTGGCACTCACCTGTCACCCAGCTGCGAGGACAGTGGCAGCTCCGAGCACGAGCCAGGCTGCTGCTTCTCCACTGCTGCCAGGGCAAGCACAGACAAAACACAGCTCTTTAATAGCAGCTCTCACCCTTGAAGCATTACCTCGAAAATGAGCCCTTTTGTACAGCCCTACTGATTTCTGTTCAGAGAAAAACACACCTGTGGACTCCTGCAAAGGACAGGCTTGGTTATGATTAAAGAGGAATGTCAGCACAAATCCAACACTGAGCATGCTACCCAGGACCACAATATGCTTAAAATTAGGCATCTGTTATGTGTCTTGTTGAATTAAACCTATGATAACCAATGTGAAATAATCCCCAAGGTAATGACAACCAGAAAAATGTACTTCTGTGATCTATTTTCACATGAGCACCCAGTTTTTACTGCTCCAAGTTATGTTATTTCCCTGCAATGTAAGGCCTCACTCCAGAGTTTTGCTACCAGGTTCCTAAAAATCAATTCTCCAGTGAGAATTAGTGGACTTGAGGATCAGCAGTGTGACAATAGGAAAGCTTCTGCTTCAGAGTCAGTCACAGGAAAATTGATCAAATGTACCTTTTATAAGCTCTTGCTGCTTGAACAAAATTTTTCTTATTTCATTCAACCATGCCATTTTCAGATCTACTGTTTGGGCCTGGAAGAAGAGAAAATTGTCTGAATTTTGAATTAAGAGTCATCCATTATAATGTAGGAATAAAATCTTACTTTTCTATGCTGTAATTATCTGAAATCCTCTTTTTTTCCCAAAGCTACTACTAAATTTTAAACAGTCTTGATCTTTTAAAATTGATGATTCCCACCACATCCAGGCAAGGCAGAGTGGAAATTGTAGAGCTATCACTACAACCATAAAGATGAGTGAGACATTTTCTGAGGATGTGCAAATCTCCAGATTTCTGAAGCTACAAACCTGCACCACATAAACCTCTTCTCGCCCGCTGTACCAGATCTCAAACTTCCGATGATCTCCTTTCACATTCTCAGTTATTCCAACTGCATTCATCTGCAAATCCAAACAAAAAATTAAACAGAACACAAAGCTCCCTCTTCCCCAGGAATCCAGAATTTTGACAGCAAGTTAAACCTGTTTTCACTGACTTTAACATGTTTCAACAATTTTAATTTAAGTAGCAACTGAAAGTCATTATCTGTCTCATCCCTCCTGACTTTCTATCAGCTGCATTTTGGATAAGCTTTCCAAAACAAATCAATGGACCTTTGGGAAGTTTTCATTTGGGAATCAGTGGAACTAACTGAAGCATCATCTCAGCTGCCTCTTTCAGCACAGAATTTCTCAGATTTGGCACATGAGGATTTATTTATAAATACATGACACCTTATTTGCCCACATACATTATTTCTGCCATATTATTCTTTACTCACTAAATTCTTTGTTTCCCTTTGCCAGTGATCTTTCAAACCCATTTGTGAAGCCCTTCGCTCCTTCTAAGGGAATTTGAGTTCAATGCCTTTTGGCCCCTGACCATCCCTGCAGTGGTGACAGCACCCTAGGAAGAATGAGCCCTTCTTTCCAAAGAAAGGGTTAATTTTTGGGGTACAGCCTGAGCTGGCCCAAGCCTGGCCTCCAGGACCTGCAGGCTTGAAGCTGAATTGTGCTTTACTCATTACCAGCCACTACTTTTGATAGTTTGGATGAAAACACCAAAGGCCCAAATCCTTCAGGATCTGCACAATGTGACCCACCTGAACCAAGCTCAAACCATGATTAGAGACAAGAAACCTTCAGCAACAGGAGACCCCTGACCTCCCTCCTGTGAGGCCATGAAAACTGCTGTGATACCTGATACCCCATGAACCATCCTCTCCCTTAAAGCAGGGATTGCTGGCAATTACTCACTGATTAAAGGATGGTCAAAAATAGCTCAGGTATCTCACTTGCATGTTCTGGAACAGATGTAATAATAAAGGTATCATCTATCATAAATTATTCACGCAGACTGGATTAGACAAATCCACTACAAACACAAACAAAACCTTAGAAATAACATCTGCTCAACACTGCTGTTCCTCCTTGATAATGTGTGTGTGCCCAGAGCTTTTGTTCTGAAAGACTTTGATGATTTACAGAGTAGGTACCATGGACAAATGTTCTGTTCCAACTGCTTCACGTGCTGGTGCCCCTTTGCAGGGACATGAACAGCCTCAGGGACAGCAACCAAGCTGATCTTGACATCATAGAAACATTTAGGCTGGAAAAGACCTGAGACCAACCATTCCCTCAGCCCTGCTGAGGCCACCACAAACCCCTGTCCCCAAGTGCCACATCCAAGTGCCTTTAAATCCCTCCAGGGATGGGGGACCCCCTGCCCTGGGCAGCTGTGCCAGTGCCTGGCCACACCTCATAGCCAGGGAAACCCCCCTGGGAAAACTTGAGGCCATTTCCCCTTCAGAAAGCTGGATGAGGCTCTGCTTTAATTTTATAAAAACTTAAAATTGATGAAAGCTCTTGGAAGAGCAGCCTAGAGAGCACCTCATCCCAGCACTGCAATTCCCAGCTCTGTGCCTCTTGTTCACCTTGGCAATTTATAGAGGCTCCCACAAAACTGCCCAGGCTTCAAGATATTAGAAATTGTAGATGATCTACGAAGGTGATGCAAAGAACAAGTGCCAGGAAGAGACAGATTTAAGGTTTGTTCATTCAGGTCAGTGGATTTTAAAATTCCATTTCCTCTCCCTGCCCAGGATTTACTGTCAGCTGCTGGATCACTGCAGTGCAGCCCAAGCTGGGTTAGTGCAAAGCTCTGGGATGGTGCTGACCTGCACCAGCTTCCACCTGGCACCAGGCAGATCTCCCTGGCATCCTCTGGGTCACTGACTCACCTGAAGAGGTGTTTACCACTGCTCCTTTCACTCAGGATGCAGAACATCATCCTGAGGGTTTCTTTTGTTTGTTTTATGGATGATCCATTACACAGCATCTACCCAACAACTCATTTCAATCCTGAATCCCCAAAATACATTGCTGCAAAGAAAAACAATTTCCTGATATTTAGGGACGTGGTGTAGTGGTGGATTTGACAGTGCTGGTTTAACAGTTGGACTCAGTGATCTCAGAGGTCTTTTCCACTATCAGTGTCTGTGATTACAAATCAAATAAATGTCAAGCTCCAGAAAGAGGGTTTTGCCCTCAGTACAGCAATTCTCAAAACATACGAGAGCAGATGTAATCCTGTCACATCCACGGATTCTCTAAGTCCACCCTCTGTGTCAAACCAAACAATTGGAAAATGAGTCCTCTCGAGGCAGAGGAAACCTGTGGACACATTGTCTGGACTCCTGAGCCTGGGATTTTCTCCCCTGAGCTGCACTTCCCCCTGGCACCTCTTCAGTCCTTTCAAAAGCATTCATGGTAAAACAAGCCCTGCAGGGGAAACAAGCTCTCCAGAAAGACAATGATGCTTCTTGGGGAAAACACTGGGTACCAAAGCATATGGCCTGAGACTTGCTTTTATTACATCATTTGTAACATGCACCAGAGCTGAACAGACTTCTCTGCTGTTGCTCTGTTTTCTGACAACTTAAATCCCTCCCCAGACCCCACTGAGAGCAGGGACCTGCAGCAGGGATCTGCTCTGCCTGCAGCTTCTCAGTGCTCCCAATCTAAAATATACCCCTATGGGCTTCCATTTTTCAAGAAGAAGAAGGCAGAGCACTGAGGAGAAAATGCTGATATTAGAACTGCTGATCACATGCAGTGTGCCAGGTGGCCTCTTTTAGAGCAGCACTTTGGGAATTTTATTGATAATAGTATTTCTAGGGTTGGGACAGTTGTTTACATCCCTCACATTTTGCCATAGGCTACCCCTGTCATCTGATAATTGTCCTTTCAGCTGCAGTTGGAGCCTGCCAAAGCAGAAGGGAATGGGGAGGAAGAGGAGTTAACCCTGCATCCTCCTGGGGTGGAGAACAGGGCTCAGGAGAACAGAGCCTGCCCTGGGCCAGGAGGAGCCCCCTGCTCTCCCAGGTGGGCTGGGGAGGACACAATGCCCTTCCACAGCCTCAGGCACTCCTGGAACACGGACTGGAGCAGGAGACCAGCACATCTGTACCCCTGGCACTGCCCCAGCTCCATCTCCCTGGCACTGCCCCAGCTCCATCTCCCTGGCACTGCCCCAGCTCCATCTCCCTGGCACTGCCCCAGCTCCATCTCCCTGGCACTGCCCCAGCCCTGACCCCCAGTCCAGGGGCTCTCCCAGCTGCTGTCTCAGCTCTGGGGGTGCTCAGAGTTCACTCAACCAACAGCTTTCCATGGATATGTTCAGAGTTCACCCAACCAACAGCCTTCCATGGATATGGTCAGAATTCACCCAACCAACAGCCTTCCATGGATATGGTCAGAATTCACCCACCCAACAGCCTTCCATGGATATGTTCAGAGTTCACCCACCCAACAGCCTTCCATGGACATGGCACATCCCTGTGAGGCATCACAGCCCTCAGCAGCAGCAGCAGACAGGACACTGTGTCAGAGAAGAAATCCCCCCTGGCTCTGCAGTTCCTGCTCTGCAATGTACATGGCTGTGTAAAACATCCTTACTTTCATAAATAAAAATATAAACTCCTTACTTTCAGGAAGTGCTTAAAGCTGTAAGATGAGGTTTTGTCATATCCATCTCCGTGCTCCTCTCGCTTCTTGCAGAAGACCAAAGCTTTCTCATACAGAAACAGGTGCCTCTGCATGGGCTTGAACCTGGCCAGATCCTTCATTTTTGTTGGCCCTTTTCGGTGTCCTGTCCAAACACTGAAAGATCCCTGCATCAATACCTTCCCCAGTTCGCTCAGGTCACCCTGGGGACAGCGTGACAAACAAAAAAGGAAGAAAGAGACGTCAATTGAGACGTAAGAGGACTCTGCAAACAATGATGGGACACAGGGGACTCTGTTCCAAGGCACGTCCCTCTAAGAATAGGTCTTCCCAGAAGGATCAGAGGATCTTTTGGGAGGGGTGACCTGGTGCCAGGGGGGGCCATGCACAGGTCTCATGCAGGGCTGCAGAGAGTCTAGAAAGTCAGAAACTGGAAGAACTAAAAAGAGCAGAAAACCATCCAGCTCCTATGGAAGAGCACTTTGAGAGCTCTGGGCCAGGGAAGTGAGATCTGAGCCTGAACTGAGTCTCAGAAGATGGAATTCTCCAGGAGGCCAGGCCTGGGACCAGCAGCTTCCCTGAAAGCCAAGGAAAGACAACCACCGCAATGGGAAAGGCTCAGAATCAGCCTCAGAGTCACTTGCTAAGCACAGAATGGGAAATGCTATGAAAACACCCCAGGTGAGTTATTAACTCACTGGAAAAATACTGCAGAAAACCACAAGGTGGCAAGTGTGGGCACCGTGTGGCTCTGGATATTCCCAAAGCCCTGGAATCAGAGGGAAGATTGTCACCTGTGAGGGCTCCCCGAGCCCACTCCCTTGGAAGCTGTTCTGGAACTCAGCTCACACATTCTGGGCACCCTCCATTCCCAGAACACCTCCCAGCCTCGTGCAAGGGCTCTCATTGCTCAGAGCTACTCACATCGTATCCTGTGATTGAAATCTGATGCATGGAGTCATTGACTGACTTCAGCAAATCCAGCATCGCAACCAGAGCTTCTTGAAGTTCCTGAACTCCATCACAGCTCGTGCTGTACTTTAGCAGCTCCTGAAAATAGAAAGAGGAGAGCACGTGTTTGCACTTGAACAAAGCAGATTTTTCCACCTTGCCTGAAGTTTCCAGTGCCCAGAAGTGACCTACACCGAGTTTCTTTTTTCATGTCACTGAAAAAGGGAAAAGGAATAAAGGTTCCCTCTAAAGAACAGTCAGTACAAGGCATGGAACAGGTCAAGGAGGGATGGCCTGTTTTTAATGTGTTTCCTTAAGGTGGTGTCAGCATAGAGCAGCATCACATTCTTCTGATTCTCTGTCTTGTGTTTTCCTGCCTGGTAAGATAAGATATGGCAAATAAGGCTGGGGTTTTTCATCAGCTGCCAATATGCCCTCAAATGAGCTTGCAGCAGATACCTGTCTTCAGACTGGCAGACACAAGGAACAGAATTTATAACATCCAGAGCCTTCAAGTCAGCAAATGGAAGACAGAATTTTACCACTGAGATAAAATTAGTTTCATTTCAAATCTCCTGTGCCCACCTACAGCTGCATGAGTACTCATTCACGAGGCTAGAAGGTACCACCCAAGTGTTATTCCTGCCTTCCAAAGTGAGAATAACAGCGCTGCCCTGCCTCAGACAGGGGACACAAGAATAAATGCATTAAAGATTACAGGTGCTATCAACACCTGAGGAGAAGAAGAGATGCAACAATATATTTCATTCATCCGATTCCCATGATCAACTTCAGCTCGGTTTTCTTACAAATGCTTCTGTAATTTTGTATCTCTGAACAGATTCAAACAGTCTGTCCTTAAAAAATAGCCTGTTAAAAGCACTTGTTCCTTTTTCAGATATGTGAACATTCATATTCACTGAAATTCGCTTCAGGAGAGGCCGAGATAAGCAATAAGTCATCCAAAGCTTAGTGCTGATTTACAGGTAACCTTTAATTGAAAAATAAAACAAATCTAATCTATCTGCTGATGCCCTTTGAAAGCAGAACATGAAATACCTTCAGAAGTAACTGGTATTTTGTCAGGCGCTGCACTGGTTTGAGCAGATAGGAATCCAGCCCCAGTTTGTGTTCTAATTTTCTTTGGCATTCCTGGAACACAGAATTCAGAGCAAGTTTTGCACCATCTGTAGTTATTCCAACAGCACCACCGTGGGGTTTGAGGACTTCAAAGATTTCATGTCCAAGTGTTGAATGGTACCTACAACTAAAGAAATATTACAACAACCTGCAGAGTAACACGAGTGGATCTGCACTCCTGGGGTACCAGAACCTCCAGCATCCCTTTTTGTGAGAATTTAGGGTGCTTTTTTCACACAACACCAACCAAAATGCAGGAGAGCTGTGGCTCCTCGAGGAGGGGATCTAGGACAAGCCCCAGGGTGGGAAGCAGCAGCTGACCTGGAAGAAGGCGCTCTCGGAGCACTGCCTCCACAGGGACTCGGAGCGGGGCTTGTTCTGGCAGTACTTCTCATACATCTGGAAATCCTCCCTCTGCAAGGCAAGCCAAGAGCCAAGTCACCCCAGGGACCCAACCCTGCTGGGCAGCAAGTGAGGCCAGCACCAGAGGATGTGTGCCCTCAGCTCTGCTGCCAGCTTTAATGGCCAGCACCAGAGGATGTGTGCTCTCAGCTCTGCTGCCAGCCTCAATGGCCAGCACCAGAGCATGTGTGCTCTCAGCTCTGCTGCCAGCTTCAGTGGCCAGCACCAGAGCATGTGTGCTCTCAGCTCTGCTGCCAGCCTCAATGGCCAGCACCAGAGCATGTGTGCTCTCAGCTCTGCTGCCAGCTTCAATGGCCAGCACCAGAGCATGTGTGCTCTCAGCTCTGCTGCCAGCTTTAATGGCCAGCACCAGAGCATGTGTGCTCTCAGCTCTGCTGCCAGCTTCAATGGCCAGCACCAGAGCATGTGTGCTCTCAGCTCTGCTGCCAGCTTTAATGGCCAGCACCAGAGGATGTGTGCCCTCAGCTCTGCTGCCAGCTTCAATGGCCAGCAGTGAGTGAGTGTGGCTGAGGAAAGCAGAGCTGGGGATCACAGCCGGCCCCACAGCGCCTGCTCTGCCCCATCTCTGCTGGCCCTGAGGGGCAGGAGCCCCTCACTCAACCAACATCAGCGAGGTGCTGCAGAGTGCCACACACCAGGAGAAACAGCGGCCTTCACTCTGCTTCCTACGTGAAAATGATTCACCCACCCTGTCTAGGAAACAACATCCCACTCTCTCGGGTGCTCCCAGGCAGTTTTCCAAACTGTGCAGGAAGATTCTGCAAGAGATGGGAGAAGGGACAGAAAGGCAGCAGTGAGCAAGGTGAGGTTGGGGAATTCCAGCATTCCAGGATCAGTGTGATAAAAGGGGAACACAGCAGCACCATACTTGTTGTGGAAGTCATAGATCTCGGGCATGTTTCCGAAGAGCACGTCCTTCCTGCTCCTCAGCACGGGGGGCAGGAGCATCAGCATGGCAGGATTATCCATCTCAGCTCTGTAGCCCTGCCAGATGAAAAAGGGCTCATCACTCAGCTGCCATCCCCTCAAAGGCAGGTGAAAAGGGGACATGAACACATTTTCAATATGATCTCTTTGTTTCCAAGTGCAACATCCCTTTTACTCCCTGTTTTTTGGTCTCTAAATCCCTGTCTTTCAGTCCCTGGGCACACGGGGCTGTGGTCCAGAAGGGAATGGTGTGGGACAGCTCCTGTGGGGCTGGCAGCACTGCAGAGATGCTCCCAATTCTCCAAAGGCTGCAGGAGAGGAGGCACAGGAGTGCTTGTGTGGGTCATGGCAGTGTGTGTGTGCAGCCCCACACAGCCTCACCAGAACCAGAGCCAGAGCTGAGCTACAAACCAGACACAGCTG
Source organism: Poecile atricapillus (assembly GCF_030490865.1). NCBI lineage: Eukaryota > Metazoa > Chordata > Aves > Passeriformes > Paridae > Poecile > Poecile atricapillus. Next base: position 19,574,971 of record NC_081260.1, on the reverse strand, counting down.
GAGATCAAATCAAAAGTCAATGGGCTTTCTGCCCTTGCACAAGGCATGCTGAGCACTGGGGTCTTGCTCAATGCTTCAGAATTCTGGATTCTGTGGCTCCACTTGCCCCTTGAAATCACTTCCAGGCTCCCAGACTGGGGAGGAGATGGAAGGGACAACACTGAAATACGAATTGTTGGGTGGAACTAGGGAAGAGTGTAAAGCTCCCCAGGGTAACAGCCCATCAGTGCAGCAGGTATGGCAGATCTCCTCACTGCAGAGCTCAGCAGTGCAGAGAGCCCCCAGGAATGGCATCAGCCACAGCTCAGGCTGGCCCTGCTGCTCTCCAAGGACTGAGGCCCTTCTCCATCAGCAGAAAATGTGTTCAGTATGTACAGCACATCTCCTCTGCCTTCCCAAACTAATCTCTCACACTCCCTGTGCTTGGAATCAATATTCCTTGTATTAAGCAGGCATTTTGTAGTTGATTAAGGATGCAATAGATGATAAGTATCTGGACAATTAGTCATTTTTATTTAAGGCCAGCAAGCAGGCTCCCCTCTTTAAAGGAAATACAATTTCCAGAATACTGAAGTCTATCTGTCCATTTTTCTCTATCTAGACTCGATGTGCACAGCCATAAATCTGTGTACCTGCCAACTGCTTCATCACAGAGAGTGGTTTAACAAAAAACCCAATCAGTGCAGGGAAATTATGTGTAACTACCTGCAGTGCATCAGATTTATATCCTGCTTGCTCCTGGGTGAGAGAAATGTGACAGGGGGGAGCTATTTAACAGCCAACTTGTTTTGGCCATCAGCAAGAGTTATTTTGGAGTAAAGTAGTAATAAAGTGTAAATGACAGTATGAGAAATCATTATCTGCTTTCTAAAGTAATGTGCTTCATACAGTCACGAACTTCATAGTATTGAGACAGAATTCTCCCAAGGATAGAGCACAAGCTGTTTCCTTTTGTTTCCTAAAGGTAAAGGAAATTAGAGAACTGTAAAAAGAAACAGCTTTTTGTATCTTTTACAGGCCCTGCTAAGGCTAATTACCAATGCTTTTGTGTACAAACAGAAGGATTCTCCTTTGTTGTCGATGAAAAGCTCATCCTGACACCTCCTGCAGATGTTTCCAACAAAGAAAACCTAAAGAGCAAACTGGAGCATTTCTGACTAGATTGGGACCTGGCAGTCTGGTGGAAGGCTGCCCTGTCACACCTTTGCTCAGTCTGACAGTGGCAGGGGCCCTTTTGTAGTCACAAATTCACAGGGAACTGTAGCGAGCAACCTGGAGAAGTCACTCACCGTCAAAACAGTGAAGAGTTCCTCCACATACACTCTCTCTGTTTCTATGAGCTCATTTATGACATGACTAAAATGAAAAAATAGAAGTGTATTATTTTCAGGTCAATAAAAAGCCCCACAGGTGATCAGTGCAGGCCAAGGAGCCCAAAGCATGTGTGATATCATCAATAACCCAGAGGTAAAAGCACAAGAGACCACACCTGGGACAGGCTGGAGGAGCACAGGGATGGGGCAGGGACTGGCCAGAAATGAACAGCAGTTTAGGTCATGCAGATGGGGTGAGTGCTCACCCTTTCAGTATATCTAAGCTGTCATCACTGTCTGAAATGAAATACTGCAAGGAATTCCGCTTCTCCTGGTAGTCGTGCATGACTTCGATCTGGAAGAGAAAGGGAAGAGCTGCAGGAAGGGCCCTGCAGGGGCAGGAGGAGCCCAGCCCCTGGGGCCAGCCAGGAAACTCCTGGGGGAAGGATGAAATGGGCTTCCCTACAACAACCCTGGGGCAGCAAACCTTCACAGGGAAAAACACAGAATGGGGAGCCAAATCTTCCCAGAAATTACTCTGCTACATAAAATCTGAAACCACTGGCAACATAATTCATTAGTGAAGAGGCCAGAGAAGAGTTTCCACAGGGGAAATATTCAAGGATGGGGATATTTCCTAATGCACACCTCTGTTATGTAAGAAATAAGCTCAGGGAATAACACACAGGAAATTGGTATCTGGATATTGGAAAATCAATCAAGATAGAGCTCAGGTGTTGGATTAATCCAACTAAACCAGATGGATAGAAGAGGGTTTGGGTTTGCTTGATGTTTTTAAGAGGAAAAAGAAAATAAAGAGACCATCTCCAAATCCAAATTTTAAAGTATCTTCAGTTTTTCTGTGTATAAAGCTGACTCAAATTTCATTAATAACTTTTACCTTGCGAGAACTTGGAGTTTTTCTTGAAGTTTTCTTCCCAGGGAGAGAGAGATCAAATGAAAATTTCAAACTGGAATTAAAATCTACACCTTGGGTAGAAAAAAGCAGAGTTACAAAATGTACATCTAGAGTGAAGGAGATTCTTCAGACAGAAACTAATAAATCAGGAAGAAAAATGGGATACACTTAAAGAATAAATAATTAGTTAGCTCGTACTAATAGCAGCTGCCAAAATAAAGGGTGTTTATCCCAAACAATAGTGATTCCACACAGCACATCTGATGGTCATAAAGGCCATAAAGTACAAATATTTAGAAAAAACAAAATGTCCACTAAGGGAACACAGTAACCAAAACCTAACAAAGTCTCTGAAGCCCGAGCATAGGATAACAGCAAAAACAATAAAAGCAAATAAACTACAAAAAAGAACATCCCCTACTAGGCCACTGTTTTAAGGTCCTTTTATGAACATAGGGCAAGATGCTCAGCTGTAATAAACTCTTTCTTCATCTTGCACAAATTTATTGATATTGTCAGTAAATAATTACAAGCTGTAATTGAGCTACAGAGGTAACTGGAAGCTCAAAAATAAAGCATCAATCTCTCCAATGAGTTGTATGACATCACTGAAATACTCTGTGAGAAGAATGTGGACATGAATGTGGACATGCTGGAGAGAGTCCAGAGAAGCCAAGGGGATGCTCTGAGGACAAACTGGTGTGGAGAGCACATCTGCAGCTGGGGCAGCTGTGAGAGCTGCAGTGAGCATGGCCTGGCTGCTGCAGGGTAATCAGAGAGCTCTGATGTTCCTGGATGCTGCAGACAGACCAGAGGTGTGGGTCCATCACACATGGGAAGACCCAAAAGAGATGAGGACTCACACCAGGGGTTCTGCTGAGGGGCTGGAGCTGGATGGGAGATGGGCACCAGCTTCTCCTGCAAGAGTGACTCTGCTCCAGCACCTGGGCTCTGCCACAGCCTGCAGTGCCACTTCTGCACATCTCACACCTGAGGGCTCAGGGAGGGAGAGATTTACCCTTTCCCCTGCTCCCCACCCCCAAAAAATGGTTTAAAAATTAGACCCACATTTCTCAGACAGGCTTCAAATCCAGGGCAAAGATCAAAGGAAGCATCTGTTCTCAGACAGAGACAGAAGGGGGGGAAAGGGGCATAGAAATATAAGAAAGGAAGGAATAGAGGACGAAAGTGATGTGCTCAGAGTTGGTTTGGTTTCAAGCCACACCATAAAACCCATCCATCTCAAAGCACTCCCAGCAGAGCTCAGCGTGTGCCTTTGACACTGCCCATCACACCAGCAGGCCTGCAGCAGTTTGATGTTTGGTATCAAACAGACTTTATTAAAAAGCTCTCTTGTCATGATCTAGCCAAAGAGGAGCCTTTTGTCTTTCCCACACTTGATCATTACTTTCAGGCAGAGGATTAATGGAGGATGCCTGTGCTTTGCAGGTGACCGAGTGCCTCTGCTAGAAAAACCTGCATGCCATAAAGGCATGAAATAATTCCAGCTGAGTGATGATGATCTCACAACATCCCACAGAGGTGGCCACCCATTTACCCTACTCTTTCAGTCAATGATTTGCCTTTAACCCTTTCCTCTTTCTAGGAAGCTGGAAAAGCTGTGCTAGGTAAAACAGGCAGTGCTCTACTTTGAAGACTCAGAGCTTTTACTGATTGAGGAAAGGGCTTCAGAAGGTAATGTGCTTTAGAGAGGGTGGCAGCAGCCTGGGAAGAGGAAATCTGGGATTTATTTACTGGACTGGACCTGCATCTGGAGTAGTTTCATTTCCCTCATTGCATCCAGCTTCATTCCCACCCCTCCACTTGGCAATTTCCATTTCTCATTCCCTGAACTGAAGCTGCTTTTGCTGCTGTATGACACCTGCTACAACTTACCATAACCAATATTTGTTAATTCATCATAAAAGCCCTGTGTTAAAACACAAAGGTTTAATTGCATTTATGTAGTCAGATCACTGAATTTAATATTCTGACATAATTTAGAAAGTCCCTGGTTGGAAATACATGGATGCTACTTTGGAATCTCTTTTAATTCTGTCTGGTACACTCAGGGCTGCCAAGGATGAAAGTTTTAATGTTAATCATTTAAAGCTAACATGGTGCCACATCCCATTACCAAAACTAAGACAGAACATTCAGTGACCTCGGTTCAATGAGAATTTGTACCTTTATGGGCATTAATTATTCCACAACTGGGATTTAGGGAAGACACCCTGAAGGAATCAAAAGGAGCTAAGCATCCAGCTCATTTCTGTTCATGAGATTTGAGCTCCTCATTTCCCCAAGCTCCTTTGCAAACATCAGTCTAACCTGATGTCAGTTCCAGCTCAAGACAGCCACAGAGAATAGGCAAGCTAATAAATTTATAAGCCCTGCCCTTTTTTCCCTGTGGTATTAACTCACCAGATTCCAGCCCAGCAGGATGCCAGTAAAGCAGAACTGGTGTGCACTACCTACAGCTCTTTTACTGAGTAGGAAGTGGAATGAATAACAAGCAACCACCTTCATCCTTCACACAGGTATGGGAACATTGACACAAACACAGGAAAGGTAATAAATCACCTGCTGTGTATTTAACACCATCCAATAACTGTATCCGCCAGCAAGGCTAAGTTAGCTCCTCAAAACCCTCTTAAACCTTACTCTTCCTGCCTCAAAGCAAAATTACCAGCAGAAAATACCCTAAGGCCACAGTACTTTACCGTGTTTAGGAGAGAATAAGGGTGACTTTGATCTGGGTGGGGTTTCTGGCCGAGGAGCCACCAGCTGGACGGGCCGCACGTGTTTGTCCAGCAGCTTCTTGAAGCAGGACTGGCGGTTCTCAAACATGCTGCGAACATTCTCCAGCTTCACCTGCACTGACTGGATCTGGCACTGCAGAGAGAGAGAGACTCACACAATCACTCTGCATTTGCACTCTGGCCCAAAGCAGAGGACTCTGAAGGTGACAGCACCGCCACACGGTCCAACCCTGCTTCTCACCTGTGTGACAGGAACTGGAGGCACTGCTTACCTTCAACTCAGATGTTAAGACTGACTCAAAATCGTAGTGTAGGGCTTGGGGATCATAGTTTAAGTAGGTTGAAGAGTTTTCAAGAAATCTTTCTATGTCCTGGAGTGCTTTCTGAGCGCCTTCCTTGGACTGGCACTTATCCATCTGCTGGTTGGCGAGCAGGTAGGCACCTTCATCACAGCACTGCAGAGCCTGGGGACAGCACAGGGGTGAGACCTCAGGGCTCCCTCCTCTGCAGCGAGGTTCTCACGAGGAACATCACTGATGGGCTCTGGATGCAGCTAAAGAGCCCTCCCAAAGGCCTCAGCACTCACTGTGCATTGATTAGAAAGCAGAAAGGCCACATTTTTCCTGTAAGGTGACTGCAGTCCTGAACAGACCCAGCTGAGCTGTTCCCACTTGTAGCTGGCTGACATCAGTGGTGTACCTGCCATGGAGGCACAGCTGACCCCAGTGACAAGCAGATGCTCATTTCTCCAGCTGGGAAAGCTGCAGTGGGCACTTTGGAGCTCACAGCAAGGCTGGCAGGTTCCCAGGCTCAGTGCAGACCTGAACTGGGGCTCATTGGCACTCACACACTGTGGTGTGCTCCAGGTTGAGAAGATGCTCCAGTCAAGAACAACAGAGCATCCCCAGTGCAGTGAGGGGAAGGGAGACATGGAGAGCAGGACCAGCTCCAGCACAGCCCCAGGCTAGACCTGGGCACCAACCAGGCCTGCAAGGAGCCCAGGAGAGGCCCCTGTCCTGCCAAGGAACTCTCTGTCCCCACAGATCAGCACAATGCTGAAGTGGAGCACACAGAGAGGAAAAATGAGCTCCCCAGTTCCCCAAAACAGGGAAATGGAACAGGGTCAACATTCACTGTTTCTCTTAATTGGCCTCAAGCACATTACAGCCCTGTGCCTTCTGGCCTAATTAGCGTGAATTTTCCTAAATGAATATTTGATGCTGATTAAGTTATCAAAAAGCATTGGAACCACATGATTCCACTTCCATGCTAGAACACAGCAGCTGTGCCTATCTACCAATCTGTCACCTTATTTTCCACTCAGCTATGTTCATTCTCAATAAATCACTGAGAAGAAAGGGCTGGAGTTTATGTGAAAGCATCACCTCTGTCACACCGGCCATGAAAAACTCCAAAGTCAATTAATACATGGGTGCAGCATGAAAGCACGAC